>NC_090931.1:947044027-947350176 GCF_040938575.1 Ambystoma mexicanum | reverse complement strand
GATTTTATGAAAGGCAAATGTCATTCGTCCTGTTCAATTTGGGTGGTTATGCAAAGGAAATTTAATGAAATGTGCATATTTCACCATGATTTGCTCGTTGCTGGCGACGTCACATCCCATTTCGTTTGTTGATGAGTCCCCCAACTTTAATTTTTAGGACTTCACCCCTGGCGAAGAGTAGCAAACAGTGTTTCCTTCATGGGGACCTGTTTGCCACTTACCGCTCACCACTTGCCTATCCTAGGTAATAAGATAGTGTGCAGGGGACGAAGCATAGAAAAGTGTTCCTGCAAGATGAAAATATGCAGACCTGGTCTATCACACATGAATCCATTGCAACTGGCAGCAGCAAAACTGAGCAATAAATATGTTCTAACAGCAGAAGAAAGATGTCTGTGCCATGAAGAAACTGTCATCTCTAGGGGATCAATTGACAACTCCAGATAATTAAAAGTGGGATTCAAAGAGATTTACTTTATTACAGAATGAGGCCTAGTGCTTTGTGTGGTCTTTGTAAATGAATGAACAGATTAAAGAGTAGCAGTTCTGACCTGCTTGAGGATGATAGTGTGTCAGTCTGTGCCTCACTTCGCTCATGACCTGCCTTCTGGGTGTCAAAGAGAAGACACTCACTGGCAATGGGCTTTCAGGGACAGGCTGCACTTCTTTATTGGCTTGCTTGGATCTTTTCATTTTCAGATGATAACTTCTCCATAGGTAGTCCACTCCATCTGCCGTACTGATTAAGCTCAGGTCTGCCTCAAATCTTAACACACATAGGCCTTGATATTCCAGATATCAATGGCTCCAAGGTGTTTTGGGAATGCACACATGGTGCTGGCTACTGACTGTATCACAGCCATTGCCAGCAGAGGAAGAACAGGTCATCATTTCACACGACCTCCCTGCTCCTTTTACCAACCCTCTGTTTTAATGCCTTTGCTGTCTTACTTGCTCTCTCCTTCCCCTCTTCAACACCCCTCAGTGATGTTAACCTCACCTCCTAGCATCACTTCCCCTCGCCTGCGCGATTCTACCTTTTCACCTTTCTGCAGCCTGTGACTCTTTCCTCTCTTAGATATTCCCTTTGCCTTAATTATCTTTTACAGTTTCTTGAGATCCCCTGTTAGATTGTTCTGTCCTGTCGCTCCTCTTTCACTCACATTGGCCCCTCACATGCCATTCTGCTGTACACTGGCTCCTCCACTCTTTGTTGTTCCCTTCTATTTCACCTCTTTTACTCTCTGTTCCTTAAGCTCGGTTATGCCTTCTTGGTTCTCACCCCCCTCCATCTGCATTTCATCTATTATACTCACTCTTCTCCCCTTCAGTTTTATTTCCTTCCTTTTCCTCACTCCTCTCTCTTCCAGCATTTGTTCATCATGGACTAGCGGCCCCAATATATCTGATTCTACCTACCTACCTACCGCCCTCTACTACCTATCAAGTTCAGCCGTGCCTATTGAATCTGATTACTAGGTATTCGCCACTCTTTATTCTAGTATATACTGACTGCCTGCATTCACCCACATTCAGTACCAGCCAGCACTGATCCTGCATCAACAGTACTGCCCTACAGCTGACGACCACTCACCTCATAGCGACACCATGTATATGAAAACCCTTTACACAGTCATACTCAAGGTTATCTTTAACCTCATCACCTTGACAGCCAACACATTCCTCACACCCTCATCTCACTCAACCTCGAGAAGTCAATTATTCACACTCATGGCCCTACGACCTCTAGTAGGAAACCTGTGCCCCACCACACACCGCCGAGGCCCACCCACAACTAACATGCCTTGTAACACTGATGAATGAAACTTTAGACTCTGCTCGAGGCTCTCTAAATTATTTGAACCTCCCGCCAGAATCTCCACCCCCCACAATGTCAGAGAAACGTGCTCTTCACCTAATACCACCACCCTTGATCAGTCCTCAATTAAACGATGACTTCAAGCCAAACGCCACAAGCTGCAAACAGAGAAAGTATATTCCCACCAATCCACCTACCAATCTCCAAATAACCCCTGGCCGGATCGCAATCTGCCCCACCTTAAAGGAGCCCTAATAAATGCTTGATCCCTAACAGCGCATGCTATAGAGATAGCAGATATTGTACACTCTGAAAATGGGGACTTCCTAGTCATCACTGAGTCCTGGCTCCATCCAGCTTCTGGACCTGCACTCATGCTAGCTGTCCCTGAGGACATCACCATCCTCAGAGTGGACAGAACAGAAACATGCGGTGGAGGCATAGCCATAATAGTGAATACTAGTCTAGACATGAGATTGGCCCCCTTACTGGACGTCACTTCCTGCGAATCCCTCATTGCCAAACTTCCTATATTTGGCTCCAAAACTCTCACCATCACCTTATCATATAGGTCCCAAGGTCTTATTGGTTCTTTCGAAGAAGACCTCACTACTATCTTATCCAATAATCTAAAAACCACATCTCAATCCCTAGTGCTAGGGGACTTCAACCTAGGTTACAAAGACCCTAAAGACCTAAAGGCTACCCTAGTCGCAGACACTCTTGCGAACTAGGCTTCACACAAAGAATCTCATGCCTCACCCACAACAAAGGGAGAACCCTTGACTGGCTGGCGGACCATAATTGCAATGCCTCCATTACCTCCATCACTCCACAAACTTGGACGGACCACTACCTCCTTGCCTTTACTCTTGAAGCCATCACACCGACCGTCATTAATAACTTAGCAGCCCCGTCTATCCCTATTAGGAACAAGAAAAACATTACTGCTGACAAACTCATCCCTCTAATACTACCTACTCTAAACGCCATCCCAGAATCATCTGGCCCTGCCGCCCTCATTGACATATGCAATAACACATTGACTAAGGCTCTTGACTCCATTGCCCCCTAAAGCTGAGTGAGAGCACATCTAAAATGCACTTCAACTCATGGTTCACAAAACATCTCAAATCACTGCGCCTGGAAAAAAGAAAATGCGAAACCATCTGGAGACACCAACCCTCTGATGACAATAAGATTAACCTTAACCTCATCTCAGACCGCTACAAAAAATAAATAATCCACGCTAAACAACACTCCTATAATACTAGAATAGCACAAGTTAACTCAAGTATAAAAGAGCTGTTTACAATTCTTAAAGAAATCGAAATCTCTATCCCCATACCAGACAACTCTGTGAAGGATAAAAACTGGTGTACAAGTATACAAAAAGCACTAACGAACAAAGTAGCTTCCCTTCAGGTCAAGATTGCCAACAAAAAAACTCAGCACGGCCTCACTTTCACATAAACCCTCACACCGCATCAGCTTCTCCAAAGTGGAAAAAGTCATCCTTACCCTCAAACCTTCCAACTGCCAAGGTGATCCCTCTCCAGCTCAAATAATCAAAGGCGCTGCAAGAAAAATTATCCCCATTTATTTCCATACTTATCAATGCATCTTTCTCCACTGGCACCATCCTCAGAAATCTCAAGTAGTCCTGGGTACTCCCCCTCCTTAAAAAACAAACTCTAGACCCCTCCATCCCCACCAAATTCAGACCCATAACTACCGTTCCCTTCCTGCTCAAAATATTACGTCCAAATTCAACAGTACCTAGAGCAAAACCATCTATTAGGAGTCCGCCAGTCTGGCTTCAGACCCCTACACAGAACGGAAACTGCACTTATAGCCCTCAAGGCACAAATTGATCCACTAAGGGATAATGGTAAAACTGCCTTGCTTCTACTACTTGACCTCTCAGCAGCGTTCGATTTTGTAGATCATAAAGTCCTATGCAGTCACCTAGACTCAGCGGCAAATTTCTCTAATGAAGCTATCAGCTGGATTCAATCCTTCCTTAACAATAGGGACATGCGTGTCTTCTCCCCCACCCATCTGCTGACCCCGTACCCATCACCTGTGGAGTGCCTGAGGGTTTGTGTGTCTCCCCAACTCTACAACATTTTAGCCCCTTTTTGATGATCTCGGAGATCTTGGTATCACCTACACTAACTATGCAGATGATACCCAGTTCTTCTTACCATTGATGGGGGACCAGATCTTCTTACCATTGATGGGAGACTACGACAAGGGTTTGGCCTTGGTGAATAGAGTGTACCTCATCATCCAGGCATGGATGGCCACAAATGCCCTATGCCTGAATGATGACAAAACTGAGCTCATCATTCTCGGCAGCACCCCTAACCTGAACAAGCTTAGCCTCAATTAATCCAGCTCGAACACCATTAACATCTCTAAACCAGTTAAAACACTCGGTTTCCACCTGGACGACACTCTCTCTTTTACCAAACAGGTCAGTGCCATGACATCCACCACAGCTTATACTTGTAAGCTCATCAGAGCTGCCAAGCCCTTCCTCTCTACTCACAGTTGCATCACCTTAGCTAGAGCTCTAGTTAGTGGTCGAAGTGTAGAAAAAGAAGCAGTGGAACTATGTTCCTTGCTGGCCTTCCCCCTACTCCCCACAAACCCCATCACCACGGCCCCTCCCACACACAATACAAGCCCCCAAACACATGCACATGCTGTTTAAGGAAACGTACATTGCTTTGCAGTGAAAGTGCAAGTTTAAACTTCTTCCTACACTTTTATTTTAAACCAAAACCATTCCGGAATGGTTTCTTTTTAAAATAAAAGTATAAGAACGGTAAAACTTGATTTAAAATTGTAGAGGAGCACCGCTCCCGACCGCTCCCGCTCACTTCAACCACTGGCTCTAGTTCTCTCAAAACTAGACTATTGCAACACCCTCTACTTAGGTGTCAATAAATATATTATAAATAAAATTCAGATCCTGCTAAATAATGCCCTTAGAGCGGCATTTATGCCTAACCAAAAAAAGAGCACATCTCAAAGCATAGAAACACTAACAAATGGCTTACCACCAACGACAAAATCTTGTTGAAAACAGCATCACTCCCCCATAAATGCTCAAATAACACCGCCCCTCTATACGTGTCAGATAAATTCAAGAGACACTCCCCTAATCGTACTACCAGATCAGCCAATACCAACTCCCTGACTTTACCCAAATTCAGACTGTCCAAAACTGGGGGACATAGCTTCTCACTAAAGGCCACACAGCTGTGGAACTCCTTACCCCCTGCCATCAGAGCTGACCAAAATTACTACCACTTCCGACACAACATCATCAACTGGTTTAAAGACAATGACCACTAAACCCAGAATAATCACAACCACATGTATATACTGTATATAATTTGACTCCTTGACCTCTCACTGCTGAACGCCCGGCGGTCCTCTTTACATGTACATATTGCATTCTTATCTTCCCGACTGCTAACACCGTTTCACTCAATTTCACTGTACTGTGGTATGTATTTGATTACCCCACTGTCATCACCTGCGCCGCTTATCTTCATCCTTCATGTATGTAAATATCTCCTACCACTTCCCATTGTCCTTAACTGTGTACTGTATATAGGAATTGCTCAGCACTGTAACCAAGCTGAGAAACTCCTTGCTGTGTTTTTGCGCCCTGATACCCTCGGGTCTGGCACGCATTATAAATAATAAAACAAACAAACAAACATCACTCTTCCTCTATTCACTCCTCTCTGCTCTGGCTGTGTGCCACCTAAGTCTCTTATTTATTTATTTATTTATTTATTTATTTATTTATTTATTGGCCATTTATATAGTGCCTATACAGTCAGAACAAGCATTTCAAAGTGCTCCAATGCAAGGAAGGGAAGGAGGATGAGTAAAACAAGTTAACTTTCATAATATGCATTGGAAATTCTGAATGGGCAAGTGTTATGCGTTCAGAGGTACACCATAGAACAGGGAGAGACAAACTGTATATACCAAATGACAAAATTACTTTACGTGCCTGACGTTCGTTGCAATAATGCAAGAGCTACACATAGCGCTGGGAGAGAGGGGAGGGGCTAGGGAAGGGTAAGACAAACAGAAGAGACAAACTTAAGTGCCAGGTAGCGTTTAGGTAGAGAAAGAGAGGAAAAGGGGGGCTAGGAATAGGCACTAAGCACAACAAGATGATGTCAAGAGGATTGAATGTCCAGGCAAAGCATACATTTGTATCACAGGAAGGGGTGTAGGGGTGTAAAAACACTATGATTTGAATGACCAGGCAAGCATACATTTGTATCACAGAAAGGTGTACAGGGGTGTAAAACACAGTGATTTGAATGTCCACGCAAAGCATACATTTGTATTATAGGAAGGGGTGCAGGGGTGTAAAAACACTTTGAATGTCCAGGCAAAGCATACATTTGTGTTAGGGAAAATTCTCAGAAATGTGCTAATTCCCTCTACCTTAGAGAACCCCAGCAACTTTGCTGGATTTTGGGGACTTGGTTTTTTTAACCTGGAGAGAGTGAGACCCTTTTTCCCACTCGTTCATGTATTTTAACGTGATTTTGTGCACTGTGTTTCTTTTGGTTGTGGAGTCTGACCCCAGATGCAAGGGTAAACTTTCAGGGGGTCCACACTGCCTCCTTAGCCTTCATCCCTGAGGGAGAAGTTCATATGGCAAGTGGAAACTTTCACCTATTGGCTGAAGACCCCATTGGAGTCTCAGCCAGTGTTTCTTTAGTGTTCCTGAGTCTGTGGGAACAGCAGAATTTAGATTTGTATAACTCTATTCCAGATAACACAAAAGAATATTTCAAGGACAGTGTACTTGTAAATGGTCAGGAGACACCTTCCATTAGAGACACTGGGGCCAGTATCACAGTGGTGGATGAAACCTTTTTCAAACCTGAGGATGTTGCTAAGGCACCCAAAGGCCCCACTTTGGCCCTGTCCAGATGGTTCCAATACTACCAGCTCTCATTCAGTGCAACAATATGACTGTAAGGATACCTGTCAGTGTACAAAGTGAGGTGCCTGGGAGAGTCCTGCTGGGGAATGTCTTAAAGACTCTTGGAGTTGTATCACGCACCCCCAGGCCTCCCAGTAAAAGGAAGCAGGAGCAGACTAGGAAGGCCAGAGAGCACACTTTAGATGACTCTCATTGGGTTGTTACAGAGGAAACTATAACACTCAGTCCACAGGAAGAGCAAACCTCTATTTCCTGGAAGAAAGAGACAAAGGGGAAACCCAAGGTCTCAGGAAACAAGAAAAGTAGCACTCCTGTGCACAAAACCAGCACATCCCCAAGAGGACAGCCCCAGGTCACGCCAGTGATCCCTCCACCAGCTGAGGCTGAGTATGAGGTTCAACCAGAAGATGGTGAATCATGACACAGAGCTGGAAGAAGATCTTCCCCTTGTTGGAGATATGGATCCTAACGACCATCCCGAGCTGCAGGCTTTGCTTGCAGAAGGTGGCCCCTGTGGGGAAGACTTCAGCAGAAGTCAAAGGGAGTGTCCTACTCTTGAAGGTCTTCATCAACAGGCAGCTTCCCAGCTGGAAGGGCAAGAGCCAGGTAAGAACAGATTGAACTGGGAGGATGCATCCTCTACAGAGAACCTATTGAGTCTTCCCCAGGGTACTACAGAAGATTTGTAGTGCCTCAGGAGGTAAGACCCCAGTTTCTACAGTTAGCCCACGAGATTCCTTTAGCTGGTCACTTAATTTTTAAGAAGACCAAGGAAAGGATTTCTCTTTATTTCTTCTGGCCCAAGATGGGGTCTGAAGTAGTTAAGTTCTATAGAAGCTGTCACACCTGTCAGACTTCTGGCAAGAGTGGAGCCAAGAATGTGGCACATTTGGTGCCTCTCCCAGTGGTGGGAGTCCCTTTTGAGAGGGTAGGAATTGACGTTGTTGGTCCGTTAGACCCTCCAACATCTTTGGGCAACCGATTTATATTGGTTGTGGTAGACCATGCTACCAGGTATCCTGAAGCCATACCTATGAGGACTGTAACTGCTCAGAATGAATGGGAGAAACCTGCATAAAAGGCGAGGCTTTTTGGCTTGGAAGACAGAGTCAACCACTGGATGAAGGAATCTGAAGAAGAACTTGAAGAGGATGCCTGCTGCAACTCCTGGACCGTTGGTTTACCCGGAGAAGCCCTGCTGCTGTGCTGAAACTCCAAATTCGTATCGACAGAAAAGCCCCTGCGAGGACGACTTCTCCCTTTAAGTTGGTGGGACCAATCAACTCAAAAGTAAGCCACCTGGACATCCTCTCGGAGCTGGTTGAATTTCCACTGCAGTCGCTGCTGGAAACAAATAGCCAGGGAGAGGAACACCAGTTTGTGCGCATTGCTTTTAAGCTGGCCAAAAGCTCCAGGAAGATCCTCCGGACTCCCAGGAAGCAAGACTGACCATGCCTGAGCCCCCTCAACAGAGTGAAGGACCCCAGACGCAAGGAAAGCCCATCTCAACAGCCAGGGATCGCAGTGTTGCCATTTGCGGTAGACACGAGGAGCTGAAACACTGAAGTGCCATTTATTTGAAGTTTGCCGGTTGTGAGCGGTGACCATCCCATTGTAGTGCAGGAGTCCCCAGACGTCCTCCCTCTTGTCCCCACGACTGAGGCCTACGAACAGCAGGATCTCCAGAGCTGCACAGGAATGGAAGTCATCTGCTGCACTTTTTCTTCAACCTAAAGGTACTGTACAGTCTAAGAGAACTTACCTCATGTGGTGCAGCCACTTGTCTTCATTGGAGACTTGCTTAGTTGCATTATTTGTAGAGTTGCTATCAGCTTCTTTACCTCACAAGCCTAATCAGCTTGTGGCCCTACTACGATTTCTTATATCCTACAAAGACTTTTTAAACATTGTGGAAGACTTTCTGCTTACCTGCAAGAAGTGCTTCAGCTCACCTTGACTTTTGCTAACTTAACATTAGCTGGCCTGGCTCCCTGAATGACTCTTCTCTCTTCTGATTGTGTGTCTTTCCTTCCTTCCAGGAAAGAGTTAACTGAGTGTGCATTGGGGGGTTATTGAAAGTACTTACCTGCTTAAGGATCATTGTGTGAATACTTGTTTTATTCTAAACCCTCTTTTCTTTGACACTTCTCTGAAGACTATTTTAACTGCAAACAGTGATATATTTATGTCCACAGCACCCTAGCAATTGAAGTCAGCTGAGGGTGTCGGTAGTGTCTGTGAGCCACCCCAAATGGGTATCTACTGATTTAGAAAACCAAGAGTGTGTATTGTTGAAGTGTGTTGATTTATATTGCTCCTTTCTGAAGAAGGCTTACATTAACTGACTGGTAAATAAATTAATAATTGTTTGCTCAAGAAACCTTGTATATAAGGATTTATTTGAACACTTGTCACTGTGAATCTCTGTGTAACTCCCCTACAGCTCACATTGACCCCTCTTGAGATAAGCCTGACTACTCGACCACACTACCAACAATGTGTAGTACAGACTTAAACCAAAGGTTGGGTTCCTATTGCCAGGAGGTCAGGGTTGCTGTAGCGCACCCAAAGGGTACTGCATACAATCTTGCCTAACAATTTGTATCACAGGAAGGGGTGCATTGGTGTATAACACTGTGATTTGAATGTCCAGCCAAAGCATACATTTGTATCACAGGAGGGGGTGCCAAGATGGGAACCCAATGAAGGTTGCCAGAACGGAACCAGAACCAAGGGGTTTTGGAGGTACAGGGAAGCCTGTAATGTGCAAGTGAGAGAGTCACAAGGGGGGGGTGGGAGGAATGCAATCGGAAGGACATACAAGTGGGGTAGAGGCACGCTGAGAGGAAGATGGTATGCATCATGTTGGAATGCAGGCACTCTTACCTGTATGGTGGTCATTGATGAGGTATAATACCACGGCTAGAGGACAGATCCAATAGAGTGATGCTGGTGGGTGGATAACGGATGGAGTGGAGAGGATAAGGCTTCTCCAGGCTCGGACAGGATCAGACGGGTCCCTTAGATGGAGGCCCTTTTAGTGGGGCCAGCGATCGCCTTCCTACTCTGGCGGCAGAATGAAAGAAACCAACGGCCCAGGGTAATCCGTGATCTTCCAAGGTCATGGGGCATGCTGGAACAGCTGATGTTGTATGCCACGCAGGGTAACCATCATGGAGTGCCCAGGCGGTCCGATGGACACATGCGCCATCAAGGGTGGGGGTGAGGCCAGGGGGATGCTGTGGCATCCTCAGCAGCAAATGCATGAGACACAATATTCTCCAATGTGCTACCTCCTCACTCTCCCAGCTTCTCCCACTGCCTCCAGGCCCTGCCTTTGACTTTCTGCTTGTCCACCTTCCTTGCCTAGAACTGCTCGCCCTGTCCTCCTTCAAACACTGAGGCCTGGTTCAACGTGTTGCAGCTTTCTATGATCCCGCAGACCTACCTGCCAGGTCTGCAAAAGCCAGATTCTCTGCATCTGTGGTGTGGGGTTTGAGCCACACTGTGATTGGTGCATAGAATGTGAAGTCAATTTTCCAGCAATGTTGATTGATCTTGTTGCTGACAGTGTGGCTCTGTGCGAGTGAGCTGTTAATAAGGGCTTCTACCATCCTGCTTTATATACCCTGCTGGGTATCGCCACTAATACGGCTCTTCAACATGACACTGCACAATTTTGTGCGCCATCTCCCCAGTCCCTCAGGCAAGCTTTCTACTAGCTCATCGGCCATTTAAGGGAATTCTCCCACGAGCCTTCTAACATGGATCCAATGTTGAATGTTTGGCATCTATAATCGAGGACACCACAGATGGTGATTCCCTCCTTGTGGGACCTGCTGGTGTAAGTTGTGTTTTTTGATGTGTAATACCAGTTGCTTCCATCATGGGGTAATTGGTGTACACAAACACATTGGTTGTGCCTCAAGCAGTTTTTGGGTAAGAGCTATTGTAGCTTTAGCAAACGTGAACAAACAGGTATTTGGGCAGGCAGGGACTTGTCCTGTGTGCTGGGTGAGAGGATTTAAGGGGAGGGTGATAAGGAGGATAAACCCTCCTGGACTCTGATGCCACCTGGTTCCTTGAGTAATGGATGACTGCAGTGCTCTAATCGTAGTAATTGTAATAATATATTGTAGGTGTAGGGGAGGCAGAAGTGAAAACAGTAGCACATGAACGGGTTCAGCTCGAATGCAATAGGGTAGTAGTTCCTACACTCAGCGTAGTCCCAGAGTGAATCAGTGCAGAGGATTTTAGTGTCATCCTCAGTGTTTCTACACAGAGGACCACAGTTACATGTCTAGTGCCTTTGTCTTCTGTGCAGCCACACTGTTACATGTCACAGAAAGGCAGTGTCCTTGTAGGACTGAATCTCTCGCTGCATGCTCTGCCTTGCAAGCGAGATAAAAGAAAGACTTCCTGATCTACCAGAGTGATTGAGCCGGGTCTGTGGCTCAGTGGACAAATGCATCCACGACAGGGATCTGTGTTTGACCTCATGGTCACAGGTTTGAATCCAGGTCCACTCAGCCCTACATCCTTCAGAGGTCGATAAAAGGATTACCATTAAGTTGGGTAACAACAAACATCTGTTATTAGCGCCAAGATGCCCCTTCGGGAGTGAACGTCTGCTTTACAAATACGCCTGTTATGTTATTGTAAGATTGAAGCTGCCCTTGTACACCTGTAGCATTTGTTTTGTTAATTTTTTTATTTGATAATGGTTTACAAATGAAACCTTTACAATCAATACATAAAATTCATCAATAGTAAAATACAATCAATATCAAATATTACAAATATACAGTAGAAAAAAATGATAAAACCATTTCCATAAAATACATTGCCTCATTACTCACACTCACTGCATACAGCCTAGCAACATTGCCAGATTTTAGTCAACCTAGTCCTTCTCATTCAGAGCTTTGTAGCAACCAGGTACCCCAGAAAGAGAATAAAAGTTAGAAAGAAGGAGAACTATATTAGTTTACCAGATCTCAACAGAGTAGCAGTTACTTAATTTAAGAGTCTCCCACAGATGCAGAGGAGTCCATAAAAAGATCTAAAGATTTAATAAAACCTTCCACTGCCAGTCCTTCCACGGTATTACCAATTGATAGACATCTGGACCAAATATAATAATCTTCCCTTGCAATACCCCATTTGGCAAATTTCTCCATATATATTCTTTTTTTTTCCTTAAGCTCAGTACATTCAATGAAAAGATGATGGCTGGTTTCTGAAACCCCTATTTTATGACAGAATCTGCACAGGGTATTTGTCTCCTCAACCAGATTCCTTCGCTTCATTACTTCTTTCGTTGGCAAAATGTTCCACCTTAATTTAAAGAGGAGAGAATGGTAGTAACGGTTAGGAAACTGTGTCATCATAAAGGAGAGAGACCCCATTTTTCCTATGCTCATATTTTAAATGAGGAAGAGAAGGTTAACTGTGGAATTTCTCTGTCGTGCTAATTCAATTGTTATCATATATACATTTTTTTACTTTCTCTGGATTATTCACAAGCGTCTACTTATCGGTGGACAGATCTCGGAGGGTTTGATCACAGGAATCTCTAAGTGTACATAAATATTTAGTTCCAATAGTGCATTCCTGAATAGAGACCAATTTCCCTCGGTCCTCGTAGAGGGTTTCGCTTAGGGGGTCTAATAGTCTACGAAATAGAGCCATCATCTGCCACAAAGATCTCGCTTTAAGAGACAAAAGACCCAGTTCAAATCCCATTGCCGACATTAGAATATTATTTGGTAGTTTTAAAATGTTCCTCTAGATCACTCCTTCAATTACTTCAGATCACTGATTCCCAAAAGTTCTTCAATTCCAGAAAGTGGAGCTCCATCCCATACATCACTTTTGGAACTAACTTCCCTTCATAAAAGTCAACTATTGGTTTAAGAGAAGATCGTCTAAATTTCCAGTCCAGATTAATTATTTGTGCTATTAGTGGCTTGGCCTTCTGTTTTAGAAAAGTGTGAAGCACAGAATTTTATGGTGCACCATTATTGGGAAGCCTAGTTATAGAATGTTTTGTGCCCTTTCAATCGGCTGTCACGACCCGCATCCAAAAACCCCTCTGGCAAGCCCATGGGCCAGGAGAGGTCTGGGCTCGGGTCTCTAATAAGCCTTTGCATCCACTTCTTAGGCCCTCTTGGAGCCAGTCCTGGCGCCTATGGCGCCAGGCTCATACACAGTGAAAAGACATGTGCTTTGGTGGACTACTTTATTTTGAAGCTGCCAGCCAACATGGAGGCATCCACATATCTTGGCTCCTAGGAACCAAGCTATGCGGTATAGTGTTTTGGGTGTGGTAGCCTAGGGACTACTTTACCTGGACTACTTTCTTGAAACTATTTAAACCACACCCGAATTGGATAACACGCTTCGCGTTACTTTGCAATTTTGCAACATGACGCTCACCGTGTCCAGCTATACCCGCGAACCTCGGAGAAGCAGAACCTGCAGGGAGATAAAAGAAACATCATTAGCAACAGCATCTTACCTGCAATCTTCATCTTTAACCGCCCACATCTATTGCGAACCATTTCCTTGGATCAGCGCATCTTCTGGACCGAAGGATCTGAAAAAAGGAAAGAAGCAAGTTATTAGAGACATCACAATATTATGAACTGCTCCGAAAGGCTTACCTGGCAGTTTGCCCCTCGGCCGGCATCGCCTTGAAATTCCACACGCTGGGAGAACACTGCGACCTATGAGAAAAGAAGAGAAAACAGGTTAGAAAAGACAAGACATCACAGCGCTGCGCGTAGCGATTACTTACCGCATCGTAGCGCTCATCACGCGTCACCATTTATTGGCGAGGCCCAATTCAGCCAACACGCCACGCAGAACAGTCACATGTCTAAGGGAGAGAAAGAGACATTATTAAACCAAGAAAGGCATGCAGGAATAACAACACAATACGAAAACAGCAATAAGACCTACCTGAAAGACATCAAATTGGCCGGCGTCAGTGAAGTAACTAGATCGCATTCGCCCATGAAGGACAACGCGCCCCTGCCAAGAAGGCAGGACGGAGAGCACACCTAATTCAACAATAAGGTGAGGAGAGGGCCCAGAAGGGCTGAAGTCATACGGGGTGGTGGGAGGCTAATTGCCTCAGTTGGCCAGTCTTGAACATAGCCTCCTGTATTTTCAGGCAGAACTTCCACCTCCCCCACAGTCCACAACTGGGAACCACTGAGAAGGATACCAGTGTCCAATTTGGCTGGGTGGCATCCCCGTGGATACCAGGTGAGCGTAACAGAACGCAAAGCCTCCCAAAACCAATCCACCTGGGCACCATGGAGACATCAGAAATGGACCAATAGGCCCAATTGTTAGGGGAACTTCGTGCCGAGGTTCACTCTGCCCGACAAGAGACTAATGCCCTCCAGAGAGACCTAATAGCGACCAAAGAGCGCACTGAAGAGATTAGCAGGCAATACTTGCAATCACAGGCAGGACAGATATCGCCTCCGGACCCGTAACCCAGTGCACAGCCGGGGTAACCTTGCTGTGCCAGGACGGACATCGGGAATCTATTTCGTTCGATCTCATCAAGGCACCTCAATTCCGGCTAATACTAGGGATGCCATGGTTAGTTGCTCACAACCCTTTGATTGACTGGCGGGCACGGAAATTAACCTTCCCCAGCGACTGCTCCCCTGCCTGTTATTATCAATAACAGAAACCTGACTTCAGTATCTCTACAACTCCCGGAGCGATGGCATCAACCCTGGGAGTAACTAATACCTTGCCAAAGGAATACCACGATTTCCAGGATGTATTCCAGAAGGACCAAGCAAACACACTGCCGCCGCATAGGCCCTATGACTGTCAGATTGACCTTGTTCCAGGTGCACAAATCCCTTGCGGCAGAATCTACGCTCTTACGGAACCAGAAAATCTTCATCTGAAATCTTATTTAGACCAGTACCTTGCAAACGGATTCATCCGTCCATCGAAGTCCCCTGCAGCCAGTCCTTTGTTCTTTGTACCGAAGAAAGAAGGGGACTTGAGGACCTGTATTGACTACCGCGCATTAAACCAGATCACCGTGAAGAACCGTTACAGCTTGCCACTTATCCCTGAAATGTTAGACCAGGTCAAAGATGCCCAGATTTATACCAAATTGGACCTTCGAGGAGCGTACCACCTGGTCCGAGTCAGAAGCGGAAATGAGTGGAAAACTGCTTTCCATACCAAATACGGCTAGTATGAATATCAAGTCATGCCCTTTGGGTTATGCAACGCTCCTGCAGCATTTCAATATTTCATGAATGACGTCTTGAGAGAGTTAATTGATGTCTGCGCCCTAGTGTACATAGATGACATCTTAGTGTACTCAACCGCGAAACAAGATCATATCAAGCACGTTCGTTCAGTCCTCACCAAGCTCCGCCAACATCATATATATGCAAAGCTTGAAAAATGTTTTTTTCACGTCACCGAAGTTGAGTTTCTTGGTTTTATCCTTACTCCAGGAGGCATCAGGATGGACATGCACAAAGTAGACGCCATTTTGAAATGGCCATCACCAACGTCTTTGAAAGGGGTACAAAGCATGTTGGGCTTTGCGAACTTCTATTGCCGGTTCATACCAGACTTCTCTCAGGTTGTACACCCGATCACAGTATTGTTACGAAAAAACAATAAAAAGTTTGCCTGGACTGAAGAAGCAGAAAAAGCTTTTCAGGAACTCAAGAAAAGGTTTACCTCTGTGTCAATCCTGCAACATCCTCGTCCAGATCTCCCTTATATCGTGAAAACTGATGCTTCCAGTATGGCAATGGGGGCTGTCCTCTAACAGAGAGACCCAGAAATCGGCCAGCTACACCCAGTGGCCTTCTGGTCAAAAGAATTCTCACCTCCAGAGATTAATTACGCCATCACTGACAAAGAACTCTTGGCTATCAAGTCCGCCTTTAAGGCCTGGCGGCACTACCTTCTGGGGGCCAGACACACCATTACAGTTATCACGGACCACCGAAACCTGCAATATCTTAAAACAGCCAAAGCCCAGTCCTCGCTCCAATTATGGTGGGCCCTTTTCTTCACCAAATATGATTATGTCATCACGTTTCGACCAGGGGTCAGGAATGGAAAAGCTGATGCATTATCTCGTATGGGCACTGATGACATAGTATATACAACTCCAGACCCAGTACCCATTATACCTGAAGACAAACTCTTGGGTATCACAACAGCCTTAACTCAAGCAGAACTGAGAAGTGAGATTCAACAGACCATGAATCCGGATACTTTCCTTGCATGGCAAGCGCAAGGAGAACAATATTCCATAAAAGACCACTTACCCTTTTTTAGGGATTGTCTGTATGTACCCACGAAGGAGATACAACAATACATTATTTCAGGTTATCACGATTCACTGATCGAAGGGCATACTGGGATCGCCAAGACTCTAGCTAAGGTGAAACAGAACTTCTGGTGGCCTGCCTGGCGTAAAAACATCATCCAATATATTCAGTCCTGCGGAGTCTGCGCACAAAATAAGTCACAAAAACAAAAACCATCTGGTCTCCTACAACCATTAGCCATTCCTCCCACTCCAGGGCACACTCTTTCCCTCGACTTCATCACTGACTTACCTCCCAGTCAAGGGTTTAACAACATTCTTGCAGTCGTGGACTTATTCTCGAAGATGGCTCATTTTATTCCTCTCAAAGGCCTCCCAGACGAATCCACTTTAGCCAAAGTGTTCCTGGAAGGTATTGTTAAACTACCTGGCTTCCCATTAGTGCTGGTCTCTGATCGAGGTAGTCAGTTCGTATCCAACTTCTAGAGAAAGTGTTGTGCAATGGCGCGGATTGACATCCGGCTATCTACCAGTCATCATCCCCAAACAGACGGTCAAACTGAGAGGACCAATCAGACTCTCAAGCAGTATTTACGGTACATGCTGCACCATGAACAAAGAAACTGGAAAGACTTACTATGGATTGCCGAGTATGCATATAACAATTCCTTGCATTCAAGTACGGGACAAACACCCTTTTTTACCCTTTATGGTAGACACCTACGTACCTCTGAACTAGATCTCCCAGGCAGCTTGGAAATGCCAGCAGTGAAAACTCTTCACACCACCATCACTCAGGCTTTCAAAAAGGCCAAAGAACATCGTATTCTTACCAAGGAAAAGCAAAAGAAATTCGCCGAACAAACCTGGAAGAAAGCCCCTGACTATAAGGTAGGAGACAATGTTTGGTTGGCCGCTAAATTCGTACCCATCAAGGGAACCAGGACCTTTCAGCCATGTACCTAGGGCCTTATACCATCAAGGCAATTATCAACCCATCGGCCGTCAAACTAGATTTACCACCTAACCTACAAATCCATCCAGTATTTCATGTGTCCCTTTTAAAGCCAATGCAGCCCGGTACACGGATTGGGACACCACCAAAGCCCATACTTATTGACGGAGAACCAGAATTCGAAGTCAGAGGTATCCTGGATTCTAAGTATTCTAGGGAGAAGCTATACTATCTAGTCGATTGGAAGGGATTTGGACCCCAAGATACATCCTGGGAACCCTATGAGAACATTCATGCACCACGTCTGATCAGAAAATATCATCGAAACATCCCAACTAAACCTGGCTGGACAGAAGAAACACCATGGGAGGGGCCTTGGGGGGGAGTGCTGTCACGACCCACATCCAAAAACCCCTCTGGCAAGGTCATGGGCCAGGAGAGGTCTGGGCTTGGATCTCTAATAAGCCTTGGCATCCACTTCTTAGGCCCTCTTGGAGCCAGTTCTGGCGCCTATGGCGCCAGGCTCATACACGGTGAAAAGACATGTGCTTTGGGGGACTACTTCATTTTCAAGCTGCCAGCCAACATGGAGGCATCCACATAGCTTGGCTCCTAGGAACCAAGCTATGCAGTATAGTGTTTTGGGTGTGGTAGCCTAGGGACTACTTTACCTGGACTACTATCTTGAAACTATTTAAACCACACCCGAATTGGATAACACGCTTCGCGTTACTTTGCAATCTTGCAACGTGACGCTCACCGTGTCCAGCTATACACGCGAACCTCGGAGAAGCAGAACCCGTAGGGAGATAAAAGAAACATCATTAGCAACAGCATCTTACCTGCAATCTTCATCTTTAACCGCCCACAGCTCTTGCAAACCGCTTCCTTGGATCAGCGTATCTTCCGGACCAAAGGATCGGAAAAAAGGAAAGAAGCAAGGTATTAGAGACATCACAATATTATGAACTGCTCCGAAAGGCTTACCTGACAGGTCGCCCCTCGGCCGGCATCGCCTTGGAATTCCACACAATGGGAGAACACCGCGACCTATGAGAAAAGAAGAGAAAGCAGGTTAGAAAAGATAAGACATCACAGCACTGCGCGTAGCGCTTACTTACTGCATCGTAGCGCTCATCACGCGCCACCATTTATTGGCAAGGCCCAATTCAGCCAACACGCCACACAGAACCACTTCATATCTAAGGGGGAGAAAGAGACATTATTAAACAAAGAAAGGCATTCAGGAATAACAACACAATACAAAAACAGCAATAAGACCTATCGGAAGACATCAAACGGGCCGGCGTCAGTGAAGTAACTAGATCGCATTCGCCCATGAAGGACAACACGCCCCTGCCAAGAAGGCAGGACGGAGAGCACACCTCATTCAACAATAAGGTGAGGAGAGGGCCCAGAAGGGCTGAAGTCATACGGGGTGGTGGGAGGCTAATTACCTCAGTTGGCTAGTCTTGAACATAGCCTCCTGTATTTTCAGGCAGAACCTCCACCTCCCCCACAGTCCACATCTGGGAACCACTGAGAAGGATACCAGCGTCCAATTCGGCTGGGTGGCGTTCCCCGTGGATACCAGGTGAGCGTAACAAGGCTGAGCTCCTATTTTCCAACCCAATTTTTTTTTCTTTCTTCCCTTTGAAACATCCAGAATACAGGTCTTCCTAGGATTTATTTTTAGCCCATTGATTTCTGCAAATTCAGGGAATTTATCAATCAATCGCTGTAGTGCTACCCTAGTTTGATCGAAAAGTAGGAAGTCATCAGCATATCCCAACCACGATATCCTTATTTCCCCCAGCATTCCACTTACAAGTCCTGCCTCTTCCAAGAACTCATCAACATCTGCAACATAGAGGTTGAAGAGGCAGGGTGCCAAAGAGCAGCCCTGTCTTACACCTACAAAAGTTCTAATTCATCTGGACAAATTTCCGTCTAGATTCAGGCTGGCATGACTCCCCAAACTTTTCATAAATTGCCATAGTTAACTTTAGCAAGCCATCGGGGATACCCCAATTGGCAAGTTTGGCCCAGAGGTGTGACCGAATTACAGAGTCAAATGCAGTTGATAGGCCGATGGAAGCGACATACAGATTGCCACGATATTTTCCCCAGGCAGAGTCTTGGAGGGCTCTCATGACCTGTCCATTAAGATTTTTTGAATGCCCTACTCTAAACCCAGTCTGGTATTTATTCAAAATATGTGCTTTTCCATCCATTCATTAACATGCGATAGCAGAAGCGATGCAAATAGTTTACAATTAGTGTCTATCAATGCTATTGGCCTATAGTTCTTTGCTGCATTCCGTTCTCCTCATTTAAAGATGGGTACTATATGGGCCGTTTGCCAACTAGTGGGTATTGTACTACTTTTTACAATGCTTTTAAACAGCATTGTGAGAATGTGGGCCAAAGCTGCTGACATTGCTTTCAATGTATTGTTGTTCAGCCTATTAGGGCTTGCAGCACGCAAGTTCTTGCCTGTCTTAATTAGTTTCAGTACCTCACAGTATTTAATACCTGGTTCCCAGCGTGTTCCTTCCTCACAATCCTCTCGAGCTTTTATTTGGGAACTGTCTAATTGTTTCCCATATAGCTCCAAAAAATAATTGACCCATTGTTCCTCTGAGACTCCATTCAGTTGACATATCATGAACGGGATATCTTGACGATTAGTAAGTTCCTAAAAAGCCCTTACGGCTCTTTTCTGTAGTATTTAGTAAAGCTGCAGGAGTTAGGCATGAACCTCATTCCTACATCATCTTTACGCATCAGATAAGCAAAAGATGTGTTTAGAGGATGACAATGACAAAATGGCAAGCTCCCTCTGTAACAAGGAGCTTGTACATTTGTGAGCTTTAAACACATCTTCCCAGTGCAAGAATGTTATTGGTATATACCTCTTCTATAGGCGCAACTCGCCGGGAGGCCTCAGTGCGCAGCAAGTCAGTGAAAGTAAAAAACCAGGAGGACACCAGAACTCATAAGAGAGCCTAATCATTGCAATCAAAAAGACAAGTTTTAAGAGATCTCTTAAAGGAAGAGGCATCATAGCAGAGCCGAAGACTATTAGGAAGTGAATTCCTTAGGCGAGGAGCAATAGAGTCAAGGCTGGATCCACTGAAACGAGTCAGATAATAGGGTGGCTGCTCGAGTCTTTTAGAATTGCTGGATCGAAGAGAGCGAGGAATACAGGAGTACTTGACCCTGTTCTTAAGATAATAATGATAATAATAATAATTTTGCATTTATATAGCGCTACGAACTCTCAGGTATCTGAGCGCTGCTTAATATTACCCACGGTGTGTGGATAAACTGTGCCTTGTCAGTCAAACACTTGTAAGTAAGACACAGGACCTTATGTGTGATACAGTGTCTAATGGGGAGCCAATGGAGAGATCTACATGCCTCAGTGACAAGGTTCCTTCTGATAAGGCCGCAAACAGCACAAACAGCATTATTCAGGCAACCTGAAGGATGACGAGATTAGACTTTAATGTGCCAGTCAACAGTTTATTTCCATAGTCAAGTTTGGAATTGACCAGGGCAACAGCAAGGGCAGCGGTGTTCGTTTGAGAGAGAAAGGGTTTGATTTGTCTAATAAGGCGCGTAGTGTAGGCACATGATGCCTTTACCTGATTGACATGCTTCTTCATATTTAGAGTGGAATCAAAATAGACACCCTGGGTCTTAACCTAAGGACTAGTTTTACCAGAAGAACCAGCAATTTTCGAAAGCAGCATATCTGGAATCCAATTTAGTGAGACGCTGGCTAGTGCCAAAGAGCATAAGCTCCGTTTTATTTCCATTAAGAGCAACAGAGTTATCAATCATCCATTTCTCGATCATGACATAGATTGATGTGATTTTCGTGAGATCCTTCTCATAGTCACCTGTGAGATTAATTAGTATCTGAGTATCATCGGCGTAGTTAGCGTAACCCACGCCAATGCTATCCAGTACATCAATGAAAAGGACGAATGTAAAGATTAAATAACGTGGGGTAGAGGCATGCTCCTTGGGGGATACCACACGTAAGAAGTTCAGGGGGATTTAAACTACCAGATCTAGGTCCCAAGAATGAGGCCATCCAAATGAGAGCACTGCGGAACAGTTCGCGATGACCCCCAGCTTCTCCTGCAGCAACATATGGTCCACCAAATCGAACACTAGCAGAAAGGTCCGGAAGCATCGGCAGAGCCACCTTGCCAGAGTCTACCACATGACAGAGATTGGCCTTCAGATTCAGCAAGGCCGTTTCAGTGCCATGTAAGGCATATTGAAAGGAGCCCAAAAATTGTCTCAATTAGCATGGTGTAGATGTTTGCATAGTTGCTGAATCTAACCACAGTGTGGCTGAGTCACAGAAGCGTTTTATAATGATGCAATTCCGTTGGAAAATGCTTTGTGAATAAGCCCCTGTCTCTCCTGCAATAGAAGGATGTCAGTGGTGAATTAGTATGAAACATAGAAGAATGAAGGGTTTGTAACCCCTGCCTTGCCAGATGTTTTAGACTACGACTCCCATGATCCCTCACTATTGACTCTGCAAGCTAGGCCCAGCAGGAGTTGCCATCCAAAACATCTGGAGAGCCAAAGGTGGAAGACACATGACCTAGTCCTTATCAATGGTGCAGAACTGCAGAGTTATCATTGTGACTTGCAGAAGCCACCTTGGCTTTGACACTCTGACTGAACATGTTCTGTCTATGCACAGAGGCGCCATCCCCCACACAAACTGGTTATTCAAGTAACTTGAAGTATATGCTCTAGACAACACAGGGTGTTGCACTCTATTCAGTATGTGAAAGAAACATCTGTATATTTCATTAATGAGAGCCATATTAACACCTGCACAGTCATATTACACATTTATCATACACACTCAGTCGTGTGTTGTGTTATGATGTCAGTAACGTTGTGGAAAGCATACTGTTCTAGCCGCACATATACAATGGAGAAAAAATAGGCCTTTTGGCATGTGAAGATGAGAGGTGAGGTGGGCAAATTGCTGCATTGTTTCACACGTCAAAATGCTCGCAATCTATTTGCTTCATCACTTTTCAAAATATAATAACCGTTATACAATTGACTTTGCCCAATGTTTGACCAGTAAAGCTAGAACAGCACATACGCTGCTTTAAACAAAGCGACTTACCGCACCCTGGGAAAACCATGTAACCTTTTTTTATATATTGAACAGGGTTCCAAATATTCATCACAATTAAGGTGTTTTAAACTGTGTTGAAAGTGTAATAAACTATTTTAAAGGGGAAGCGCAGACAATCTGCAGTCAGCAGACGTAGCGCGTGTGATGAAACCTCCTTGATGTTAATTGCACAAACAGCTCGCTAATGAAACGTTCTCTGTATTAAATCTTAACAGGCAGAGCCATAAAAATGGCGCCAGGCTATCGACTCTGCTAAGGAATGTCCAAGCCAGCATTTTTAGTGACTCTTAGTCCTTTATCTTTTGTAATGCTTCATAATTATTGCTACATAGTGTATTAGAACCAAACTAATGTGTTTATACTGGACATTACTGCAAGTCGCACGCTCTATGCTTTTCCGTTGGAGAGAGTTGAAAAGTTGAAGTCGCGCGCCTCCCGGGACCACAATGGCGAATTTAGACAACAAGAAAATGCCATATTTTCTGGCAAAACATGACATATACAATCTGCGTTGACGGTTATTAATTCACCACCATTTAATTTGGACTAAATTCATCTTTAATACAATCCTTAGGGAGAAATGCCAGGCGAATGAAATTAAGCAGGATTGATGCTCGGTAATTCTTTTGCCTGCTTCCTGCACAAATGTATTACATTACAATGATTTCTTGCTTTGCATAATTTATACAGTTGCCCCAGCATTGTCACTTGGAGCCAGTTTGCCAAATGGCCCCGGCACAATATTATATCTAAATAAAGCTGTGTGCCAAATAAAACGTACTACAGACTCCATCTTCATCTGCCTTTGCCTGCTACAAAGTACGGTGGCCTTGCATTATCTGATCCAAAAATAAATCTGCTCTTGTTTTTTTAAAAAAGATTTTCTGTTTCCACCTCTCTCACCCAACTATGCCTCAAGAACGTAGCTTTCTATATGAGAAACACGATATTGTCCGTAAAATGCCAACCAAATAACCATTCTCTTTCCCTTTCTCTACCCTTCAATGTTCTTATCCCCTTATGGGACAGTGGTTGTACAGTAATTACAATGCTGCCATTTCTGTATATACATGTATGCTACTAGCTAAAATAGCTATTTGCTCTGACAATAGCTGTTAGGTGGACCAGATCTCCCGTGACGACTATGCCAACAACAAAGTAGTGGCTCTTACATGAAATCTGTGGGTTGAGGGCCTGTTTTTGTGGTCATTCAGTGCTTCACCACCAGCTGCATTTAATAGTACTGGCAAATGGGTTGACTGTACTGCTGAGTCCTGGGATCCTTATGGCAAATTGATCTGTGCTCAAGAACCGCTGTGAAGTTCTTGTCTCTGGGGCTGATATACAAAAGCGTGTTTAAATGGGAAGATTCCACTGAAAAACGTTTTGTAAATCAGGCCCTCTGGGTCCACTTTGCTGATGTCCAACATCTTCTACCCCTTGTGCATGTATAAAAAACAGAAACATTATTGTATTTGTAACTTATACAATGACAAAGAACACCACTATGTGACACAGTACCAATGTCCTTCTGTTGTAAATACCACTCTGACACACACATGGACAACAAAACACAATGGCCCTCATTACGACCCTGGCGGTAAGTAACGGTCATTACCGGCATGGCGCAATTAATGTGTCCGTGCTGGCCAGATACCGCTAAAAGCGGCACATTACGACATCTCGGGCACGAGCATTGCGCCATGCCGGTAATGTAATTACTGCCATGCCGGTAAAGTCCTAAAAACGCCACTTACCGGCATCGTATGCCGTGCAAATAGCACATCCGCCACCCTAGATATCGATATTAGCGGAGCGGTTACCGCTAATAGCGGTGACCGCAAATAGCGGGAACCGCAATTAGAGGTGACCGTAAATAAGCGGATCCGGAAGTTGCGTCACCGCACAGGAACGGGAAAGAGCACGGCAGCCATCTTTAAAAACACAATCCATTGCCATCCTCTTCAACCAGTGGACACCTGACCCCCACAACCTCTACAAATCTTCTCCTACACCCATCAATCATCAGAATGCCTAAAGTTCTGAAAAAGAACGGAGATCGGCTGCAGCAGGAGCGCTTTTCTAGTGAGGAGCTAAATATGTTGGCTGAAACCCTACAAGAGCCTGCCGATGTGGAATTCTCAACAGAGATGAACAGACCGGCGATCATGAGGAAGAAGGCCATATGGGCCATGGTAGCCCAGAGGGTCAGTGCAGTTGGCACAACACCCCGAAATGCAAGACAGTGCAGAAAAAGGTGGGCTGATCTACGTCTCCGCATCAGGAGTATACTGGCAGCGAATAGAAATCTGGGCATGGCGACTGGCGGAGGAGCTGATTCGCCCATCAAAATGGAGCCGTGGGAGGAGATGTGTGCCGCATCCATAGGCACAGAGAGCATAGAGGGGGTCGGAGATATGGAGAGAGGAGCCCCGACATCAGGCAACGCAGGTAGGTGCCTTAAATCCAGCCATGCAAAACTCACTCAAGACCAGATTTTTGGGGAGTGCAATGATGCCTAACAGGGTCAACACGACACATTAGCAGAAGACTGCCTACAGGCAGTATTGACCTCCACCTCGTACACATGCATTATGCACACCCTTTCTGTAGCCACCCACATGCCTCCATGCCTCTACCACCTAATAGGGAGACAACCTGTATGTCACTGCCTCCAATGTGAACCATCTAGTAATCAAAATGAATGCAGCCATCTCAATGCCTGCTCAATGTCCGCAGACCCATCACTAACCCTTTCCCTCCTTTGGTCTACCACAGGCTCTCATTCGGAAGGTGCCGACGAAGACACTGGCACTACACCTGGCAAGAAGGCCAGGTCCGAAGACCCAAAACACCGCCCTCCACCTCTGGTGCAAAAATAAAACCCCCACAGCAGCCAACATCCACAAGCACATCACAGTCCACGGCACTGATGTGCAGCAAGTCAGGCACTACGGCACCACCAACGACAACCATCTGCCCAGTGGTGTCTACTGAAGGCACTGGGTCTGCAGGAAGCAGCACGATTGGGGAGACTGCTGCCACTGCTGCCAGTTCAGACAATGAAGAAGGGGATGTTGATGTTGTTGTGGGTCCCCCCATTCCCCCCTTCATTCCCCCTACCTGTCCCCATGCAGCCAGCATGACGATGGCACACAGGAGCAATCTCCTGATAACTCATGGCCTGCCACTCCATGCCGAGTGGCAGATGTCCAGGAGGGGGGCAGCTCAATGGACACGCCAGTAGCAGCATCCACAGGCCAAAAAACACAGAACCCGATGCATGAAATCATCTCGCGGCAAGAACAACTAGCCTCCCTCTTGACACAGCATGTGGCAGAATGCACCAGCGCAAGGGGGGAAATGCGCGATTGTGCAGAAACTGTAAAGGCAGCCATAGAATCCACCTCCAAGGATATTTGTGCTGAACTAGCCGCTGTGCGGCACGTACTCTCGGAGCTTGTTCAAACTATGAGGGACATGTGTCCTTGTGAGCAGCCCAGTTCCTCCTCGGCTGTCAGTTCTACCCGAACCAGCCCCGTCCGCTGATCGGGCAGGAACCTGCGGCGTACAGACAGGGGTGCACCAGGTCCCGGGATAGGGGGGTGCCAATAGAGGCCGCCCTGTGGAACAATCCCACATGATGCACTTGAGCACAGGCATCCACACCATGTTCTGGGGAGTTGAGGGGGGAGTTGAGGAGGGAGGGGGGAGTGGATGTGCTGGGGAGTTGAGGGGGGAGTTGAGGGGGGAGGGGGAGTGGGTGTGTTGGGGAGTTGAGGGGGGAGGGGGGAGTGGGTGTGTTCACTTAAATTTTCTATTACAATACACTTTTTGGTCATGCACAAATCACATGTGTGGACATTATTCATTGCGTATGTGTTCTTTATTGTTGAACAGTCCACAGTGTGCATGTCCCAGACACACCCAGTGCCCCAAGTGCCATCACCATGAGACACGCCCCGTCCATGTGTGCTAGAAGCATTGGTTAATCAGAGCCTGACGCATTGGCACATCCCTCCTGTGCATCGCTTCCTCCCTGAGGTACTGCACCATCCCCACCCTCCTCATCCTCTTCGTCAGGTGGTTGCAGTTCAGCGTCAGGGGGCAGGGGCACATTCCGTCTGATACACATATTGTGTAGCAGTACACATGCCATGACGATCTTTGCAACCTTCTCATGATGGTACAGGAGTGCCCCACCAGACCTGCTGAGGCACCGAAACCGTGCCTTCAAGAAGCCAAATGTCTGCTCAATCACCACACGGGTTTGTGTATGTGCACGATTATAGTCCTCCTCGTGCCGGTTTTGTGGGTTCCGGACTGGGGTAAGGAGCCACCTCTTCAAGGGATAGCCTGCATCACCTTTATGTGGGCAACGATGTACGTGTTAGTCATAACATCAGATTTTACCTCATCAAATGACACCATGGCATGCATTCCTCTCTTACTTTGAACCCCATTTCAATTCCTGAATGGAGTCACATGATGTGACTGCTATATGTGTATTCCTCTTATAGACTGTTTTGCATGCCATCAACTGGTGTGTGCGCAGGGGTGTCCATTACCTTGTGAGTGCCCATGCACTGTGTTAGTCCACTATGGTTGTTTTGGTGATCTGGCAGATGTCCAGTGATATCAATGCTTTCATCCTGGCACCATTGCTGTCAGCCTCATGATGATCTCTGTGAGCAATTCAGTAGGTGCTATGCTATTTAGGTGGGCATCTGTGTCAGTGTAGTGGTGTATTGATGTTTTTGACCGGCATGTGACTCCTTTATACCCAGTGATGGGGGACAGGCCTTTCAGTAGATGGTGTTTGGTGCTGTGTATTGGCTTAAAGTCATTGCATGTAGCTGCATTTCGGTGAGGGTGGATGCGGTCTGATTTGGTATAGTGGACATGCAGATGGCTGTGGAATGGTTGGGACACAGCTTCATTCACATGGTAGGGCTGCTTACATCTCGCATTATGTGTTCAGGTGTGAGCTCCAGTCTGGCCTGCTTTGGGGTATGAGCTTGCACCATTCCCTCTGGTACTCGCAGCCAGGTAGAGTATGCATCTCCCCCCCCCATATCATCCAGGTAAAGTATGCATCTGTACCTCAATCACCTACACACTTCACATTACCATGGCCATGACATGCGACTCACCGAGTAGCCAGGATCTCTGCCCTGCATGTCGCTCCATGTAGCGTGGTATTGTGGAGTTCCGCAGGACCATTGAATCATGGGTTGATCCTGGGAATCGGGCACAACAATGTGTGATGATCCTGTTTGAGTCACATACCATTTGCACGTTGATTGAGTGGTATAGTTTACGGTTGCGGTACGCTACCTCAATGGCATGTGGGACCACCAACTCCACATGGGTTTAGTCGATGGCACCAATGCAACCAGGTATGCCGGCCAGTGCATGGAAACCAACTTTGGTGTTTGAGATCTCCTGGGCAGACCGTGGTAAAGTAATGTGGTCGTCTGTGTGCTTGAGGAGGGCATCAAGCACTTGGTTCAGCGTACGTGAGAATAATGGTTGTGAAATGCCATGCAAGTGCCCCACTGTGTGCTGATAAGTGCCTGTGGCAAGGAAGTGGAGCACGGACACTACCTTCAGTAGCGGGGGATGGCGGTGCGTGTTTCAATCATGCTGACAATGTCGTCCTGTATCATGTGCACGATAGTGGTGATGGTGTCCCAGTCCAAACGGTACAGGGTGTGGATCTGCTCAGCGGTGAGGTTGAATGGACTCGCTCTGATGCGTGGGATTGGGGGCTGCCTGCGTGGTGGCACTGGCTGTGCTGGCTGTGCTGGTGGGGCTTGCTGGCCCTGCCTTGCCCTCCTTCTCCTGCTGCGTCTCCTCTGTGCTGCCTGTTGTGCTTGTTGTTGTTGTTGTTGTTGTTGTAGCACTTCCCTTGCAATCAGGTCCTCCAGCCCCAACATTGCTAGTCCTATTGGGATCATTGTGAAGTGTGACTGGGTGTGAGAAGGGGTGGGGTGTGCTCCTTTTGTGCTTGGCCAGGCGTCATTCAGATTGTGCAAGTGCAGGGGTAGGGGGAAGGGAAAAGTGCAAGGGGGGAGTGCAGTACAGGGGAAGTAGACCAAAAAACAAATACACAGGTCAGCTGGTGGCAACTGCAAAGGTAAGTGCAGACAAGTGCTGGGAAGGGGGGGCTGTAGGGATAGAGAGACAGTACCGCAGTGCAGGGGTTGCCAGGGAGCCAGTGCAAGTGGAGAGTGGCTGGGCCAGGGACTGAGGTCGGTGAGAGTGGCCCAGTTGCAGATCCAGTGTAGTTCCAGTGAAGAATTCCGCAAGGGAGAGGCAGAGAGAAAGCAGAAGCAAAGAGGAAGGTCTTGAGGTGCTTCCCGAACCGGAGATGGTTCCCCTCAAGTTCAAGTGAGGCAGGAAGGCTGTTCCAGAGGGAGGGCCCTGCCGCAGAGAGAGATCTACCCCCAGCTAGTTGCTCTGAGAAGCGGATGACCCTGACATGCAAGGTGTGCATCACACACACCTGCACAACAGGCCATGGACATCACTGTTATGTCACTCAAACCCTCCCAAACCACAACGTGACATGGCAAGCAATACCCATACACCAACACAGCAACAATAAGGTACACATTGGCATGTCCAAAATGTACAGTGGCATCAGACAATGATGCCTGACCAGGAATCAGATGAAATGACAGACCAACAACCTCCCACCCAAAATAAGTCATTTCCAAATGCTTTACAAGAGTTGTAGACGTAACATGAATGCCTGTCTACATGCACATTGTGCATTGCAAAATCAACACTGCAGCTTCTGTGTGCTGTGTCCTACTCCTGCAACACACTGCTCAGCGCACAGCACAGTGAACAGCCATTGTGTGTGATGCACACCCTGAGCATCACATCTAAGCGACAGACCACATCAAAAAGCAAATTAGGCATGTACAGGATCCATAATTGGTCACAGAACATGTGCTGCAGGGACACAGTGGCCACCAGAAGACAAACAGTGTACACGTGGATATGCAGGGGTGGGAGTACATGTAGTGCATCAGAGTGCAAGTGTTTGGGTCTGCAAGGACATGCACTCAACATGTGCATGTGCACTCAAGTGACCATCAGTGTTCTCTACACATCACATGTGAACATTCACCATGTGTACACCCCAGCATGTCAAACCACAACTATCCCCTCGCACCTGAAAGCTAAACACAACACATGAACAGGCATTGATCAGCAGAACACAACATGTACATAGGATACCACCATTACAATGTCAGAGTTCCCATCACACTGCAGGGCAAGGCAACTATCAACAACAACCCCCCCTCCCTCACAAATGACCATGACCCACTGAACAACTGCACCTGGGTCATGGAGCCTTCAACCCTCAATTCCACCTGGCCACAGGATCACCTTTACCCTTCGTCACCATCTCCCACCTTGTGTGTAAAAAGATGCCTGCACCCTCAGAATCCACACTCATTTCCAAAATCACAAAATCCAAGGCATAATAATGAACCCGAACACCCTCCAGTATATGACTTGACGTAGCAGTACCTCACAAAGGCCAAGTACTACCACAATGATGCAACAACCAAGGTAGCACAGTAAAACAATGTCACAACCATGATGTGAACCATGTGTGGTACATAACATAGGATGATGCATCATGAACAGATGTGTATTGTCACAGGTCCCGTGTACAGGTGCGGGAGTGTCACGAAACAACCACCCCCACCGTGTCCCGGGTGCCTGCAAGGTCAAACTCACACAGGCCCCTGAGACCCTGGTGGGGAAGGAGGTTCAGGGATATGCAGTCGGGACAGGTGTTGGCACACTGGATAACTGGAATGAGTGGCAGGAGAGGGGAGGAGGAATGACACATGAAAGTAGGGAATGCACAAAAATGTACTACCTGCATGAACACATACACAATCCAAACAAACTTGGACATCATTGTCATGGCCTTCTGTAGTCCAGGCTTAGGAGTGGTACGAACCAACCACCCCCTCTAGGGTTTTGGCGCCTGCAAGTTCGGGGCTTACACAGGCATCCGCAACCCCAGCGGGGAAAGAGGGTTAGGGAACGTTGCTTGGATAGGTACGGGAAGCAGGAACACCGGGTAGAGGGTACAGGGTTCAAAATTGCATAGGATGCCGGGTGATTAGGGGGAAAAAAACATACCAAATTGAATCACACATACATCCATGCATTAGTGCACCCCCCAGCAAGCCTATGCAGAGCAGTTTGAAAGAAAAACAACAAGACACTTAGCTCTGGTTTTGAGTGCTGGCCTCCTGCCTGCGCACTCTCAGGTCCGGTTACAGGAGCACTGCAATGCTGCAAAGAGAGCCACAGTCAACAACCTGTACGTGCCAATTACACAAAAACACACCACCAAGCATGCCCCATAGCAACAAACTACTCTACAAACAGACAATCTGGTGTAGATGCTTCGTACCCATATATAACATTACCCCTGTGACGGGTCATACACAGTCAATGCAGTAAGTCAGCCGCCGGTGGGTGCGTGGCAAATGGAACACCAATGTGTCACAATTCACACAACATGCAATGTTTCCTGGGTAAGCAGACAGACCCATATAGCAAGCCATGACTTCAGAGCAAGTTGCGTACCACCATGACCGAAACAAAGTTGGCAGTGCATTTATCATAAAGTACATGGAAATGAAATGCACTGCACCCGAGTATGTCCCTTGCTGTATGTCCCTGTGAGCTGCCCCTTTCCATGTCTCGGAAGGCTACATGGTTGATACAAGTGCCTCAATGGACCTTGGTGTACCGGAGGGCATGTGCCACTGCCCCTGCAGGTGTCCCAGACAACCCTACAATCAACAGCCATCAGTCCACCAACACATCTGAGCTGTATTGTGTGCTTCAACACCAATATTGGTCCAAGCTCACCCTCAGTGCTGTGACTAAGCCTGCATGTGCAACTCGCCTGGTGTAAGCTTTGCTGTGTAGTGGCTCCCCTGTGCTGCTCACCTTGCCTGGAGTTCCTTGGAACACATCAGCAGTTCTAGGATGTAGGTCTGCAATCCCTGTGCCTCTGCTTGTGCACACATGTGCATGTGGGCACCAACAAACATGTCCAGAATTCCGTCGTCCAATGGGCCATGTCTGCTGGCTAAGGTGCTCTGGAGGCTCACCCCCCTGCAGAAAGGGCATGAAACATATGATTAATGCTTCAAAGTCATCTGTGTGTGTCTCTTCAGGCATCTCATTACTTGACCATGTCAGAGAGTCACAGCATAAATCACACCATCAGTCCGTCTTTCACATCCAAAGTGTGTAACACTATCTACAGCATGAATTGCAACAAGCACGTGTACAGTAAAGATAAGAAACATACTACACAATGCATAGCAATGAATGTACACATTAATCATGAAACACCCCATCTAGCAAAAGCTGAACAATGGACAATAACACCAAAATCATCACCACTAGGGGTGTAAACACAAGTCACAGAGCACCAGACATGCCACAGATATGACAGTCCAAGGCCCTTGTGTAAAATTTTGTAACACCGAACCATCCTTGCGAGCCCATGGACCCCAAGCAGCAAACACATACACAAGACAAGCCTGAAGGGCCCAGCTGGAACAGACAGTGGATGCCTTCAAAAGCCACAAAGCACCGCACCGTCACATGAAAGCACAATAGACGGGCAATTTTAAACTATAGTAACTATTAACTAACTACACTAACTATGGAAAACCTACATTACCTAATTAAACTAACTATCAAACAGAAACTTAACTAACTAAACTAAAAGAAAAATAAAAAATGGCCACATACGACCCGGGGGGAGGGGAGGCACCCAGGAGGGGGGAGGTACAGGGTGCTGCTCAACATCCACATGCGATGATGCTGAGCCAAAAAAAAAACCTCCATGGGCTCAACGCCTGCACAGCCCGACCTATGTGGGAGATAGATGGTCTTCCGAGTCTGGCTCATCCTGGAAAGGAGGACGTGGCACAGTAGCCTGGCCACACCTAGCCGCAGCTTGCCCCTCGTCGGCAGCAAGTCTGCCGGACGGATGAGCCTGGTTCTGTGTGGCGATGTGACGTAGGTCTGCATGCAGAACCTCACGTGATACACGTGCTTCCTCTTGCAAGGTAGCACGTGTAACACGGAGTTCCTCCTGCAAGGCCTGGCTGGACAACCGCTGCACCTCCCGGCAAGCCTGTAGCTCAGCCGAGATGGTACACTCAAGCTGTGCAAACCTCTCCTCTGCCTGCTGCCTCTGGGACATCATAAGGACACCCAGGGTGGATCGGAGGGAAGCATACTCCTCCCTCAGGGCATCCATGTGCGCCTCTGCGTGAGCAGCAATTGCTTGACGCAGAGACGACATTTCAGCCTGGCGTGCCCTGTCTGAGGCCGCCATGCCCAGCCTGAGTGAGCGGGCCGTGGACCGTGCCGCCTGCTGCTGGAGAAGCACCTCCCTAGCAGGAGGAGCACAGATCGGGCCACACACTCCATGCTCTCAGCGATGTTCTCCATTGCTGCCCCCTGCCGTTCTGAATTGGCAGTCATGTCTTGCTCCCACTCAGTATACTGCGGTTGCGCGCGGCGACCGTGTTGCCGGGCTTGACCCCTGCGGGACCTAGGGACCGGGGGTCCTCGCTGTGTTGGCACCGCCCACGGCTGCACGACTACATGCCCCCGTCAACGTGATGTCCCAGGCACATCAGTGACTGGTGTGGAGGGTGACCCTGCGTCCCGATCCGCCACGGGCGGAGGAACCAAGACTGTCTGATCCGTCAGTGCAGGTGTCGCAGACAGAGGAGTGTCCACATCAGAATCACTCACCCCTGACACATCGACTTGATGCTCATCCAACTCAACATGCACATCAAGGCTGGACTCATAGGCAGCCAGAGACAAGATGGACTGTAGCACTTGGGGGTTTTCGTGGTCTACCACCCCACGACCCCCACTAGTGCCGGGTTGATGTAGCGGTACCAACCCTGTGTCTGGCATGACAACACCATCCTCTGCCTCCATTGCGTCATCACCTGAAAAATAGAGAGAAAAAAGGTCACTACACATGTCAGAAGCACACAACACACACACACACCAACAGCAAACGCATCAGGCAGACATGTGACACACAACATATAACCTGCCATGCATGCTTGGTCAAATTTGAATTGCTTCTGTGATCAGACCTGTTGAAAGGTGGCAGTTTCCATGGAAGTGGGTCTATGCAGTGCAGAAAATGTGTACGCCAATCACTACCTACATGTACAAGGACTCCATGGTGTGTGCCAGGAAATGTGAAGGCAGTGCAATGTCAAATTCAGACATCACGTGCATTGTGCATTCAATGTGTACCATATCTAGAAGCCAAGCACCCCTCCACCCCAGTACCAAAGCAGGGATGCCTAGCATGGTATCAAAAGGCTGACCATACACCTGTGTATTGACAGGCAGTGTTGACTGGCATCAACAGCTGAATGTGATTCAAGTGACAACACTGCAAATGATGCAGGGACAGTAAGCAGGACACATGATGAAAACTCTGGATTCCGCCCATGTGTGAAGAAGACACAACAACAGTTGGACAGAGTCATTGGCCATTGAACAGGCTGAGGCCTGTGAGCCACACAGATTGTCAGACCCTAAACATGTGTGCAACGCAGGACTGAGCCACAGTTGACATGGGAAGGCTGATGAGATGGCAGGCAATGTATGTAACCAAGGACTTGTATTACAGTGATCATCCAGTCAAGGACACATAGGGGCATGCGTGCAATGCACATGGAGCATGAATGGGCACTCATGTCCCTGCGGGAGATCTGACCTATGCACAGTACAAGTGAGATACCCTGCATCAAGTACTAAGGCTGTACCACACGGCATATGTTTGGCAGATTATACGCTGGAAGTTAGCATCTACACAGGACGCATGAACAAGAAAGTACACATTGGCAAGATTGAAGAACACCAGTGCAAAGGTGGAACTGGGGCGCAGAGTGGCGGAGGACGGGCAAGGGAGCATGCCTACATGGAGTCCCCGCATGCAGGCAGAGGAGACATGCATGATGGAAGCATTGCATTACTTACACATCAGAACCATGTACACGTCACATGTAGCGGCAATCATGCACAACACATCCCACAAGTGAAACACACACGTCCTCAACAAACACGCATCAACACTCACTGGACTGGGCATCAAAGTCCAGCATCTCTCCCACTCCTTCGACCAATTCAGGTGGTATGAACTCTGCAACGAGTGCCTCATGCGGAGTGAGCTCTTCCTCCTCTGGTGCAGGCCCACCGCCAGTTACCAGAGTCAAGTTGTAATTAGAGGCACGCTTACCCTTAGTGCTGCGTTTGATGTCATTCCAACACTTTTTGCACTCTTGCGCCGTGCGCACTTCATGGCCGAATGAACTGACATGTTCCGCAACATGCTTCCAGTGGGTGTCACGTTGGGCAGCCGTAGTCTGACTATTGGCACCCACTAGCATGTCACGGCTATGGCCCCGCACGTAGTCCACGAGGAAGTCCAGTTCCTGCTTACAGAAAGGCTTCTTCCTCGACGTGCAGGAGGTTGTGGCTGTGTGTGGGGTCCCAGCCTGTGCTGCAGGTGCAACCTTCCTCCTCTTGGACTGTGGCGCAGACCCTGGCTGGCTAATGTCGCCCTGACCAGTATGGCCAGTGGGTTCGGTGGATTGAGCCAAGGGAGTGGCAGGTGGAGGGATGACCAAAGGCCTGACTTGTGTCAGTGGCAGCTGGGTGCCCACTAATGGACCCTGCGCAGCAACACCAGCTGTGGCAGGGTCATTGACCGCAACGGTCCTGGTTGGCAGACTCACAACCGGGGTGCTGTTGGGTGCATCTGCCCCTGCACTTGCCAACACCCGGCTGTTCGGGGCAGCAGATGACATGACTGCCCCAGGGACACGTGTCTTGGTCTGAGCAGCCCGGCCTGCCCCTATGGTTTCCCCCCTGGCCTGTTGGAGATCTACCAAGGGCTCTTCAAGTGCCAACGCAGACCCTGAGCCTGGGTGGCGGTGTCCACAGCTGCACCTGCAGCTACCACTACCCTTCGGCCCATGGCAGTCGATGGAACGACTGCCGGGTCACACGGGCGCCAGTGCCAGATGCAGAAGCTGCATCCCCCGAAACCACAGGGGGTGGTGGCATGACTGCACCGACACATGGCACAACATTGTGCTCAAGTGGCGCACCCCTGCCTCTTCCCCCTCTGTGGCCGCCCTGGACACCCTGGAGTCCCCCTACTCCCTGGTCACCACGTCCCCGACCACGCCCACCACGAGGAGGACGCCCAGCTGAGGCGCCCCTCACCTTTGGTGGCCTCCCAACCATGGCACAGATGTAGTAGTGCTGGCACAGATGGAGTGGTGCCAATGGGAGGTGTACACCACAATTGACCTGGGCAATTGGGGTGAAGGGGGTGGGAAGCAAGATGTTAACAGCCCCCCTGCACCTGCAAGGCTGTATGTGACCCCGGTGATGTGGTGACGGGTCACACAACGCTCAGGCACCCCAAAACTGCAGTAAAACCTTGCACGCAACCCTGCAGCCTACGTGCGTGGATTCAACCTCCCGCAGTACGCGGTGGCACCCAGTAACACGAATAACGCGTACGCGTGGGACACGCAGCCTACTATGACATCGAAAATGGGTGCGATACACAGGGGCACCCGCAGTGGGAAAAAGAGCGTGTGCGACTCACCGTCTGACTAGCGCGATGCAGAAAAACACGCGTAGCCAATACCCCCGCAAAAAGAAGAGATACGTCCTTGATAGCTGTGAAGTTGTGATGGCGCGCGAAACAACAGGAAGCAGCAACACACGTCGGTCTCCACGAAAGGCACGTACAGCGAACTGCTGGGCCCGCTCACTTTTAAACCGTGCTGAGGGAAACGCACGCGCGCGTCATGTCACTTACGCGCATGGGCCCTTTCCTCGTATTACACGCGGACGTGCAGTTTTTCACGCGCGCTGAAATGTCCATGCACGCCTGTGCGCGTCACGTCACAGGGGCGCTTGCGCTTCAGGGGCCTTCTGTCCAATGAAATTGCGTATGCGTGCAGACGCGCTTACGCGCTAAGGGCCGATCCTCGAATTACACGCTGACGTGCCGAATTTTCACGGGCCAAATCACTCCGTATCAAGCTGGCCACGCGTAAGCACACGGAAGACCACGCTCCTGCCCAGAAGGCCGAACTACTGCCCCCCAGAGCCCCAAGCACGCTCCCATCTGCCATCTGCTGCTGCCTGACTGCCTGCTGCCCACGTGCCCTGCCATTTGCTGCCTGCACATCAGCCAGGGGTGCTGTTGCTGTGACCACCCCTGCTGGAACCGAAGACTCCCGACTGGGATTCCATCGCTCCACAGCCCAGCCCCAGGACCCAGTTGCCCACCCACTCCTGCCTCTGGGGTTGTCATGTCGGGCACTGCAACATCTGGCACCACTGACAACCCCCGGCCAGAGAGGCAGAGGGGCACCAGCTTCAGTGCCACCGAAGTTGGTGTCCTGGTGGAGCAAGTCCTGGGGCAGTATGATGCCCTCTTCGGAAGTTCCCGTGCCGACAAGGAAGGACGGACTTGGATCTGGACTGACATCATGACTGCCATCAACGCGGAGGGGGTGGCAGTCCGCGACTTCCAACATGTCAAGAAGCTCTGGGAGGACTTTAGGTCCAGGACCCTGAACAAGGCCCGGCGCCTCTTGAAGGCAGCGGATGCCAAGGGGCGCCGGGGCCACTTGTCGGAAGATCAGATGAGGGTCCTGGAACGCATATCCCCAGCGCTCCACGTCCAGGTCCTTGAGAGGCAGACCCGTCTGGAGTCGAGCGGTAAGTGTACATGCATCCTAAATTGTGAGCTGTGCGTGTGGTGATGTTTCAGTAGTGTGCAGGTTGCACATCTGTTTGTATGGGGTCGAGTATGGGTGGGGGTGTACAGGGCCGTGGTGCTAACACATGCGAGGGCTGGAATGTGTGAGACATGGATGGTGCTTGTGTGTGTAGGCTTGCATGCCAAATGCAGTTGTGTGGGCACACATGTTTGGATGAATGTATATGTAAGTAGACATGTCCGTGATGTCACGCATGTATGTTGTTTTCAGCTGCATGTATCAGCACCGTGTACATGTGCATTTGTGTGTATTTGACAAGGGTGCGACAGTGATGCAACATGGATGCATGTGACCGCCGGATGTGGAAGCTTGATTGGCAGATGTGACATGGATGCCCATCTGAACACTGCGACACTTGGCAGAGGTGTACACATGCATGCAAGTGTGGTGGTGTGTGTACATGTGTGGTGCACTTCCTGTGTTGCATGCAATGTCTGGCTCAGCTTTGCCTGCTCATGCTGTTGTATGGGTATGGATGGTGCTGGCAGTTGCGATATGGCTGTGGTATGGCTCATGTGTGGGAGTTGAAATGACATGTGTGTTGGGGATTGTGATGGCATGTCTGAGGTTTGCCAATGGCACTCATGTACAACTGTCATGTGTGTATGTGTCCATTGTACAGTGCCCTGATGCCTGTGTTTCATTTCTCCCTGTCTGCAGCGTCAACTGATGAAGAGGGCGGAGAAGGTGCTGTGGAGCACAGCGGCGGGGATCCCACCGCCAGCCGGAGACGCAAGGCCTGGCTCCCCTCCCATGTTGTCATCTCGTCGGGGAGTGAGGAGTCCGGTGCCGCATCCCAGGCCGCAGCTGCCGGGGGGCGGTCCAAGATGCGGAGGTTGGAGTTGGACTCCTCGGCAGCAGAAGGGGCAGCTGGGACCCCACAGGGCCCAACGGGGGAAGATGGCACCGAGTCATCCAGGTTGGTGGGGGGTTTGGTGGAGGAGGAGGCCGTGCAAGCAATAGAGACGGGGTCTGGAGGTGGGGATCCCACTGGTGCTAGTGGTGCAGTGCAGGACCAGGGACAGGAGGCAGAACAGGCCGCCGCGGAGGTGCCTGTGTGCAATCTTGTCCCTGATCCTGTCCCTGCATCATCTTGCACCAGCAGGGATGCCTACGTCCAGACCCGTTTTCAGGCAGGAGATGAGCAAACGACAAATGGCCTTCCTCTGCCTGCGGACGTGGCTATCTGGGTCCGGGTTGAGCCTGTCCTGACTGGTGTGGCGTTGCGTCAACGGGCCATGCGAGGTGACCTGCAGTCTTTTCATGAGGAGACTGCACGTCATCTCGAATGGCTCGTTGACCACGTCAGCCTGCTGGGACAGGTCACCCAGGCCGGATTCCTCCGTTTGATGGGGCTTGCTACGAACCCCTCCTCAACTGAACCCCCTACGCGCCAGTCGTCCTCCGTGCCATCTTCCCACCCATCAGTCACCTCGGTGCCCTGTGGAGCTGCCTCTGACGGTGCGGCCAGGCTGGTGGAGGAGGCATCCCTGCCACAGTCGGGAGTCGGACGTCCAGCAGGGGTGGCCACATCAACGACTGCACCCCAGCCGGCGGAGGATGTGCAGGCAGCAGGAGGCAGTGCACGGGCAGAGGCACAGCAGCAGCAGCAACGTGGTGGGAGCCATGAAGGCTCGGGGCCTTCAACATCAGAGGGGCAGGCATTGGCCGGAGGGCAGGAGGACCCAGGACAGAGAGTGTCTTCCGTGTGGCAGCGGTTGGGCCACGCCATAGATGCGGAGCGGCAGCAGGCGGAAGAGGCACGGCTCACAATGGTCAGGGCGGAGAACTCCATGCGGAGGGCCCTGAGGCGGGCCGAGTGCCTCGAGGCAATCCGCAGGGGGTTGGAGGTGGACACGTCAACGGCCCTGCGGACCCTCGGGCCATGGAGGAGGACTGCCTCCGGGACATTGAGCAGGAGTTCGATGATGCCCTGGCCCGGGACATCCAAAAGTGAGCCGTCAGACTAGCCCGCTGCCCTTGTACATAATTATGTAGGTAGTGTTAGGTTTCCTTTTTTTTTAAATTTATTTTGGACCTTTTGGACATTGGCTACATTTTTGTATATAGTTTATTTTATTAGTTAGTGTAGTTAGATAGGTTTCATTTCTTTTGTTGGGATAATGGACCCTGGCTTGTTCGTCTGTACATAGTTCACTGTTGGATTGTATTTTTCTTTCCCAATTTACCCATGGAGCAATGGCTTTCAATTATTATTTCCCATTGGATTTTCTTTCGTGGACAGTGACTTTGGACACCATTACTTTGGATTATGATTTTTGGTTTTGCTTTTTTTCACGGACATGCTTCTTTTCATTTTTGTACATTCCCATTTCTGTTTCTTTATTTTTTATTCTATTTATGTTCCCTTTAATACATATTTTTTTTATCGAACTTCAATGTGTAGTATCTCATTGGTTTCATGCATATTATGATATGGGTTTTGAGATTCACTGACACCCATTGGGTGTATGTGAGGGAAATGTGTTTGTTTCGAAACTTGCAATTGGTGTTCTGTCATGTAATTGCCAATTATGAGTGGGTGGATGCAATACTCGGGTGGGTGTTTTGCATTTGGAGGCTGACCATAGGGACCAGGGATCTAGATTGTGATGACATGTTGGCTGGGGAACATGAGTTGGGGCCTGCTGGCAGGTGCCCCACAGTGCTGGGGGGTGGGGGTGGTGGGAGACATGGGTGGGGGCCTGGTGGAGGGTGACCCTGCACTGCTGGGGGGCGGGGGTGGTGGGAGACATGGGTGGGGGCCTGCTGGCAGGTGCCCCACAGTGCTGGGGGGTGGGGGTGGTGGGGAACATGAGTTGGACATGGGTGGGGGCCTGCTGGCAGGTGCCCCACAGTGCTGGGGGGTGGGGGTGGTGGGAGTCATGGGTGGGGGCCTGGTGGAGGGTGACCCTGCACTGCTGGGGGGTGGGGGTGGTGGGAGACATGGGTGGGGGCCTGGTGGAGGGTGCCCCTGCACTGCTGGGGGGTGGGGGTGGTGGGAGACATGGGTGGGGGCCTGCTGGCAGGTGCCCCACAGTGCTGGGGGGTGGGGGTGGTGGGAGACATGGGTGGGGGCCTGGTGGAGGGTGACCCTGCACTGCTGGGGGGTGGGGTGGTGGGAGACATGGGTGGGGGCCTGCTGGCAGGTACCCCACAGTGCTGGGGGGTGGGGGCGGTGGGAGACATGGGTGGGGGCCTGCTGGCAGGTGCCCCACAGTGCTGGGGGGTGGGGGTGGTGGGAGACATGGGTGGGAGCCTGGTGGAGGGTGCCCCTGCACTGCTGGGGGGTGGGGGAGGTGGGAGACATGGGTGGGGGCCTGCTGGCAGGTGCCCCACAGTGCTGGGGGGTGGGGGTGGTGGGAGACATGGGTGGGGGCCTGGTGGAGGGTGACCCTGCACTGCTGGGGGATGGGGGTGGTGGGAGACATGGGTAGGGGCCTGGTGGAGGGTGCCCCTGCACTGCTGGGGAGTGGGGGGGGTGGGAGACATGGGTGGGGGCCTGGTGGAGGGTGCCCCTGCACTGCTGGGGGATGGGGGTGGTGGGAGACATGGGTGGGGGCCTGGTGGAGGGTGACCCTGCACTGCTGGAGGGTGGGGGTGGTGGGAGACATGGGTGGGGGCCTGCTGGCATGTGCCCCACAGTGCTGGGGGGTGGGGGTGGTGGAGAACATGAGTTGGACATGGGTGGGGGCCTGCTGGCAGGTGCCCCACAGTACTGGGGGGTGGGGGTGGTGGGGAACATGAGTTGGACATGGGTGGGGGCCTGCTGGCAGGTGCCCCACAGTGCTGGGTGGTGGGGGTGGTGGGAGACATGGGTGGGGGCCTGGTGGAGGGTGACCCTGCACTGCTGGGGGATGGGGGAGGTGGGAGACTTGGGTGGGGGCCTGGTGGAGGGTCCCCCTGCACTGCTGGGGGATTGGGGTGGTGGGAGACATGGGTGGGGGCCTGGTGGAGGGTGACCCTGCACTGCTGGGGGGTGAGGGTGGTGGGAGACATGGGTGGGGGCCTGCTGGCAGCTGCTCCACAGTGCTGGGGGGTGGGGGTGGTGGGGAACATGAGTTGGACATGGGTGGGGGCCTGCTGGCAGGTGCCCCACAGTGCTGGGGGGTGGGGGTGGTGGGAGACATGGGTGGGGGCCTGGTGGAGGGTGACCCTGCACTGCTGGGGGATGGGGGTGGTGGGAGACATGGGTGGGGGCTGGTGGAGGGTGCCCCTGCACTGCTGGGGGGTGGGGGTGGTGGGAGACATGGGTGGGGGCCTGGTGGAGGGTGCCCCTGCACTGCTGGGGGATTGGGTGGTGGGAGACATGGGTGGGGGCCTGGTGGAGGGTGACCCTGCACTGCTGGGGGTGGGGGTGGTGGGAGACATGGATAGGGGCCTGCTGGCAGGTGCCCCACAGTGCTGGGGGGTGGGGGTGGTGGCGAACATGAGTTGGACATGGGTGGGGGCCTGCTGGCAGGTGCCCCACCGTGCTGGGGGGTGGGGGTGGTGGGAGACATGGGTGGGGGCCTGGTGGAGGGTGACCCTGCACTGCTGGGGGGTGGGGGTGGTGGGAGACATGGGTAGGGGCCTGGTGGAGGGTGACCCTGCACTGCTGGGGGGTGGGGGTGGTGGGAGACATGGGTGGGGGCCTGCTGGCAGGTGCCCCACAGTGCTGGGGGGTGGGGGTGGTGGGGAACATGAGTTGGACATGGGTGAGGGCCTGCTGGCAGGTGCCCCACAGTGCTGGGGGGTGGGGGTGGTGGGGAACATGAGTTGGACATGGGTGGGGGCCTGCTGGCAGGTGCCCCACAGAGCTGGGGGGTGGGGGTGGTGGGGAACATGAGTTGGACATGGGTGGGGGCCTGCTGGCAGGTGCCCCACAGTGCTGGGGGATGGGGGTGGTGGGAGACATGGGTGGGGGCCTGGTGGAGGGTGCCCCTGCACTGCTGGGGGGTGGGGGTGGTGGGAGACATGGGTGGGGGCCTGGTGGAGGGTGACCCTGCACTGCTGGGGGATGGGGGTGGTGGGAGACATGGGTGGGGGCCTGGTGGAGGGTGCCCCTGGTGGCTGGGGGTGCAGTGGGACATGCGTTGGTGGGCAGTAGTGCAAGTTGACATGTGGGTTGGCTGGGGGGCATGGCCATGTTGGATGGGGTGCCTGCAGGACATGTGTAGGGTAGGCCCCTGCGGTGTGAGCCATCTGCAGGGGCCGTGGAGGGTGTAGAGGGAACACCTGGGAGGACCCACACGTGCAATTCACGTGTGGTGCTCCCCGCGCACCCCTGTAATACACGTACCCTGATGGAATCGAGTGTGGAACTTCAAGCGCACCCCTGTGATACACGTACCCTGCTGAAATCGCGTGTGGAACTTCCCGCGCACCACTGGAATACACGTACCCTGCTGACTTCGCGTGTGTGACTTCCCACGCACCCCTGGAATACACGTACCCTGCTGATATCGCGTGTGAAACTTCCCGCGCACCCCGAAATACACGTAGCCAGGACATTCGCGTGTGGAACTTCCCGCGCACCCCTGATATGCACGTACCCTGCTGATATCGCGTGTGAAACTTCCCGCGCACCCCGAAATACACGTAGCCAGGACATTCGCGTGTGGAGCTTCCCGCGCACCCCTGATATACACGTACCCTGCTGAATTCACGTGTGAAAATTCCCGCGCACCCCGGATGTACACATATCCTGATGGAATTGCGTGTGGAACTTCAAGCGCACCCCTGTAATACACGTACCCTGCTGAAATCGCGTGTGGCACTTCCCGCGCACCCCTGGAATACACGTACCCTGCTGATATCGCATGTGAAACTTCCCGCGCACCCCGAAATACACGTGGCCTGGACATTCGCCTGAGGAACTTCCAGCGCACCCCTGGAATACACGTACCCTGCTGATATCGCGTGTGAAACTTCCCGCGCACCCCGAAATACACGTGGCCTGGACATTCGCGTGTGGAACTTCCCGCGCACCCCTGGAATGCACGTACCCTGCTGATATCGCGTGTGAAACTTCCCGCGCACCCCGAAATACATGTGGCCTGGACATTCGCGTGTGGAACTTCCCGCGCACCCCTGGAATGCACGTACCCTGCTGATATAGCATGTGAAACTTCCCGCGCACCCCGAAATACACGTGGCCTGGTCATTCGTGTGTGGAACTTCCCGCGCAACCCTGGAATACACGTACCCTGCTGATATCGCGTGTGAAACTTCCCGCGCACCCCGAAATACACGTAGCCATGACATTCGCATGTGGAACTTCCCGCGCACCCCTGGAATGCACGTACCCTGCTGATATCGCGTGTGAAACTTCCCGCGCACCCCGAAATAGACGTAGCCAGGACATTCGCGTGTGGAACTTCCCGCGCACCCCTGGAATACACGTACCCTGCTGATATCGCGTGTGAAACTTCCCGCGCACCCCGAAATACACGTAGTCAGGACATTCGCGTGTGGAACTTTCCGCGCACCCCTGAAATACACGTACCCAGCTAAAATGACGTGAGGTACTTCCCGCGCACCCCAGTGATACACGTAGCCCGCTTGCCGTGCTGGTACAGGGTTAGCGCAGCCCTTTGCGCTGTATTGGGGATTTTGATGGCTTTTCCCTGCGCGAGAGGCGTTCTTGGGGGTGTAACTGGCGCTGCTGCAGGGTCGCTGCGCCACTGTGCGCCACGGCTGGTTTTGGTGGCTGGTATCCATGAATACGCTGTGCGCGGAAATGGGTTTTGGCGCACGCGGCTGGCGCAGGGATTGGCACGCGCACACTGTGCGCCAGCCACGTGCGCCACTTGTGCGCTGAATTCTATGAATTACCCTCAAAATGTTCAGATGGGAATAGGTAGCACTGCCTTGAAGTCGATAACCAACTACCTTGCAATGAGAGCACTGCAGTTCAAAACGGGAGATTTTAAATTCAAACTCTGGAGATATTCCAAAACTCCCAAGTCCAGTCTCGTAGAAGCACATGGCGAGGTAAAATACTATTATTTTTAATAAAGGAGTTGTAAGGCCTAAATAAGATCATTAGGGCGGGAAGCTCCTGCCTCAGCCTGCTGAGGGTGCAGACTTTTGAAGGGAAGCGCCCCCAATTCAGCACGATCCTCCCCGCAATGAGAGACAATAAGGGACTCTCCCGTAGTGGGAATAAGGCCAAGACAGAGTGCGGGTGAGCGTAAGTGGGAGTTTATCCAAAAATAAGGCATGCAAAGAACTCTGCAACCTACGAGAGCGCTCTGCCTGACAATAGCAAAGACAGGCGTATTTCTAATACAAAAAACGTCATCAACACCTAAACACTATAGGGGGCACAAGTCAATTGGGATTGGGTGGCGTCGACTAACTATAGGTGTTGCTGCAGCGGGGTTGGTCTTGGCGGGACGACGTCACTGGTCAGCCTCGTGGGTTGGGTTGGGCCTGGCAGGCCGGCTTGAGGTCATCCGTGCGGTGTTGATGTGCTGGGGCAGCCTGTGACAATGACGAATACCTTTCCTGTCTCATTTGCCCTAGGCCATGCACACTGCAGTTATTCAGAAAATGACATTTAAGTTCATTAATAAATCGCTTCAGCAGCTTATCTTATAAAATAAACACAACACATGAGGAATGCACCTCGTGAGAGGTCTGGTGGTTGTCGGTTGGGGTGAGATTTACCTGTGTCCTATTGACCGGTATTTTAGGTCGCGGGACGGGGCTCTGGGGCCTGGGCCGAATGATACATGTCTGTCTGCTGCGTTAGAAGTTATTATATAGATGGGTCTCTGTGTCTTGTCCCAATGATGGGGGTCGTCCTTACACGGGGTCAGGATTCTTGGGGGGTTCGTGGGATTTATGAGAGGTTGCTGGTAGATCAGTGGGTTCATCCGTGGGTTTATTACCGTGCTGTAAATAACACAGGTGGCGGGCTGTGGCCTTGGTTGCGGCGCCGGGGCCTCTGACTCTCTGAAGTAACGCCAGCTTGGTTGGGGGAGGTGAGGGAGCGCGGCACAAGTCTTAGCTTTTTTATCTGGCAGGCTTGGTGGGGTGGGAGAGGGAATGGCCTTGCATATATCCACAAAGGTATTTTCCTCGTGCGTTGCTGATCAGTGGATGCAGAAGTTCTATACTGTTCTGCCTTATTTTGACGTTATTTAGACACATATATATATACTTCAATTTCGTTACACATTTCTTTAATACAGTCGGTTCCAGTACCTTTTCATTACCTAACATTATATTCACTACATTGTGTGCGTATTGTATGTACATTAGACGTTATACGAGGGATATCTAGGTTATGGCCTACAGAGATTGATGCTCGCCGCTTTGGGTGAATTAAAAAACATATATGAGTTCAAGTTTCTACATACTATTGAAAAACACTTTTACAGATAGAGGTTACACGTTTGGTCAACATCTTTCTCCGTGGTTATAGCAGCATTAGTCCAGACCTGGAGGGATATCATATAACGTTACATTTTTATGGCTTATTCACATTTTAAACAGAGGTAGTTCATTAATACCAATACTTGAATTGTTTTCTACCTTCTTCAGATAGTGATGCTTCAGCTTTTTTCCTCGCTACCCCGGCCTTGCGGTCCGGGTCATACGGGGTGCAATATCACATTGTTACTAATATAATGTTGCCGTGTTGGCATCTCGGGTTTAGCTCATCTCCGACTTTCTCATGGGAACGCACTCGCAGCGGATCTGTCAGGGCTGCTGAGGCGACAGAGATGCATGAAAGGCCCTCCAAAGGTGGGGGCCTCGTTACAGTGTGCTGAACTCACACCATGTTTGCTAGGCAAGATGGCGTCTAGGCCTAACTTAATTTTTGGTAAATGCAAAGACAGGGTGCGTGTGGGCAATGTCGTCGGCGGGTGAATCCTCCTCCACCTGGGCCCGGGTGGCATGAGGGGGCGCCCACCGAGTCATGGTCCCCGCCTGGGGAGGAAGCTGTAGGTGAGGAGGGCCTCGTGGCCATTGCTCCCCTACATTTCCCCCCTTTCGTTACTTAAAGTAACGAATTTCTTTAGCTCTTCCAATCTTCTACATTCTTGTTCCTCTAACACTGCGTCATCCCATGCAGGGGTTCCTTTTATAGGCATCCATGCTCTGCACACCCCCCTTAAACTCTCACCTCTCCTAGCATACTCGTCTGGTGTACATGTTAAATATATACAGTCGCCAGTTTCTTCCAGATCTACCCAGACCTCCTCATACCATTCCAGTTCTACGTCTCGTGGTTCTTTGATAGTGGTGTGCCATAGTTTATCTACTATGTACTTATCACGGCACATAGGCACTAACTGGTACCTGGGGGTGTTGTCTGCTCCTGTCTGCACATGTACTTCTTGTGTTGCTTTAATTGTACCACCGGAGTTGCCCATTGTCACCATCATCATTGCACCGTTAGGAACTGCATTAGCACAACATCGGAGGCCCACCTGGCACAGGCAGAACATCACAAGGATGATCACCACTATTGGTATCAGGAACTTCATTGTCACTCCAAGCCATGAGGGAACCCAAGAGAAGATATTGTCGAACCACGAGCTATCCTCAGCTCCACCTTCCATTTTCATCTTCTCGCCCAGGTTATGTACTGCTTCAATAACGTGGGACAGGGACCCATTTTCTGCGTCTTCGGAAGGTACGAACGTGCAGCACGCACTTCCTATTTTTCGGCAAACACCTCCATCGATTGCTGTTAACAGGTCTAGAACATACCTGTTCTGCATGGTCATTAATCGCAGAGCTCGTAGTTCCACCTTTATTATGTTAAACCCTTCTTCAGTGTCATTGGCCAACTGGATCAGTTCCCACCGTGTGATCTGGAGCCATTTTGCATTTGCTCTTGCTTGGACACTTGATACTAGCGAAGCAAAGAATGTTTCCACGGAGCTGAACAGGCGATACTTGTCTGGGATCTGTGCCAATAAATCAGATGATGCTTGTGATATGTAGTTCGAGGCTCGCTTGTTCCTTGAGAGCTCTTCTCCTTTCCCTCCGGAGGACAGGACATAAAGATGCGCTTGTGTAGTTGGAGAAGCTGCATTCTGGTTCAAGCCTCCTTTCATCATGTTACTTCTGTCAATATGGCTTTCTGGAATCACCATTAGTGTTGAATGCAAAGTGGCCATTGAGCAGCTACCACTCCATGATTGGGGAAGGTGCAGGTACGCCTTGTTTCCGCATACCCAGTAGGTGTCCATTAGTGCTGCTGTTCCTTTTTTCATATCTGGGATGGTGAGAGTTTTGTTACAGTTCTTGTTCGTTCCCATTGCCATTTTTCCTTCTCCCTTGAAACATAGTTCGTTTTGTATTTCACTTTGTAGCTTGAAGGGTTTCTCCATCGCTGTTACCCATGTTAGTTTAGGGATGTGTTCTTTCCATATTGGCAAGCACGTTCTTTCCATCCACCGCAACTTGTCCGGTTGGACACCTTTCAGTGCTTCTGCCTTGCACAGCACTTCTTCGTCTTTCCATTTGTTTTCGGAAAACAGTGTCCCTTGTATTGCAAAGAAAGGTTCTTTAAGACAGATCACTCCAGACGCTTGCGAATAGCACGTTTTGTTGTTCTGTAGCATTCTGAAAGAGACATCGTGTGCTTGGAAAGTGTTCTTTATTCTACACAGCGTGAGATGAAGGAGACATTGGGCATCCACAATGGGCAATTCTCGTGGCAACAATACTTTAGGTGTGCCTGATGCATGGGGGATAAGTGAGCAGACATAACAGCTCTCATTGGTTGTCTGTTTGGCTGTTGTGCTCATATCTGCATACCATTTATTTGCTTGGTGAGGGTGTCGTGGGTCTTCCATTTTGTCTAACCCTAGCCCATAATACTCATCATACCCTTTTCCACCAGTCTCTCTTCTCCGCCTACTTTTCTCCCTTCTTCTGTACCTTCTCGTTATAGTAGGTGAAGAACCAGGCCCCCCTTCCTCCCTCCCACCCCCCTTTTCTAATTCTTCATATAGGGACTTGTGTTCTGTCATCATAATCACTTTTCCATCCTCCTTAATAAACAAGAGATCGTTGTTTGAAATTGGGGCGGGAGGGATCGTGCGGTTGTTGTATGTTCCAGGTTGGGACATTGTGTCATTATTTACATTTTTGGTTCTCGATTGTGAGAGGACAGCAGTGGGTGGTGTAGTATAGTATCCCCACACAAAGTGTGATCCATCCCAGATCAAGAAATCACCTTCTTTGATACCTACAGTCGGAATTGTTTTCGTTCCAGGGGCAAGGGTGGTGTTGTTCCCCCCTCCCCCCTCGTTCATCTCGGTAGAGATGAACGCTATAATCCAGTGTAATACCAGACAAAACATTGAGATGAAGAACACGATAGCACACATTGATAAACCACATTCAAATGAATATGTTAATCTAGCCACTAACATTTCTCTAAATCTAACATATCTATTAGTTGCAGGCTGCCCATTCGATGCCATGATAAATCCTGTTTGAGACACAAGAGTTCATTAAATACAAACATGTAAACATTTCCACGTTGTAACGTTTCGGTGATAAAATATAGGGTTGGGTGAGGGAGGGGGTGTGTTGACAGACAAGGTAGCCTTTCAAGCATCATTATTCGTACCTTACTATATATATATAAATAATAAAAAACATGACAGTTTAAAAACAACAATAATAAAAAAAAACATCTTAAAGAGCACAGGAGAGGAAAAAAGAACCCCACGCAAAACTTTCAAAAATTATAATAAAAAGAAAATTTGCATATACATATGTACATGTTTTAGTCCAGGACATTTGTTGCGCGCTAATTGTGTTCACTGTTCATCTCATAATGCACACAAAATTCCAATCATTCATTCCGCACAACTTCATCGTCCGCTGTTGCCTGTGCCTCGTCCTGCACCTCACTCTCCGCAGCGCTGTAAGCTTTACGTACGTCTGTCAAATGCACCCAATATCGCAGGCCCTTCACCTTTACTGCTGTAGGCGTGCAAAACACTACCTCATAGGGGCCATGGAAACGTGGTGCGTTCCACCTCCGCACAAAACTTCTAACATATATAAGGTCACCAGGCATTAGCTGTAGTGGTTTTTCAGGCAACCTGTTTGGTTCAGTCGCGTTCCCCTCCTCTCTTGTCGAGGGGGGGGCTAGTTGCTTTGCAATTACGCGCGCTGCCCGTGTCAGTTTTCGCAGGTATTCTGTGAACTCCTCCCCCAATATAGCTGCGCTTCTGTGTGCATCAGAACGCTCACGGAGAGGCGAATGCGCTGTGTGCATTCTTCTTCCCGTGACGATCTCGTGCGGGGACAAATGGTGGTCCTTACTTGGCTGGTTTCGTAGTTCAAACAAGGCCAAAGGCAGGCAGTACATCCAAGTCTTTTTAAGGGAAAAACAAAGTTTTGATAATCTGCTTTTTAACAGGCCATTTATCTTTTCCACGACGCCATTACTTTGAGGATGATAAATCGAACATAATTTGTGCTTTATTCCCAATAATGTAGTCACTTCTTTAAATAATTCATTAACAAAATGCGTCCCGTTATCTGAGCGAATAACGTCGCAAATTCCCCAGCGCGGAAACACTTCCCGCACTAGGAACTTCGCGGCGCCCTTCGCGTCAGGGCGGGCACATGGGCCTGCCTCCACCCACCTCGAAAATGGACATACAACCACAATCATGTATCGAGCCCCGTTACACCTTTCTCCCATGTCTACATAATCAATGTGGAGCTCTCTGAATGGGCCACTTGGTTTTGGTATCGTACCCCTTAGTGTACGCAATGTCATACCTGAGTTGTAAATTTGACATGTCGTACATTCTAGGGCTAACCTTGTGACGTGTTCCTGGAGGCAAGGTGCAAACCAATCTTCTTGTATCTCTGCCATTATGTGTTTCTTTGTGTTGTGTGCAGGAAAGTGTAGTTGTTGAAATGCTATTTCTAACAGCGTAATTGGCATTACCACTTTTCCTGAACTCTCTTGTCGCCACAATAAATCAGTCGGTGATTTGCTGCATCCTCTCTTAGTCCACAGCAATTTTTCCTCTGCACTAGCTCCCTCTTGCAGCTCTATTATCTCCTGTGTGGACATCATGTTGTATCCTGTGGGGACCTCTTGGCTTGCTGTGTGGTGCAACATGTACTCTCCTATTTCACCTTTTTGTAGATATGAAGCTGCTTTGGCAGCGGCGTCTGCTGCCGCGTTCCCCAAAGATACAAAATCTGTATTGGTGGTATGAGCTTGACATTTTACGATGGCCACTGCCGTGGGGTCTTGCAGGGCCTCAATCAGTTCTTTCAATAATTCTGCATGCTGGACTGGCGTTCCGTCTGCTCGTCGGAACCCTCTCCGCCCCCACCGGGCCAACCCACCGTGAACTGTTGTTGTCATGTATGCTGAGTCTGTATATATGGTCACAGCGCACCCCTTGGCGGCATGCAATGCTTCTATTAGCGCTATTAGTTCTGCTGCTTGCGCTGAATAGTGTGATGGGAGGCGGTGTTGTACTAGTATCTCATATTCATCTTCCTCTAATCGTACCACTGCCATACCCACATGCTTTTCTCCTGTCTCCATGTCGATTGATGCTGACCCGTCCACAAAATACACCTCACCCTCGGTCAGGGCATTTTCAAAAATCACTTGATCCTTACTTTCGTCACCTGTGTACGTGGCGCAGTTGTGGTTTTCCATGTCCTCTACGGTGCATGCCTCTGTGATGAATGTGGCTGGGTTCACTGTTTTACATCTTACTATATGGATGTTAGCGCTGGACAGTATTATCTCATATGCTGTGGCGCGTTGTGTTGTCAATGTGCTCTTTGTTCGCTCTAATATTGCAAAAAGTGAGTGTTCCACAAACAGTGTCACCGGGCAGCCCATCACTATCGTGGCACTTTTTTCAATTGCGAACGCGGCTGCAGCTAGGGATTGCTCGCACGCGAAATGACCTTGCATTACTGCATCTAGGGTGCCGCTATAGTAAGCGAGTGGTTTGTGCCCTAAAGATGTTTTCTGTGTCAGTACTGCTGTCATCAATGTTCCTTTGCAGTGTGAAAATAAGAAGAATTCGCGCCCATAATCTGGGTTTGCTAGTACTGGAGCGCTTGATATCAGCTCTTTTAGTGAGTTAAATGCTGTGTTCATCACCTCTGTCCATTCTATGTGTTTGTGTTCTTGTTGTGCTTCTTTCAGTGCCTGTAGCAAGGGCCTTGTGTACGCCGCATAGTCCAATATCCATGCTCGGCAATAGTTACACATACCCAGAAATTTCTGCATCTCTTTTACTGTTTTGGGCTCCCCAATTGTTCTAATCGCCTGTGCCCTGTCTGGTATAATTCGCTTGCCATCCTTTGATATCAACTGACCCAAGTATAGGACCTCTGTCAGACAGTATTGTAATTTCCCCTTGTCCACCTTGTACCCCTTATTGGCCAATAATGTCAAGAGTGTTATCGAGTCCTGTCTACACTCTTCCTCATCCTGTGCACAAACCAATAAGTCATCAACGTACTGAATCACTGTGCTTTCTACAGACAAATTCCCCAGATCTTCATGTAGTACCCTGTTAAATATGCTTGGGCTCTCGCAATATCCTTGTGGTAGTCTGCAGTGTTCGAACCTCCTTCCTCCCAATGTAAATGCTGTCAAGTACCTGCTCTCTTCTGCTAAGGGAATCGAAAAAAATGCATTTTTTAAGTCAATTACTGTGAAGTGTGATGCTACTTTTGGGATGTTGCACAGTATTGTCGCCGGGTTCGGGACTAAAGGGAACTCCTTCATTACCACATCGTTCAGTGGGCGTAAATCTTGTATCATCCTCCATGAACCCCCCTTCGCTTTTTTGATTGGGTAAATGCATGTGTTGCATGGGGAGTTTGAGGGCACGATTATACCCTGTGCTAGCAGTGCTTCTATTGTCTCTCTGATCCCTTCTTCTGCTTCTCGCGACAGTGGATATTGTTTCACCCGGGGTAGTATTGCTCCCTGTTTTACTTTTATCACCACAGGCTGAACTTCATGCAGCAACCCTACATCGTGGGGGCCATTAGTCCATAAGTTAGTGGGTACTGACCTCATGTCTTCATCAAAAAATGTGTGCGGTGCTCCTACTACCGCCATTAGTTCAACCTTAGTTTGTCTGGCTGTAACTACAATGTCGCAGGGCATTGCCAGTTCCATCACTACTTCACCATCTCCCTCAGTGTCAGAAAATAGCTCCTCGTCCGAGAGCTCTCTCAGCGGGATATTTGCATTTGTACACAATACTGTCCGCCACTCACACCCTTCCATGTCAATACCAATCACACATATTCTGTTTGCTGATACATGTATTGCATGCAAATCCAACGATAGTACTGCCCCAAGAGCAGTGTCAGGGCTTGCTATGGGACGAAAAAGGAATTCTGCTGGGATCCTCCACTCCACCCTTTTTAGTTCTGGTACTATGAGAGCCAATGTTCTCATACCTTCAACAAACATCTCCTCATTTCTTGGTACCCCTCTGATCTCTTTCATGATTGTGTGGCCGTGTATTACTGCTAATATACGGAGGGGGCATATGCCTGGCGTTGAACATACGATACCGCTCCCTGTGAATGATATTGTCATGTTTAGTTTGCTCAAGAGATCTCTCCCCAGTAAGTTGATGGGAGAGTTTTCATAGTACAGTAAGGGTGCTTTCACTGTTTTACCCCCCACTGTCACATCCAATACCTCTGTGTAAGGAACTTCAATTACAGCCCCAGAGAACCCCTGCGTCTCTAACGTTCTATTAGATAACGGGAACCGGCCCTCTCTAATGCATGATTTCTCCGCTCCCGAATCCACCATGAATATGAATTGCTTGTCTCCTATCTGCGCTCCTATCAATGGTTCCTCTGATGCATTGTGGGTCGTAGACAGTACTGGACACGCAAGTGCTCTCTGTGGGCTGTCCTATGCGGGGTGTCTCATTGCCCCCCCTTGATCGAAAATGTTCCCCGAAACTACTGACACTCCACTGTACGGTGCGGGGGCGGGTGCCCCATTAGCTACTGTGGCGAAAGTGTTACCAGGCGTGTAGTGCACATTGTCATTATTCTGTGGGCTGGTTTGTGTTCGGTACTGATGTCCGTGTAGTTGTGCGTTACTCCTTTGTACTACATTGTCTGGTTGCTGGTATTGTCCCATGGGGAGGCCGTAGGGGCTTCCTGGATGGGGGTGTCCGTACTGTTCTATCTCTTGGAAACCGTTGTTTTGTCTGCTCCTACATTCTCTTGAGTAATGCCCCCATCTCCCACAATTCCAACAGCTCCCCTGTGGACCTCTGGGACCCTGCCACCCATTTCCTCCCATTCCTCCATACCCTTGTCCTCCTCTTCGACCCCTGTACCCACCTCTTCCTCCTCTTGGGGCCCACTCTTGCCACGTTGGACCTCCGTTCTGCTCCTGCTCTGTCCACTGTCGTTGCCCTTGTCCTGCCCAATTCGCTGCTATTCTTCCTTGTATTGCTATTTGCCCCTCCTCTCCTTCCTCTCCCTCCCGTATGAGTGGGAGTCCCGCTACCGCTGCTGCGACCTTCACCAATTTTGATTGCACCAACTTCGCCTCATCCGCCAACCTTTTCTGTGCTACTTCCCTCTCTCTTTCTTTGATCCGTTTACAATGGTGTACTATTATGCTTTGGATCTCCGGCCAGCCTTTTGCCTCAACACCTGCTATTTTATCTAGTGCCTTTTGCACTTCCTTTGGGAGCCCTCTCTTAATGATGAAGTAAAATAGAGACGTGGATTGGTGCCAGGGCGTACCCGTTTCCGCTCTCCACATCTCCTGCACCCGGAGAATGTAATCCATAGCGTCCTCCCCGTCATTCATGGTACATTGCATTACTGACTGCAAATCAGGGGTATCTGGGAAGGTTTCCCGCAGTGCGTCCCACACCCTTGCTCGCACGGTGTTAAAAGAAGCCCCATCATGGCGATCACACTCTAAAGTTACAGCTGGAAAACCCGCTTTAGCCCATACTCTGTCTGCCTGATCCCCTACTGCGGACACTAGTAGGCTTTTCACATCGCCTACTGCCAGCGGTATACCAGCGGTATGTTTCTCAAATGCATATATCCACTTGCTTGCCCCTCCTGACAGCTGTGGTAGTAATTTCATTAAATTAGCCTTGTCCATCTGAGCCCACGGTATATAGTTTGGCCTCCCGCCCCCCCTGTGGAGTAATGGGAGTTGTAATTTCCCTTTTGCCGTTGCAGCTTCCTTTTCCTTAGTCACTGCTGACTCTAATGACGCCATCTTCCCCACCCTATTTCTTAGTCGTCCCATCCATTCATCTTCTATAGTCCCCAGTGAACATGCACCATCTAGCTCCTCGCCGTCTCCTCCTACTGCCATGCTCAATCTATCACTCTCATCCCCCCCTCCTCTGACATCACATAACAAATCCTCTCTGATCCCTCTCTCTCGCGAGACATCACCAATGCTTCCTTCTGCTGTCCCTACTTCTATTATCCTGGTCGGTTCTTCCTCAATTCTGAACAGTATTTCCCCCTTTTTCCATCCTTCCTCAATTTGTCTACTTTCGCTCGACGCTCTAGACGTGCGCCCAGATTGCGTGGGGGCGCATGCTGTGCGTTCACATATGTCTTTTATTCTTGAGAGTTCATCTCTTGCCACTGTAAGCCTCGACTCTAAGTCACTCGTTAACTTCTCTATGTCCACCCTCTGTGTGCCTCCCTGGGCGCGCTCTCTGGTGTTTTCGTATGGTGGGGGTGCAGTTGGTCTTTGTGGCGTGCTGGTCGAAGGGGGAGGCACATAAATCGGGTCGCTGTATCCTGCTGCAGGGGCTGGTTTAGGTAATATTGGGTACAACATAACCACTTCCGCAGGTTGTTCTGTACTTAACTGTTCCTTTTCCTCTCGCGGGATCATTAGTGGATTGTCTGTGGTGGAAGGTAAATCAATATTTGGAGCTGGAGCTTTGGGTGGGGGTACTTCCTCAAACAATCTCCAAAGATCTAATATCTCCTTCCTATTCTGCCATTGTTTTCCCTTATACTTGAGGCGAATACATGTACATACCATATCAAGAACGCTTTTGTCAAAAGACCCTCCTTCTGGCCAAATCTGGGGCAACCCCTCCCCTTTCAATTCTGTTAACCATTGATCATGATATTTATTTATGCGTTCAGCATATCCCGGCAAGCTCTTGCAAATGTGTGACAAGGGAGTTTCAGCCCCCATCCTTTAAATCGCTAGCGCTACCGCGTTCGCTTTCGTTACTTTTTATTAGGTGTAAATATGCGTATGTATACCTTTATGGCACAGACAAGAGCGGACCTCTCAAAATTATCACCCACTGTTATTCACTGCACAAATCTCTTCTCACTCACCATATCTCATCTCCTTCCCATTCCCAGGCACTCTTATGTGATCTCACTTGTAATTGATCAAGTACTGGTTATGGCCACACTCTCTGACACCACCTCGCGGCCACCCGTTCGTCTCTAACACTCGTAAGGTGCGCGCACCCTTCACAATGCTTTCCACTCACACTTTTGTCTTTCTCCTCCCTTTCCTCCCTAGCCAGCTGTCCCTGTTTTCCTGCTAAGGTTACTGTGTTCACGTCTGTACGTGCCACTACTGAGTCCCCACTTTTTAAGATGTTCTAACTTCTTTATACCCTTCTCATTTTCGCCCCCTACCCCGTGGAAATGGAAAAAGAAGAAATAGAGAGAGAGAGCACAATCACTAAAAAAAAAATATTCCCGGTGTCTCCTTTTGCTAGACACCAATAACTTATTTCTCACTTCTTCATATATTCCCAGTACTAGTCTAGATAGCACTATGCGGCGCCGCCTTCCACCCCCTCTCGGAGCTAGGTTTCCGTCACTTCTACCACGTCACTTATTTCTTACTCCTAATGGCCATATGCAAAAGAAAGAATAAAGAAAGTTTCAAGACCCGTCTGTAGTAGACCCCCGATATTCTTCTCCTCTACCTGTCCCCGTTCTTTTATTCCCAATTCCCCTTCTTTTCCCCTTGACGATCACTCGCACTCGGTACTCACGTGCCCGTCTTGAACCGATACTCTCCGAAACTGGGTCCGTCCAGGCGGCGTCACCGGTAACTCAACGGTCAGCCCCTGGCTCCGGCGAGCGGCACTCAAAGGGGATTTTTTTCCAATCGGGATCCCGTACCCTTTCTCATTGAGTGCGCACTTCTTATTGTGCCGGTCGCCGTTGGCGGGCGGCCTCCCGGAGACGGCTCACCGTGCGTATCCCTTCTCGACCGGAGATTCTCGTGCCACAAGGGGGTCGTTAAGAAGGAGTTAGGAAAAATAGTTTGGAGATATCACGCTATCGGGGTCACCACTGAAGGGAAGCGCCCCCAATTCAGCACGATCCTCCCCGCAATGAGAGACAATAAGGGACTCTCCCGTAGTGGGAATAAGGCCAAGACAGAGTGCGGGTGAGCGTAAGTGGGAGTTTATCCAAAAATAAGGCATGCAAAGAACTCTGCAACCTACGAGAGCGCTCTGCCTGACAATAGCAAAGACAGGCGTATTTCTAATACAAAAAACGTCATCAACACCTAAACACTATAGGGGGCACAAGTCAATTGGGATTGGGTGGCGTCGACTAACTATAGGTGTTGCTGCAGCGGGGTTGGTCTTGGCGGGACGACGTCACTGGTCAGCCTCGTGGGTTGGGTTGGGCCTGGCAGGCCGGCTTGAGGTCATCCGTGCGGTGTTGATGTGCTGGGGCAGCCTGTGACAATGACGAATACCTTTCCTGTCTCATTTGCCCTAGGCCATGCACACTGCAGTTATTCAGAAAATGACATTTAAGTTCATTAATAAATCGCTTCAGCAGCTTATCTTATAAAATAAACACAACACATGAGGAATGCACCTCGTGAGAGGTCTGGTGGTTGTCGGTTGGGGTGAGATTTACCTGTGTCCTATTGACCGGTATTTTAGGTCGCGGGACGGGGCTCTGGGGCCTGGGCCGAATGATACATGTCTGTCTGCTGCGTTAGAAGTTATTATATAGATGGGTCTCTGTGTCTTGTCCCAATGATGGGGGTCGTCCTTACATGGGGTCAGGATTCTTGGGGGGTTCGTGGGATTTATGAGAGGTTGCTGGTAGATCAGTGGGTTCATCCGTGGGTTTATTACCGTGCTGTAAATAACACAGGTGGCGGGCTGTGGCCTTGGTTGCGGCGCCGGGGCCTCTGACTCTCTGAAGTAACGCCAGCTTGGTTGGGGGAGGTGAGGGAGCGCGGCACAAGTCTTAGCTTTTTTATCTGGCAGGCTTGGTGGGGTGGGAGAGGGAATGGCCTTGCATATATCCACAAAGGTATTTTCCTCGTGCGTTGCTGATCAGTGGATGCAGAAGTTCTATACTGTTCTGCCTTATTTTGACGTTATTTAGACACATATATATATACTTCAATTTCGTTACACATTTCTTTAATACAGTCGGTTCCAGTACCTTTTCATTACCTAACATTATATTCACTACATTGTGTGCGTATTGTATGTACATTAGACGTTATACGAGGGATATCTAGGTTATGGCCTACAGAGATTGATGCTCGCCGCTTTGGGTGAATTAAAAAACATATATGAGTTCAAGTTTCTACATACTATTGAAAAACACTTTTACAGATAGAGGTTACACGTTTGGTCAACATCTTTCTCCGTGGTTATAGCAGCATTAGTCCAGACCTGGAGGGATATCATATAACGTTACATTTTTATGGCTTATTCACATTTTAAACAGAGGTAGTTCATTAATACCAATACTTGAATTGTTTTCTACCTTCTTCAGATAGTGATGCTTCAGCTTTTTTCCTCGCTACCCCGGCCTTGCGGTCCGGGTCATACGGGGTGCAATATCACATTGTTACTAATATAATGTTGCCGTGTTGGCATCTCGGGTTTAGCTCATCTCCGACTTTCTCATGGGAACGCACTCGCAGCGGATCTGTCAGGGCTGCTGAGGCGACAGAGATGCATGAAAGGCCCTCCAAAGGTGGGGGCCTCGTTACAGTGTGCTGAACTCACACCATGTTTGCTAGGCAAGATGGCGTCTAGGCCTAACTTAATTTTTGGTAAATGCAAAGACAGGGTGCGTGTGGGCAATGTCGTCGGCGGGTGAATCCTCCTCCACCTGGGCCCGGGTGGCATGAGGGGGCGCCCACCGAGTCATGGTCCCCGCCTGGGGAGGAAGCTGTAGGTGAGGAGGGCCTCGTGGCCATTGCTCCCCTACACTTTCTACAACATCTGGTTTCACTCTGTGTATAAAAGTAGAGGATGCGATCCGAGAAATGCTCTGCAAAGAGTTGATGACCCAGGAAGGCATTCTTTTTTCATCTGGATCCTGTTCTTCAGTAAGACACTTTTGAAATCCAGATTGGCACTGAGAGATGAGCAACACATGGGCAAATGCTGTCATTATTGCAGTGAGAGAATCTCCATTATGAGTGAGAGAGAATGTGTAATTTGAGGATAGGAGCACATTGGACACAAGAACACTATTGATGGGTAGTAAAACAAAGTTAGTTAAGTTAAAACGTATAAATAATAAGTTCTAAAGTTTACAATGTGAGAAGCATGTTAACGTAATTGTTCTTGAAAAAAAATGCTAATTTTGACATCACTGGAAGGTTTGCTTTGAATGTGATATTTATGAAAAGGAAGCTATACTTTACAACATAGTAATGTGATTTAAGAATAGGAAAACAGAGACCATTGCTCCATAAATCTTTTGGTAAAAAGACATAACATCGATGGCACCTTTCAGTGCCTCTCGCTTATGAACTAGAGGAGTTAGCAACGAGGGTGTGTTTACAATTAATATACTCATGCATTGTTATTAGGAATTTAAGAATGAGAGAATATATCCGTCATCTCGCTTAGCACGCTTTTACCCCTTCCTTGCCACTCTTCTTTGACAGTGTAGAGCAGGAATATCCCAGTGACAGATGTGCTGTATTTGCTGCTCTGTTAGGCAGCAGGGTCATGCTCTTCATCAGGGCTGAATCACCAAGAAAGCATCCTTCTATGTATGGCACCACTCCTATTGTATTATAGAGTAGAGCCTCGTTCAGCAGTCTGTCTGACCGAGTGAGAGGCCTGCAACTGTGCACAAGGCATCTCCCATTCACAGAGCAGGAGCATGGCATACAACATTCCACTGTTTACCTTGTTTCTCAAGAGATCTAGGAAGGCAGGTTCTCCTACTGTGATATAATAGAAGTAAGGCTGAATTGAGCCAGTGTTTTCCATTGCTTCTCCTGGATTCCATACATACCAAAGAAATAATGATGGGAAGTAATCAGAGATAAATATGATATGTTAGTATCCATATGTGCAAAGTTACATGGAAATACTGACACGAAAAATAATTGGATATAAAAGGCACTACACCAAATGCCTATTAGCAAAACACAATGAGGCGAAAAATACAGGAAGTAATACATCTAACGCAAAAATGTTAGTCTCCATTTTTCCATGATAGTTTAGCTTAGCATGAGCTAATCCATTCACCCATTCATTCATCCATGCATCCATTTAGCATAAGCCATGTTTAAGCCCTATAGTTTGTTTTGATTATAGATCGATATTTGCTGAAATCTTTGCATATATATTTAGCTTGTTATTTTTTAGAATCCACATTTGTAGTGTTTTCTAGTCGCTATTGCTATTGTGTTTTTGACCATTATGAATCTGGCTCATGCTGAGCGTGGAGAGAAAATTGTGTTCATAGACGAACACACACAATTTTCTCTCCACGCTCAGCATGAGCCAGATTCATAATGGTCAAAAACACATTGCACGAATATCCAAAACATGACTTCAAGTATGTAACTTCAACACACAGGCTTTTTTTGGTTGTGTCTAAGTCTTGAAATTATTACAACTCTTTGGGCAATATCGTAGTCAGTCAGTCATTGGAGTTTATTTTGTAAATTGTAGGAAAAATGTCCCATAAAAACAAAAACACATACAGAAATACACTTCAAAAACAATACAAACCAGATAAAAACATACCAGGCAATAAATAAAACCAATCTGGCATACAGATGATAAACAAGTAAGCAATAAAACCAGAGCACGGAACCCATAGGCCCTTTAAATGAGGTAGCACTATATTGGATGAATGTGGATGCAGAAGTTACTCTTACACCAATAATAAGACTGACTCAGGAAGTTGGCAAACGTTTGCTGTTTTATTAACAATTATCTAAAACAGGGAGTACAACAGACATCAACGGACATCTCACAGTATTTCTCTCAATGTGTTACATGAAAAAACACAGTTATATAGTAAAACCCGTCACCACTGACATCATACTACGCTGCAAAATAAGAAAATCCTACGTTGGACTGTGGTTGGTCTACGGGAAAGATCTAGGTATACTTCCTATGGGGGATAGGATTGTGATTGTATCTCCAAAGTCAGGTGGGCAACTATTCATTGGCTTTCAAACTATAGGGCTCTTTACTATGTGGTCCTCTATTCCACTTGCTAGCAGCAGGCAAGCTGGTACCCCAGGTGCTTGTGGGTGGACTTGACGGTGCCTTCCCACCCAATTAGCCCATAATCCATCATCACTCCTGCTTACTGCCATTGGAATTGTCTTTGAACTCGTCCTTGCAAAGTATCACTGCACTTTAGAATAGAAGGGAGTGTGAGCACAGCCTTATCTCCAGTCTCAATGTAGCTTGCCCAATGTCTATTTTCATCTACCCCGTGTGACCAGAGACTGTGTTTTTAGCTCCTTCTTTGACCTAAATAATATTAAATGAATAAAAATGTGCACTTGTAGTGTTTTTCCATTGCACCTCAACAGGAGTTTGCCGCGGTTCTCATGTCCATTGTATCTTCTCCTATAGATAACCAGTTTCTTGGCTGCCCAACCCTTGACACAGGGCCAGACAATTTTTCTCAAATCTTCCTTCAGCATCAGCTGTCTTTCTCTACTGTGCCACACTTTCAGCCTTTTTGCAACTGAGGTCCTAGTTTGCTTAAATGCGACGTGGAACATCCAGATTCTATACACATATATGTAATGGTGGCACCGCCTGCACTCTATTCACTACGCATAGCCAACCTTCTTGGTTACTTAGTCTACTTGCGTTTCAGCATCTGTACATTTATAAAATGGCTTGCATTTTCTTCAGTGCTCTCCGCACGTGCAATCTTCATTCCGCACATGAAATGTTACTCAATTCCTTACTTTGCCATCAACTTCTATAAGGTCTATTCACCTTCTTCCTTGGCATCTCTTCTCATCTCTGCTTCATGTGACATCACCAGTCTCTTACCTTCACTGTTTCACACTTCTTCAGGAACCTCCTTTAAGAGACTGTAATTTCTCTGTGGGTACATCATATAGGGTTTTCTCAATGGATACCTTGTTTCAAGGATTCTTCGTGGTATAGGTACCATTATTGGAATTGTGTATGTTGCAACTTCCAGTTTCCAACATATAGGCAAAATATGGGCAGAACATCCAGTAGAGGCATTTGGCTTCTCCTCTACACTCCCAACTCTGGTTGATTCATCGACCACTCTCCCATCAGTGTTCACATTTAGACATCATTGTCTAAAAAGTGCTTCTTTGGAGTCCATACCTTTACTACTCCTTTCAGAGATCCAGCTGATTTTTACATGTTCATCAATGCTCCAGGTCATATGACTCCATTGTCCATTCGGGCTACAGTCGATCCATCATCCCACATACTTCTTGTGGTTTCTTGGATACAGGAACTTTGTTCCCTCAGGTGCTGGAATGCTTGCTTCTATATATTTTCTGATTTCTTCATCTGTCAACTCTTTGGGTCCAAACCCAGACTCAACATTGATTATGATCTTCATTCCGACTGCTTTCTTTGCTGTCTTCTTGCACTGTGTGATTATTATTCTGATCGCACAGAATCCAAATATGATCATCACCAACAATGCTCCAAGAAACGTCAAAATATTCGCCATCTATTGCGGAACCCATGAGAAGATTAATGCAAACCAGCTGTCATCTGCAATATCTTCTGTCTCATCTTCCATCTTGAAGTGCACGCTTGTTAGCAATGTTATGGCCTCCGTCTGCACGCTTGTTAGCAATGTTATGGCCTCTGTCAAGGTCGCATTTTCATCATTGTGAGAAGGTATGAATGTGCAACATGATTCTCCGCTTTTGGCACAAACACCTCCATCCATTGCGGTGATCATGTCCAAGACATATCTATTCTGCAGGGTCATCAGTTTTATGGCTCTCAATTCTTCTTTGATAGCATTGAATCCCTTTATGGTAGTGTTGATCATATGCAGGAGCTCCCAGCAAGTGATTTCCAACCACTTCACATTCGCCATCGTCTGCATCCCTGGCATGAAGACTGTCGCGAATACTGCCGAAGTCTGACTGAATAACCTGTGTTCATACGGAATAGCATCAAAAGCTTCTATGGATTTAACTGAAAAGTAGTTCTCCCTCTTTGATCGATTGAGAAATTCAAGTGATCTCCTCTTCCTTAGATGAGCATCTGCTTTTGGAAACTCTCCAATGTTCAGGTCACCCTTTTAATCACCAATGCTATAACATGAACTATCACTATAGAACACAGCGCTCCCCAGTCCTTGGGAAAATTAATATACACTCTGGATTCACAGGCCCAGTAGTCGTCCATTATCTCTACTGTTCCGTCTTTCACACCTGGTGCACTGAATATTCGACCGCACTGCTGATTCATTCCAACTTTTCTTATGCCAGTGTAGAGAAGCAGCCAAGTACCCCCACCTCAACCATCTCGCCCATGTTACCTATATGTTGGGAACCAGAGTTTGAGACACGTGCAGAACCAGTGAAAATACAGATACCAATGAGAATCTTGGAGGCAAGATTCCCATTAAGAAAGCCATACTTGCATACGAGACAGTATGATGGCCATTTAAATGAAATCCCAGAAGAAGCAGGGCCAATAAATTAAAGAGCAGATTGGTGATGTCACACAAAGCCAGACTACTGTACATGGAAGAGATGCAGAGACAAGAGAAGTGAATATAGTCTATAAGGCATCAAGAAAGTATCAAAGATAAGTGTCATCTCAGGCTCTCAATGAAGAAACTTATGCTACAGAAACGAGGAAGATATCAAGTCATTTTACACGTGTACAGATGCAAAGAAATGCTAGCAGACGAAGTATTCTTGAAGCTAGCTATGTAGTGAATAAATTGCGGCATGCACCAACATATACATATATAGGAATAAGTAATAATGGATATTTCCATGACGTGTTATAGCAGAACTGGACCAGAGAAGGAAAGCCTTTTCCACTGTGTCGCAGTTGAAAAACAATGACATTACAGAAGTGAATCTCAGAAAGGCGAGGCTGAATCAGCCCCAAGACGGTCTCATTGGACTGGGATGAGCAGACATTAGTTACAATTGTGTGAAAGAATTAAACTCCTGTTCAGAAGGCATGGACTCTCTCCCCTGTTAATATTACTGAAACTGCACTGAATCTGCATCAGGGCCACTCAGCTACCCCGGTCCGTGGCCCTGCCACTCTCCCCTGCACTGCCTACCTGGCAACCCCTGCACTGTGGGACTGTCTCTGTATCCCTACAGCCCGTCCTCCCAGCACTTGTCTGCACTTATCTTGCACTTGCCACCAGCTGGCCCTTATTATTTATCTTTTTCTACTAAACCTGTACTGCACTTCTCCTCTCCCTTTCCCCTTGCACTTTTCCCTCCCCCCCACCCTGCACTTGCACGATCTGAATGACACCTGGCCTAGTAGGATCGTTGTCTGTCTCTCCTTGTTCCCCCCTGCCTCGTCGCGCCTTGAAACACTTGTGTATAGACGCGTTATAAACGCCATATCATATCATATCATATCATATCATATCATGGACGAAAACAAGGAAAATGTCAGAGTTTCATTAAATAGTAGTATTTTGAATGCACCAGAGCTCAAATGTGTGGCCTTCAGTGACGTGATGGGATGAACTTGGACAAACATGACAAATCACACCTACACAGAGAGGCAGAGCGTGCCTCTACTCCCCTGTATTCTCCAGAGCAAAGAACATTTCCAAGGTCAAGGTCAAAGGCTTAATTGACATGCAGACCACTGAGGCGATGATAGATGATATGCTAATTGGTGGGAAGCTATGATTATGACAAGCTCACCAGCACCTGGAAGTCCAGCCTGCGTACTGCTAATGTGGGTGGAGAAGTACTGTTGAATGTAAGAGTGCTAAAGCATTTTCCTTTACACACAGAATGTCATCATAGAATTCCTCATAGTTAGTGCAATCATGCATATTGTCACGACTGCTGGCAGCTGGCGAGTCTGGCGGAGGTGGAAACTCCGACGCCATTAGACTGTTCCGCCAGGTTTCCTTGAAACGCTGACCGCGGTCTAGACTTTTTCCAACATGGTCGCTGTCATGTATATAACCATTAGTTACTCGGCGGTTCAGCGCGTTGCAACTGTACATTCCTGTGTTGCGTGCGCTCTATTCTGTGATTCATTCAGCAATCTTGTTCCGCCTTCCTTCCCCTTTCCACCCTGTTCCATTCCTTTCTTCAGTTCTAACCGTTGTTCCTAGCCTCTTCCTCCTGGCTCCCTACCTCTCCTTCTCCTTCGTTTTCTGCTTGTGGCAGTTGTGTTTATCATCCTCACTCCCGTCTTGGAGAGCTCCTCCGGAGACTTCTGCTTCAGTTACGGAAAGGTTACCTCTCATCGGATCAGCCTATTCGACAGTCCTCTTCGAAGCATCGTTGGGGTTTTTTATGCCTTCGTGGCTTTTTCCCCTGAAAAATAACTGGCTGTCGCGGAGAGGAGTCACAGTGAATTTCTCTATATAGAGTCACGGTGGCTTCCTTTCGAGGCAGACCGTATCTGCTCACAAAGAAGAAGACTCCAGCGCGGCAATCCCGAAGAAAGAAGCTAAACTATTCTACCTCATCAGGTGAGGAGGAGGAAGGGTTTTTGGGGCTGTGCAGTAATTCTAGCAGTGGGGAGGACATAGCAGATTTCGAGATCAATCCTGTAAAAGAGTCTGATAGTCTTGACAGCTTGCAACGCCAAAGTGAAGACATGGCTACACCACAGCAATTACAAGAGCTGGTGGCAGCAGTCCAGAACCTCCAGGTTGAGGTCCAGACACTCAAGACCGATAACACGGCTCTCCAGCAGAGAGTAGCCGTTAGAGAACAACAGTCTACAGATCTACCCCCTTTATCCCTTGTGTCAGGGAAGTTTGATGGCTCTGAAAGGAAGGTAAAATAATTTCTTGAAGCCTGCAATATACATTTCACGTTCAGACAAAATGCCTTTTCCACGGACCATGCTAAGGTGGGTTTTATGAGAACACACTTAACCGGGAACGCCTTGGCATGGGGAACCCCTTTGGTATCCCAGTCCGATCCAGTGCTACAAGATTACACTGCCTTTAAAGACCTTCTGAAACAGACATTTCTTCGGACGGAATGTGCCCACATAGCCAGTGAGGACTTATAGGATGTTCGCCAAGGGAACTCCGATCTACTCACCTACATATCCACTTTCAAGAAATTGGCTACTGAGGCTGGTTGGCAAGAACAAGCCCAGTATACCATTTTCCGCAGGGGATTGCGAGAAGAGCTTAAAGATGAACTTGTCAGGATTCCTCGCCTAGACTCTTTCTCGGATCTACTAGCGGCAGTTCTACAAATCGATTTCCGTTTAACCGAACAAAAGAACGAAAGGAAGAAGAGTCGTAGCTCTACCTCATTCCCGGACACTCACACTCCTGCCTCCTCACCTGCTACCAGGAATGCCCACGAGGAACCCATGCAAATTGGAACCACCAGACCTCCTTTGACCGCCGAAGAGAAGAAAAGGAGATGAGATGGGAATCTCTGTTTGTATTGCGGTTCGGCGAATCATCTATTAAGGGATTGCCCAGATGTACCTCCCAGAAGGTTGGGAAACGAACGCCCTCGGTAGTTGGTGGGAGAGACTACCGAGGGACTCTCCCTTGTTCCTACACCACACTCTCGGTAACCTCAGCAAAATCATCCGAAGATCTGCGACTGATGGTAATAGGAATCAAACTTTGTTTCAGAGATAAGGAAGTCGATACTCAGGCACTATTGGATTGCGGAGCCGCAGGTAACTTTCTGGACACCCTGTGGGCAGATAAGGTGGGTCTACTCAGAATTGCCAAGAAAGAAGATCAGAAAGTGGAAGGGGTGGATGGTACTCCCTTATGTTCAGGGCTCATAACCCACACCACCGAGTTGGTACAAGTCTCTATTCAGCAACACAACGAGCAGATACTGTTTGACATTATCCATGCTGCTCATTTCCCCGTCATCTTGGGTATCGGTTGGCTTCGGAAGCACAATCCTACGGTGGATTGGACTAACACTCTAATGAGCTTTCACTCCAAGTACTGTCAAAGGGAGTGTTTACCGGAACCATCACATGAAACCATTAAAACGGTTAGCGCTACGGAGAAGAGTTCCATTCATTGTATACCAGGATGTTTTTCTCAATACTCAGAAGTCTTTCAGGAACAGGCACCCATTGCACTTCCTCCGCATAGACCTGAGGACTGTAGTATTGACCTGGTCCCTCAGGCCTTGGTTCCTTTCGGAAGGATGTATCCTCTATCATTTTCAGAAAAGGCAGTACTCAGGCGTTACCTCGATGACAACCTAGCTAATCGACTGATCCGCTCTTCTAAATCACCTGCAGGAGCTTTGTTGTTCTTTATCCCCAAGCGAGACAGCAAGGAGTTGAGGCCATGCATCGACTACAGGGGACTTAACAAAGTGACCATCAAGGACTGCTACTCGATGCCCATCATCTCTGAAATTTTGGAAGCTGTCCAAGGCTCAGTAGTCTTCACTAAGCTCGATCTACGGAATGCCTACCATTTACTTCGGATCAGAGCAGGAGATGAATGGAAGACAGCATTTCGCACACCCTATGGCCTGTTTGAATATCAGGTAATGCTGTTTGGCCTGGTTAATGCACCCTCGATCTTCCAAAGGTTCATGACCCGTTGTTTTCGGATCTATTGGGACAAAACACTGTGGTCTACTTGGATGATATCCTAGTGTATTCCCGCAAACTGGAAGATCATATTCCCCAAGTTAAAGAGGTTTTACACAGATTACAACAACACGACCTTTTGGTAAAGCCAGAGAAATGTACCTTTGCCCAGTCCTCCTTGTCATATCTAGGATTTATTCTATCTGAGCAAGGAATCACCATGGATCCCTAAAAGGTCGAAGCCATACTAGACTGGCCGTCACCCACCTCCATCAAAGAAATCCAACGATTCTTGGGACTTGCAAATTTCTATAGGAAGTTTATTCCATAGTTCTCACAACTTACTCTTCCCATTACTTCCTTGTTAAAGAAATCTTCCAGACCCTTTATTTGGTCAGCAGAAGCTGAGAACAGCTTTCTCAGCGTGAAACAGAATTTCTGTTCTACACCCATTCTTAAGCAGCCAGATCAACTAAGACCTTTTATCCTGGAGACCGATGCTTCAGCAGCGGCCGTAGGCGCCGTTCTCCTTCAATCTGACGAAGGCCGGGAACATCCTGTGGCTTACTATTCAAAGACTTTGACCCCAAGTCAACAGAACTATTCTGTCCTTGAACGGGAACTTCTTGCCATGAAACTGGCTTGCCTTGAGTGGAGACATCTACTCTAAGGGAGTCTTCATCCCTTTCAAATACGTACGGATCATAATAATCTACAAATCCTCAAACAACAAGAATGTTACAACACCAGACAAGCCAGATGGGCTCACTTCTTTGCTCAATTTGAATTTTCCATAACCTACATACCTGGTACCCAGAACCAGATTGCGGATGCATTGACCCGCCGTGATGACACTAACTCGACCTTCAGGAAAGAAATGATGTTCCCACACACCCGAATTATATCTTTGGTGTCCTCCCTTATGCAGGAGGTGAGAGAAGCCTCTCTGAATGGGTCAACACTGGATACTTGTAATCTGCCAGTCAGCTGTAAAGATGGTCTATGATTTGTCCAAGGAAGACTCTTCTTACCCACTCAAAAACTCCACCAACAGGTTCTTCGATGGTGTCATGACTCAAAGACCGCTGGACATCGAGGGATACGAGGAACGCTGGAATTGCTTAACCGTTCTTTCTATTGGCCAAACATGAAGACTGATACACAGACCTACGTACAATCATGTTTGGTGTGTCAGCAGAACAAGCATTCCACCCAAAGACCTTTGGGATTATTACTCCAAGATCCCATCCCTTTGGGTCCCTGGAAGTCCATCTCTACCGACTTCATCGTTGATTTGCCGAGTTCCCAGGGCTGTACATGCATTATGGTTACTGTGGACTCTTATTCTAAATTAGCTCATTTTTCTCGACTGTCCAAGTTACCGGCAGCCTCCGTCATGGTGGAAGTCTTTCTCAAAGATATTTTTCAGCTACACGGCTTGCCCCAAAAGATCGTATCGGAACGAGGCGCTCAATACACCTCCCGATTCTGGAAGGCCTTGTGTAAACTTTTGGGCATGGAGAGAGCCCTTTCATCAGTATTTCATCCCCAAACAAATGGTCAGACTGAAAGGCTCAACGGAACATTGGAACAGTATCTGAGATGCTTTGTCAATCAACAACAAGACAACTGGGTAGCCCTACTTCCTACCGCTGAGTTCGCGTACAATAACGCGGTACATTCCGCTACGGGTCTCAGCCCCTTTTATTGTACGTATGGTTTCCATCCTCAATCCATCACACCTACCATCTGGGAAGAAACCAACATCCCATCTTTGGAGACTACACTCAAACAGCTTAGGGAATCTCACGACACGGCTAAACAAAGCCTACAGGAGGCCAGCATACGGTATAAGAAACAATCAGACAAACATCGGAGTCAAGTGCCAACCTGGGATATAGGCACAAAGGGTATGCTGTCCACAAGGTTCTTGCCTCGTTGGGTTTGCCCTTCCAAACTATCTCCCAGGTACATTGGACCATTTGAAATAGAGTCCAGGGTCAATCCAGTTGCCTACCGATTAAAGTTGCCAAAGACCCTCAGACGGATCCATCCGGTATTTCATACCTCTCTCTTACGCTCTTTTGTACCCTATACTAGGAAGCAAATTTCACCCAAATTAATGATCCAGCCCACTTCAGCTTTGGATGAATATGAAGTCTCACAAATCCGTGACTCTCGATACCATCGAGGGCGCCTTGAATACCTCATACACTGGAAAGGCTATCCCTCCTCAGAGGATACTTGGGAACCAGAGACTCAAGTCCATACCCCCCGACCTCTACTCCAGTTTCACAGACTTCATCCGGGTAAACCGGGAGGAAGGGGTCTTCGAAGGGGGAATACAGTCACGACTGCTGGCAGCTGGCGAGTCTGGCGGAGGTGGAAACTCCGACGCCATTAGACTGTTCTGCCACGTTTCCTTGAAACGCTGACCGCGGTCTAGTCTTTTTCCAACATGGCCGCCGTCATGTATATAACCATTAGTTACTCGGCGGTTCCGCGCGTTGCAACTGTGCATTCCCGTGTTGCGTGCGCTCTATTCTGTGATTCATTCAGCGATCTTGTTCCACCTTCCTTCCCCTTTCCACCCTCTTCCATTCCTTTCTTCAGTTCTAACCGTTGTTCCTTACCTCTTACTTCTGGCTCCCTACCTTTCCTTCTCCTTCGTTTTCTGCTTGTGGCAGTTGTGTTTATCATCCTCACTCCCATCTTGGAGAGCTCCTCTGGAGACTTCTGCTTCAGTTACGGAAAGGTTACCTCTCAGCGGATCAGCCTATTCGACAATCCTCTTCGAAGCATCGTTGGGGTTTTTTTATGCCTTCGTGGCTTTTTCCCCTGAAAAATATCTGGCTGTCGCGGAGAGGAGTCACTGTGAATTTCTCTATATAGAGTCACGGTGGCTTCCTTTCGAGGCAGACCGTATCTGCTCACAAAGAAGAAGACTCCAGCGTGGCAATCCCGAAGAAAGAAGCTAAACTATTCTACCTCATCAGGTGAGGAGGAGGAAGGGTTTTTGAGGCTGTGCAGTAATTCTAGCAGTGAGGAGGACATAGCAGATTTCGAGATCAATCCTGTAAAAGAGTCTGATAGTCTTGACACATATGCTCAACCTCTCTGCCACAGGCTCATCTACAAACATGGCAAGGTCCACTATTTCACACCTGACTATTTTGATTGCTGGATCCGATATAACCACCTCATATGCAGAAGCTCTCTGAGATGTCAATAAACCCTTAGGATTTTCCAAAATGGCGAACAAAGCATGCTCAACAAACAAGGTCATCGAACATTCCATCACAATACTACTAGACTTCTCTATTGTGAATGCGGCTGCTGCCAGCAACTGTTCACAAGGAAAGTGCCCTCTCATAACTTGGTCTAAAATCACACTGTGGTATGCCTGTGGTTTGTACCCAAATGTAGTTCTTTGTGTAAGCACACTGTCATGACTGTCCCATTTGTGTGTGAAAATAAAAATAACTCCTTGTCATACTTGGGAATCCCTAGAACTGGAGCTGTACAAATTGCTTTCTTCAGGTCTTCAAGCCTGCAAAAGGGGTCTGGTGTATGACCTATAATCACACACCCATGCTCTAACATAGTTGCATAATCCCAAAAACTGCTGCATTTGCTTAATCGTGTGCGGTGATGCTGTTTTCATAATTGCCTAAGCACTTTCAGGTGTGACTCTCTTTCCCTAATGTGAAATCAATGGTGTTTGCTGTGGTTGCAATGTCTGCTGTATTTGCAACCCTTGTGCTTGATACACTGCCTGACCTTGGGCAAAGCCGTCCCTAGACTGCGAGCTATATGCTGGAGGATAAGCTGTCCCCCTCTTGAGAATTGCCCATTCTGTATATACCCTTGGTTTCCACACGCACAAAATGTTCTCTGTCATCCCACATGTGCAACATACAGGAGGAGCTCTTCTGGTTTGTCCCCCTTGATTAAATCCTCCTTGTACATTTTGATTATCATTCTGCATATTTTGAATACCGCTTTGATTATTCTGAAAACCACACCTTCCTCTAAAGCTCATTCCTCTGTTTCATGGCATAAAACCATTTCATCGTTGATCCATTTGGCGCTGACTATTCGCCTGTGATGCACCCACTGCTTGCTGTATTCCCAACCCTTCTCCACTTGTAAAGACCGCCCCTTCTATGGCATGTGTTGACAATTTCTTCTGAACTAGCTTGGCTTCCTCAAGTTTTCTAGCATCTTCCTTCTTTTTATTTTTCTCTTGCAACATCCAACAGTGATGCACTATGGTAAACTGCATTTCTGCCCATGGCTTCGCTTCTATTCCCACTAGTTTCTTGAGCTGTCTCTGTACCTGTTCTGGCAATCCTTGATATAAAATGTGGCAAAATGCTGCCACTCTCTTCCCCCACGGTTCCCGCGTTTCAAGAGTCCACCGTTCCTTAAGACTTTGAATGTAAGCAAGCGGATCTTCATCTTCTGTCATCTTATGTGCCACAATTGCACCAATATCAGATGTATCAGGACACTGCACGCTAAGTGCTCGCCATATATCTGCTCTACAGTTGTTAAATGGTGCTCCATCATGCACTTTGTTCTGAGCTCTGACACGTGCATATCCTGCTCTCATCCAAATGTCATCAGCCCTTTCCCAAGAATGGCTGCTACGAGACCCTTAATGTCCCCTATTGCTAATGTATTTCCTCATCTTCTCTAGCTAATAGATCCATTTTCCCACACCCACCGTTAAACTGGGAAGTTTACATCTTAAATTATCCGTATCCATTTGTGGCCAAGGAATATACTGCAGTCTGACCCCTATTTTCTCCAATAAAGGAAACTGTGTGAATCCAAATCCACAATTGGCTCCCATTGTCTGCCTATCCATAGTGGGAACAATGGTTCCTGATTGCCTTCTACCTGGCAATGACCTCAGCCTGCTTTCAATATCCGTAAAATCCGTTCCTCCCTCACCTTCCATGCCACAAAACTCTTAATCTCCTCCCTTATTTTCCCACGTCTTTTCTACTGCTCTTCTCTCCTCTTCGTCCTCCCTGCCTCCCATCTTGCTCCCCCCAAATCCATCTACCACTCTGCCATCTGTACGCTCTGTCTTCTCACTCCTCATGACTCCATTTCCTCCTCGCTTTCTCAACTTGGCTGGCTTCCCATTCATTTCCAACTTTTCAAAACTCTTCACAATCTTGCTCATCCCTACCTATCCACTCTACTCTCATTCTACACTCCCTCCCACTCCCTCTGATCTGCTGATCTCTTCCTACTTACAGTACCCCGTCCCCATGTGCCTCCTCTCAATTCCATTCCTTTCAACTTCTTGCTCCCCTACATTGGAACTCTCTACCTCTCTCTATTTGGTCCATTCCCACCTACTCCTCCTTCCATGCCTCCTTGAAATCTCTACTTCTCTATCCCCCACCCTGACAGTCCTCTATATCTCCCTTACTTCTCTCTCTCCTCCCTCATTTTTTCCCTGCATACCTTTACCCCCCCCCTCCTCATTTTCATCTTGCTGTCCTGCCTTCCTCATCTCTCCCCTTTCCTCCTCCTTCCTTCCTCGATTATAAACCAGGTAAATTGCCCTACATACTGTTTTGGTAGCTTGTTTCATGTTTGTAAATTGCTTCAATTCATTCTCATTATGTTCTATGTATCATTGTTGTTATAATGTAAAGCGCTTTTGCATAAATCGCTACATAAACAAAAATAAATACAAATACAAATATGGTGGTGATTCTCCTTTCTCGCTATGCGATTGTCCTTTAGGATGCTCTGGATATGCTATAGGATATGGTGTCCTATATTTAGGCTGTTCTAGATCAGACATCCCTCAGGACCTCATGCACTTCCTTCCTCTTCCCCACGGAAGGTTTCTCTCTCTTCGTCTGACATATCTAGCCCCCAACTAGTGTGTCTCTCATCCCCTTCACCCCTATCTAAAGTCAGCCTGTCGAAGGACAAGGTTCTATGCTCGAGACTGAACGGGTTTCTTTCTTCGCTCTGTGATTGGAAGACCAGGGACTGTTATCCCTTCCCTCTGCTTCCCGGTTTGCTACTTTCCCTTAAGTCTTGATAAGCTTTATCTATCCTACCCCCTATAATTCCTATGTCAAAAATATCTTCAAGGGTTACCGTAGATGGCCCTGACATTGCTCCATGTGACGGAAGGAACTCCTCTATATTGCCCCATGATATTACTAGATTTGGGTCCATCAATTCTTTCTGAATGCGATCAATATCGCGCTGCCTCTGTCTCCTTTTTCGCTCCACATCTTCGTCAAATTCTCTTTGCTTTCTCGCTTCCCATCTAACCATTTCTCTTCTTGTCTTTTCTCATCCCTTCTTTCGTTTGCTCTACTCTCCTCTTCTTCCCTTTGTCTCTGCATCATTTTATCCCTCAATTTCTGTGCCTCCTCCTCTTCTCTCTTCCTATTGTTCTTTAATTGCTTTCTGCCTGTTGTAATTCTTCCTTTGCTCCTCTGCACTTTCTTCTTTCCTTTGGTGTTCTTTCTGATACATCTGTTCTCATCTCTGCCTACTCTTTCTCTTATGCTCATCCTCTTTCAGTTGCATACCTCATTCCATGTCTTTTCTGTCCTGCTCGCCTTGATCTTCCCTTTCCCTGATTTCCTCAATACTTATCCCATCGAGCTTGAGTAATATCTGTCCACCCATCTATTTGTTCCGTACAAGAGTTACCTTGTCAGCTTTATCCTTTTCTTCTTTCCATCTCTTAATCTCTCATTCTATGTCTGTGGTTACATTCGATCGTTCGCTTTTCTCCTCCTTGTTCTGTAAGATCTTAAAGATCTCCTTTCTTCTAGTCTCTTCTGGACTATCATCACTGTTATAAGCAGGTGGTTCATATATTGGATTACTATACCCTGTCGCTGCTTTTAGTTCCTTTAACGGGTACAATCCCACATCTTCTGTTCTGCCATCATTCACTTCAGGTGAGGTAAGGGGAGCGGAATGCTCAACACCTTCCTCACTACACTGTGTAAGCATCCACTACTCAGGTGGTGGGCCCTCTCGCTCCTCCTGGTACATTTTCCAGAGCTCTAAACTAGCTAACCTCTTCTCCAATTTATTCCCTGTGTAGTCAGCGTGCAAATACGTGGAGATATGTTGCAATAATGCTTTTGACAGTGATCCCCCTTGTGGCCATGGCATGAACATCTTGTCTGCTGTGCCCTTTACCCACTTCACACTCTACTGTTTGAGCTTTGGCATATGTTTTGGCAGAGTTTTACACAAATGCATCAGTGGAGTAACATCCCCCATTGTAACAAGTCTCAATTGACTGTCAATACTTACCGTTGGTTACACAAATACAGTTCAGAAAAACAACAAATATGAGCGTGCTCCAACCTTCAATGCTCAAAGCCTCTACTTCTCCATTCTCTCAATCTACCTATTCAGTCGGCGCCGACAATGACCTAAAATAGGCAGTAACCTTTTATCGCTAGTTCAACTTTACATGGCTTATTCCTGTCGATTTTCTGACAACTCGTTTCATTTACATAATACACTACACACCGAAAAACAGACTAGTCGACTCTTCACATATATACCATGGTACTCCTTTTCATCTAGCCCCTAAAATACTCTGATTGGAGTTTGAGTCATTCCCTATCATAAACCTGTTTATGTGCCACCTAGTTAACCCCGATTGGGGTTTGAAATGACTCTTTCTAGACCCGCCTTGAGGTAGGAAACTGGGCTCTATAAATGCTCCTCGTATTTACTATAACACTCCTCATTATATTTTAAACAACACCCTGTTACTTTTCTATGTCATCACAATCCCATTCCCTTATTTTGCCAGTCCCCTTAGTCTACTCACCATTCACTCTTCAGCTCAAGGCCTTCGGTATCGTCTCCCTTCTTCCTATCGACTACCGTCGCCTTCTGTCCGCTCAGTGCCTGTGGAAACCAGGAGGGATTTTGTCTAAGAGGGGCCTGTCCCACCTATATTGATCTTCTTGCATCTTTTCTATATCGGCCGCTCTCCACAGGAATCCTTGCGATCTTCCGGCTAGATGGCGGAGGGTGTCCGGACATCAACAGACGTCTCACAGTATTTCTCTCAATGTGTTACATGAAAAAACACAGTTATATAGTAAAAACTCATCATCACTGATGTCATAATATGCAGCAAAATAAGAAAACCTACGTTGGATTGTAGTTGGTCTACGGGGAACATCTAGGTATACTTTCTATGGCGGATAGGATTGTGATTGAATCTCCAAAGTCAGGTGGGCAACTATGCCCACCCCTAGTGCAAGTCATCTTCAGTGTCATAAAATACACAATATTTCATTGGCTTTCAAACTATAGGGCTCTTTGCTATGTGCCCTTCTATGATTGGTTGGCACGCTTGTACCCTTCTGGAATATTCCACTCTCTAGCAGCAAGCAAGCTGATACCCCAGGTGCTTGTGCGTGGACTTGACCATGTCTTCCCATCCAATTAGCCATCATCCATCATCACTCCTACTGTCTGCCCTTCGAATTTTCTTTGAACTCGGCCTTGAAAAGTATCACTCCGCCTGAGAATAGAAGGGAGTGTGATCACTGCCTTATCTTCAGTCTCGATGTAGCTTGCTCAAAGTCTATTTTCATCTACCCCATGTGACAGGAAACTGTGTTTTTAGCTCCTTCTTCGCCTTTAATACTATTAAATGAATAAAACTTTGCACTCATAGTGTTTTTCTTCCATTGCACCTCAACAGGAGCTCGCCTTGCTTCTCACGTTCATTGTATCTTCTCGAATAGATAACCAGTTTCTTGGCTGCCCCAACCCTTGACACTGGGACAGACAATCCTTCTTGAATCTTCCTTCATCGTCAGCTGTCTTTCTCTACTGCACCACACTTTCAGCCTTTTTGCAACTGAGGTCCTAGTTTGCTAAAATGCGACGTGGAACATCCAGATTCTACAGACATATATATAATGGCGGGACCGCCTGCAGTCTAATCACTATGTATAGCCAGCCTTCATGGTTACTTAGTCTACTTGCGTTTCAGCATCTGTACATTTATAAAACAGCTTGCATTTTCTTCAGTGCTCTCCGCACATGCAATCTTCATTCAGCACATGAAATGTTACTTGATTCTTTATTTCACCATCAACTTCTATAAGTTCTATTCACCTTCTTCCTTGGCATCTCTTCTTGGTCTGTCATCTCTGCTTCTTGTGACATCACCAGTCTCTTGCCTTCTCCGCTTAACACTTCTTCAGGATCCTCCTTTAAGAGACTGTCATTTCTCTGCGGGTAAATCATATAGGGCTGTCTCAATGGATATCTTGTTTTGAGGATTCTTCGCGCTATAGGTACCATTATTGGCGTTGTGCATGTCACAACTTCCAGCTTCCAACATATAGGCAAAATGGGGGCAGAACTTCTGGTAGAGGCATTTGGCTCATCCTCTACAGCACAATAGTGTACAATTTCAGTACACTTTTCCTTAGGTGCAGTGCCTTCCTGAAAAATGATAAAAGTGCCCAACCAACTCGAGGAGAATCGGCCCACAACAGATAAAGTAAGGTAGGCTTATGTTGCCTGAATCACAGTTTGTGCAATGGCAGCATCAGTGTCTTCATTCCAGCTCTGAGAAGCACAGTCAAAATAACAAAAAGTGGGCCAAATGCCCCCTGGGAGAAATGCACAATAGACAAAACTGGTTGCCACTATCACACTCCCAACCGCCACAATAGCTCTAAGGGGAAGGCAATTAAAGTGTGCCCTAGTTATCAAGATGCGCTGAGTAGGATTCTCTGCCCAGAGAAAATACTTTTGGATACCTGGGGCAGCTATAATTGCAAGCCTTCTATTGGAAGATTTTGCTTTTATATCTCAAGCCATACAAGGATGCAATATATCTATTGAATCAAAATGAAAGCCTGAAACGATTTCCACAAGCTTCGATTGCACATACTCCAACCAAGGAATTCTGTAGTTGGGAGTGCTTAAGCGCTGGGTACCTAATGAGCTCATGTGTCAGAATAGTATTAATATTACTCCATAACCAAGCCAATGTAGTAAGGGCTGGTCCAGAATCATGTTGTTGATAAATTCACAACCCAATTGGAGATGAACTCTAAATTAGAGGCCGAACAGGGTGTCTAGTCAAATGGTCGACAGACAAATGGTCGACACAATTTGGTCGACAGGTCAAATGGTCGAATATTTTTTTATTTATATATATATTTTTTAGATTTTCGTTTAGGGAAAAAAATGGGTTTTTAGCAAAAAAAATGGGGTTGGGGGGGACCCCCCAAAAAATTTTTGGGGGAAAAAACAAAAAAACAAATTCGACCATTTCACCTGTCGACCCTTTGGTGTCAACCATTTGTTCTGTCGACCATTTATATTCGACCAAATGACCTAGAACCGCCGAACGGGCAACGCCGATGGCCATGGCTAGTGAGCCCCAAAGAGACCTATTGGTGCAACATTTACAGTGGACGCAGCTGAAGGACATGGCTAGTGGCCCCCAAAGAAACCTATTGGTGCAATATGTACAGAGGCCACAGCCCACAGACATGGACAATGGCCATGGCTTAAGGCCATGGCCAGTGTGCCCCAAAGAAACCTATTGATGCATTATGTACAGCGCCCGTGGTCAAAGGCCATGGCTAGTGGGCCCAAAGAAACTATAGTATAACAAAAACCTTGAAATTCAGTGAATAAACATTAGTTAGGAGAGAGTCAAGGTGATCAGATTTAATGCAACAAACCCCCTGAACTTCAGCAATCACATTTTGAGCAAGTCCACCTTAACTATGAGCCCCACCTTGTGCAGGAGATGACCACAATGATGACATTACAGATTAAATCATTGATAGATAGGGGTTACTGTAAGGCTAGCAATTAGGATTAGAATAAAGATTTTGGTTTGGATTAGAGTAAGGGTTTGGGTCAGTGGTGGGTGTGTAGAGCTGGATGTTGGAGTTTGGATAGGGCCACAGTAGAGTAAGGGGCAGGGTATGATTTAAGGTGGGGTTATGGTAATGCTTCGGTCAACCGTGTCTGGGTTGGGTTAGAGTTAAACAAAAGGGGTAGGGAGGTTGGGCAAGGCTGATGCTTTTGAGCTAGAGTAGGAGCCAGGTTAAACCTAGGCTAAGGGTTAAAGTTGGGATAACGATATGGTTAGTATTAGCGCAATGGTTTGGGTTAGGAAAAGAGCTATGGAAGATATGGAGGACTGGTCAAGGGATTGGAATTAGAGACACTGTTTATTTTCTATGTATTTACTTTGTAAATACATAGAGAACAAGAAGCTTTAGAGCTCCGATGGGCTTGGGAACATCTAGGGGTTAGTGATAGAATATGGGTTGTAGTTAAAGGTAGGGTAGTGGGTAGGGTGACTGTGAAGGGCTGGTGATTGCCTGGCTTTATTAGGGGGTTGGGTCATTGTTAGGCTTACATCCTTGTACGTTTGAGTGTTTACAAATAGCTTTTTTTGGTGACCTTATCAATGGCAACATTTTCACATTTCATTACTTTGGGCCTCATTAGGACCCAGGCGGTAAGGGGTTTACGGCGGCGTAAACAGCGCCGACCCTTACCGCCTGATTCCGAGGTCCCTTAGCGCCATGTAGGATTTAACACCTGCCTTTAGCAGGTGTTAAAATCCATGGCGCTAAGGGACCTTGTTGTTAATTACGCCACCGTAATTTACGGTGGCGGAATTAACGCCTTCCCCACTCCCATTATGCCCTATGGGGCAAAAATGGGAATGGGGAAGGGTAAATGGGGATTGGGGACTTACCGCCCCGCCAACCTCGGAATGGGGCGGTAAGTCCGCCAACCACCATGGCGTAAACGTAGTAAAGGTACGACCCAGGCGGTAATTTACCGCCTGGGTCGTAATGAGGCCCTTTGTCACATGCCTACATTTTCCTTGTTGCAGTTTCGTATAGGAAATGAGAATATTAATTCTGTAATGGCCAAGCCTGAGCCAAGGGTAGCATAGTGAAGGATAGAATATTTATAAAGGTGAACGTTGTTGGTAACAGAAGGTAAAGGAATGGAGGTGTCAGATAAAAAAAGGCCAGACACCTTGATGTCAAAAAAGTTATTAAGAGTGTGTTCTAAGTAATAGCGCACTATGTGATAATTTAGTTCACAGTGAGACAGGCTGGTGCCTTACTTAGAAGTAGGCTATGAACATATAGTAATACTTAGCCTTCTACAGTGATAAAATATAGCCTGGGCTCAAACAGGATAGGTAGGGAGAGAAGGGCCAGATGTTTGCAGTGACATACTAGCACCCTTCTCCCGTGGTATGTTACTATACTTTGGCAGTTCCTGCGGGGCTATGACCCACTCTGTACAGTGCTTTATGGAACAGTAGGCCACCTCACAAGACGGTGGAGCTGGCCCAGAAGCTTTCAGGTCACAAACCAACTAACCAGTGCACCCAGGATCAGCAGAGAGGGGCCCCTTAGCCAGCCAAAGTGGAGAGAATCGGCATGAAACAGAAGTGAATGTGCCCCAAAATAGTCTCACAGGCAAGATACATGGTGATAAGGGCAGCGTGTGTACTTGGAAATCCCTTCAATAACAATATTCAGGATGGGTTTAATGTCAGAAATGCAAATTTGCTATGTTCGCAACTCTTTGAACAATTAGCACAATTTAACTTTTTCACGTTTTGCTTTCCCTTTTTTTAAAACTAACAGCAAATAATGTATACTGCACCAGGTCACCACCACAGTAGACTCAGAGCAACCTAGGCTTGCACTTTAGTGAGAAGTGTTTAATGACACAGACACTGTCTTTGGATCAGCAGTGCTAAGACTTTTAAGCCTTCCACAGTGCCAGGGTCTCATTTTCAGCATGTGCATGTTAGCACCGCCCCAAGAATGCAGAGACGGAAAACCCCCTTCTACTTTCTCCCCTATGCCCCAGAATACCAGATTCTATAGACGAGAAAGCTAGATGACGGTGGGTTTTCAACCATCGCAGGCCTGGGAGTAAAAGCCCTTTACTGGGCTTCCTGAAGCCTCTTGAGGCGTGGTAGCACCTATGGGGATTGGTTTAGTGGTGTCTAAGGCAGGATCCCTCTTGATCTGATACTGGACATTTAGGTGAGTTAATCTGCATAATGCAGCCTTTGTATATCCTTCTCGACCTGGGCTGCAGTTAGCACGTCCTGGTAACAGAGGGCAGCATGGACATCTTTGGTCAAAACAAAGGTGTAGAGTCTGGTTATCGTATTACATGTTCAGGTCTACTTTCCAATACTGTGTTTTTCATTTATTTGTGCCACATGCCACCTTATACTGCTTCAAGGCATTTGAATATTAAACACAATGAAACAGCACATACTATCTATAACCTGACATAACAAGCTAGTTTTAAAGGAAACCAGCATCATGTCACTAAAAATTCAAAGAAAGAATGGGTCAGTAAATATATATATATGTATAAAGAAGCAAAACTCAGGCAGATTCTAGTTAACATGTATTCATCTTTTGGAACAAAACACATAGATACCAGTACACGAACATAACATAACATGTTCCTATAACCTAAAAACAGGACATGACATAGCATAACATAGCACAGTGTAGCATATCAAACCTAAGTGAATATTTCATTTCAAAGCAGGGTCAAGCATAGACAAGATAAAATGGTGCAGACACATAGCAACACATGCCACAGCTTAGCGTACCAGACAAATAATGATGCAACCCAGCGAAAACAGCACCACAAAGTTTACGTGTCCCTACAAAGTAAGATATTGGAGTGGGTGTGCTCCCACCCCTCCTCGCCCCCCACACATAACACAACTGCTCCAGACTCAATACTTTCTATATTTGAAGTTTGATGGTGCTCTGGGGTTTCACTGCTATCAAGATATGAATAAAATTGTTTATTGTGCATTTATTAGGCGCTTATACAGTAAGTCAATTCTGTTTCAAAGCGCCCACAGGGCAACAGGGAGGGAACATGGGAATGAAAAACAATGAATACAGTAGAAGATAAAGACAAATCTACTATGCCTATTCAGAACGTGCAGTAAGGATGGGAGTGGGGGTAGGTGCTGGAGTGTCCGTGCTTGTGGGTGAGCAGCAGATGAAGTGCGTAGTATGAAGTGCATAGTATGGTAAGTGCTGTGCGGCACGGAGCAGCATCTGGTAGATATTACAAGCCTACAGGACGAAGGCCGTAGTGTGCTGAGGCAAGTGTTGCGAGGTAGGCAGAGGATGGTGCGATTGGGTGTGGGAGGCTGGGACCCCAAGGATACAGAAGGGCCCTGGTCACCAATCACAGCGACTGTGAGATTAGCAGATGATGGAAGAAGGGAAGGAGGAGGTGAAGAGGAAAGTCTTGAGGAGCTTCTGGAATTTGAGGAAGCACTGCTCAAGACGAAGAGGAAGGGGGAGGCTGTTCCATAAGAGGGAGCCAGCCGAAGAAAGCGATCGGCCTTTGGCCCTCTGTAGCTCTTTTGTAGGCCATAGTCCAGGTCGCGAAGCAATACAACTCCACCTTTATACCCTTCCTCCATTGCATCCTGGGCCAACATTTGATTTTTATTTTATTGGATATTTGTAAGGCGCCTATACAACAAATAGTGTTTCAAAACAAATAGGGGGGGAGGAACAAGGGAGAAAGATAACAATAATGGTCCTTCTAGGCCTTGTGACATTTGTGCAAGTGCAGTAACAAGAAGTGCAAGGGAGGGCAGGGGGGCTTTTCTTCACAAAATCCGAAAATGCTTGGGTGGGAATGAAAGTGCTGGGAAAGAGGAGAAAGTGCAAGTGAAAGGGGGGGTGTATGACGGGGAGAGGGTCACAGGGGCTGGACAAGTGCTAAGGGGAGGTCGGGAGGGAAAGTACCAGGGATTGCATGTGGTGCAGGGGGTGAGGGTGCACATGCTAAGTGCAAGGAGGTGGGTGGACTGGGCAAGGGCAGCTGTAGAACTGAAAGGGAACCAGGCAGCCAGTCAAAGGCTCTTTCCTTTCATAAAATGGTGTTATTTCTCCTTTCATTACGAGGTGCTATCTCTCCTGGCACCAGGATGGAACATTTTGGACCTTTTTCCTGATTTCTTATTTTGTTGTTTTGTGTTGTATCCAGCGCGCTTCACAGCCGCATATTTTCCGTTTCAGCTGGTCTCCCCTATGTCAGGCCAGGAGAAGGACAATACTGATAGGGGTCTGGAAAGAGACACTAGAGACTCAATCTGGAGAAAAGCCTATTCTAGAAGAGGTGGCATCATTTTTACAAAATGTGATCTGAGAACCTGGGACATCTGTCAAGCGGTGTCAATTACTGTACACCAAAAATATGCCTGGCAGTCTGTGTCTCAGGGGGATGAAATATGATACCAGTGCTCTCTAACATCAGCAATCGGTCCTTTTGTCTCATCATTCACGAAAAGCTTGAAATTGCCGGGGTACTTCAGTGCTCTCAAATGAAGAAGGCTACTTACTGAATGGGTGTTGACCCTTTGAGCTGTACTCTTTATATGCCACCCAGGCAGATAGATGTAGCACATCCACTTAAGCAAAAAAGGGGTGACGGCTGGGAGGTTTTGATTTAGTCTTGACCTCTGGCAGTGCACTGGGCAGCCATCAAGTCCACTGTTCTTCAGGCCTACAAAGGCATTGCAGAAATGGCAAAGACATGAAAATGTGGCATGGTGCCACCCCTAAAAGGGCAGTCCATCCCAAACTGCTTGGTCACATCCCTTCTGCACTAGTCAACTAGCAACCCCATTTAAATCTGCGATTGCCACTTTAGTGAATCAGGTAGACTGCAAGTTCTCTATTTTGTGTACATCAGTGAGACCATAAAGGGACGCAACACAGACAAAGGTATTGATTTTATGATCTTCTCCTTTTTGTGATATATTTGCAATGCAAAGACATTGACGGAACTGAGTAGGGCTACTGCTTGTCTTTATGCAGTGCTGTGGCCATTTTAAGTCAATGACAACAGCCCATGGCAATCCACCTCTTGGCAGCAGAACAGCCTAGTCACCATGTGTACGGTCACCCTGGTCATTTAATTAGTTAATAGCCTTTCTATGTCTCTTGTCACTGGTCCTCTTACCAATTCTCTATATCCTACCCTCCTCTTTTCTAACCTCTTCTTTTTCACACATTTTGATCTCCTGAGGGTGGGGTAATTGCCCAAATTGGCCTTCGGTAATGGTACACATGTAAGCCGAAGAAGGGATTCTCGCATACCCACAATTTTAACATTAGTGAAAACGTTGCAATTGTGCAAATGTATCCTTTCAATGCATTTATCCGAGTGCTAATGCCATGCCATACGAGCATTATGACATGAATTGCCATAGTTAAAATGTTTTGGGAACAAATCTGATTTTTTCAAGGGTGAGCTAATAAAATGCAATTCGTACCTGAATCTTTGCACTGTATCAGTAATAAGGCCCTGCTTGCAAGATTTATGACACAAGAAAAGTATGAATGATAGAGGTTCATGTGAGGAGGGCAGCTGATCCTGTGTGCTGCAGCCTATGGCTCACTGCACGAGGGCTGCGTGGTGAGTTGCCAGCACTGAAAACCTTTCTGTCCCAGGCAGTGTGTGAACGAATCATTTTAGCCTGGGGTGTTCCGTGGAAGAGTGTGGTGCACAGGCAGCGGTTAGTGGGCAAGAGCTTGGACCATTTGGGCATGTCTCATATCTTGCTCTGAATTGTAATAGGCGTGTTACAGCTTTTATGGAACTGAGAGATGCGTTCAGGATCTTGATGGACAGGTGTGACGAAGATATGGGAAAACTGGACCCTTGTTTGGGGGTAATTAAGTTGCAGGAAATATCCCTAACCGACCTTTTGGCAAGATATGTAAGAGATGTAGCAGTCATTAAAGCCACAAATGTTCGATCTGGACATGTTTCTGCCTGCAATGTCTGTAATGTGGTGGTGAAAGCCACAGGGGACAGTCCGGTGTGTCCTCCAACTGAGGCTGAATTGGCACATGTTGGTAGGGCTACTATTTTAAGGGATTTGAAAAGTACTAGAGGACAAAGAACTATTTCAACGTATAATGGTGGCCTGGTGGAGAGTCATAAATTGCTCTATTGCCCCTGAACTGTTGCTGCTAAAGCTGGTTCTGGAAGGTCGGGCTGCCCAACCAGATCTGAGCAAGGTGTTTGCGGAGACCACATTTGGCATATTGAGGTCCTGCAGGCCTCCCAGGGTGCTCCCTGCGATGATGTGGGGCGAGGAGTTGTCAAAGATGATCCTCTGAGAGGCTGGCAAGACTTAAATCTAATATGTCGCTTTAAGGGCCTAACACATGGCAATAAAAATGGCTATGAAGGAAGGTTAGCATGTGGCCTCGCGGAAGTGCTACGGGTAAAAAATATTTCTTTAAAGTGTTTCCAACTGTTTGCATTTTATCAGATTGCATGACGAAGGAGAAACAGACAAGGGGTGCAATGTCTGTTTCTCCTTCGTCGATGCACATTTTTGTATGTGTATTCTAAATTGTTAAGAGTCTCTGGTAATGAGGGGGATTGAGGTTTTTGAAGATATGAAGGCAGATGTATGTCATATTCATGATTCTTGGTATCACTGGCAGTAGGAGGGGGAAGGTGAGGGGAGTTTCTTCTTTTAAGCAACCCATTGTTCTCTCTCAGAATTCAGTGCCAGGTAGAACTGCCAGGTAGAACTATTAAGCCTTTTTATTTTTTTGGGGGCTGATATTGTTTTAATCCAGGAGACATAGGCAATGGAGGACGTAATCATTGATGGGTTTATGGCCTATTGCGTATCAGCACAGAAAAACCTTAGGGGGCCCTGCTACTGAGGTTTGTGTATCCTGGCCAAAACCCACCTTGTGAGTGAATCCTTTCAGGTGTAGTTCTCCTGCCCTTTTCTACAGGTGGTCGTGAAGCCCGCGGTGGAGTCAAGGGTGTGGCTGTTTATTGCTGTTTGCGGCTGGGTGCGGCGGTAAGTACTGGCTATTCCATCATAACAGTACACTTTAACTATACATTGTTTAGTGCTAGTACTCCTCTTTGCCTAAACAAATATTCAATGGAACCTACAAAAACACGAACCCGACTGCAAGGGAAATTAGAAGAAACAGTAGCGTTGGTAGACAAAGGCTTGATTCCAACAGAGATAAAAAGAAAGCAAACACCCAAATCAAATTCTAATCCCCAGGTGATTATGACAGCAGAATCACTTCAATCAGAAGACCAGGTAGTGCAACCATTTGAAATCTTGCCACAACCTGTACACATACTACCAACAGTGTCTATATCGCAAAATATTGAGCCTGAGGTCCTTCCACCGTCAGCTCAATTAAATCATGTCCTTCCTCTCCACATCTGTCCTACCTCCACTTTTAAATTGCCTAAAGGTGCAACCCCCATGGATCTTTCTCAAACAGAAATGAAATTGAATATCCAAGGCAATGTGTATAGACCAACATCTGATGATTTCCCTGAATCTATATCATCAGACTCCTCCAAACAATCCTGTACCGCTACAATGCATCCTCGCCAACCTATTGAAACAATTTGTATATCCAACCTTGAGGACGCTTCTTATACACCATCTCTTCGAGAACGAGCCAAAGCAGCCAAACAACAATGGCAATCGACATACCAACCGACAGACTCGACTAACTGTGAAAATTCTAAACCATTGTCAGTTCGCATTGCACGTCTCTCGCTTGACATAACCGAGATTGATGCGATTATGGATTCTCAGGATAAAAGGGAGGTAGTATTTGGGGAGATCCTCAATAAGATTCCAATCCAAAAGATCAACACATCGACACCTATTGCACCTAAAGGATCTCAGGTGCCCTTAAAAAGCTCCCCAAAGCCCACCCAAGATCTAGTGGAGGGTGAATCATTTTCTTCATATAAAATCTCTGAAGCATCGAATAACTCTCCAGAGGTACCAGAAAGATTACCAACTACGATGCTTGACCTCCAAAACTCGTTAGTAGCTGTACTATCAGTAGCTATGATACCTTTTCTTAAAATACAAGAAGCGATGGACGACTCGACCAAGGATCAAGCCACTCTCCTAGCCATGATCATGACAAAGCAAACCCATTTGGAAAGCTTCATTGGAACCATCCAGGAGCATTTGAAATATGAAGCAGAAGCTTCAAGATCATGGCAAAGTCGACTGGCTGAGGTTGCGAGCGTTGACCGCGTGGACAAACAAAATTTGATGGAGACAGTATCTATAATCACTAAGAAAATGATGGATGAAAAAGTCAAAAAAACATTCTCAGGTGTCGTCACAGCCGTCTTGGACAACAAAACAAACCCAAACTGCAATCACTACACAATCAGATGTCCTCAAAATAGATCAGTGGACGCAATATGAAATTCAACCATACAACAGTGGAAAATTGGCCTTGTGGGAAAGGAATTTCAGACCAAAACAAATAAAAGAAAAAACCCAAAAAAACCTCAAACAGGCTCAAGGGCATTTCTGAGAAAAATGCAATCTGTGCAAAAATCTTTGACAGAGAACATAAATAAAAATGCAATAAAAACGTCTGTAAAGAGCTTAAGTCTGGTACCTGTTGTTGCAAATATTCCAACTGTGAAAGTATTGAGCACGACAACTGAATACTATGAGCAGACACAGCATGAACCATTAGATGCTTTGCTGGCGGTAATTAAGCAAGATATCTCCCCTAAAGCAACTAAAGCCTCGCTAGTGATTGATAGTGGCACTGAGGACGATTCAATCAATGATGACTCCATCTCTACAGACCCCCAGGACGGTGTTTTAATTGTCCTTGAAGAATGTAATGAATCATTCTCTGAATCTTCATATATGAGTTCTTCCACTCAGGATTCAATAAACAACTTTTCTCTGGCATATTCAGAGGTGTCAAATGAGGAATTATGGTCAACTCCAGAAGTGGAAAAAACTTCTAATACTAATGAGATCCAACCTGTGCAAATAGATCCACCCTTGGTAAGACCAACTTTTCTCTATCCAACAAAAACATCCTTTGCTTTCAGAGTATCTCTAACTCCAATTGCGACAAATCCTGATGAGCCTGTCATATTGAACAGAGCCAATGTTCTGTGTCTATTAAATGCAATTCCACAATTGGCTCAGATTGGTTCCCGAGACATTGAGGTGATCCTTTTCCCCAATAAACAACAAATGGAAATAGCGCAGATTGACTTCTATGCTGAAGATATAATGCATCTTGTACTCTCTACCAAGCAACAATTAGCGGCGTTGGGTTTTGTAGCTGACGAAATCCTTGTATCAAGTTTAATGGCTCGGGAAAAATGCAGCACTAAACTTGTGACGTTTGATTCTCAACAGAATAATAAAACGAATAAACAACAATTGATACAAAATACACAGAAGAATTCCAACGATTCGGCTTCAAAGTGGCGATATACTGACAGAGAAAATTATTCAGCACACACAAACGATGCCTTGAAGAGACAAGATATATGGCGTGACCAATACTGGAATCCTGAAAATAAAATAAGATCCAACATGAGAGATAAACAATGGAGTCAAAATAGGAAAACCTATCTATAACAATCAACAGGAACAACTACCAAATTGAGTATAGCGTCTCTATGCTCCTGGAAGACTAGAGGCCACAAACCCCTCTTTAATGAAGGCTCACTAGCTCTTGCAGAAACCGCCATAATTTGCTTGCAGGAAACCTGGTTAAATGAAGATGCGGTTTGCGAAGGATTTATAACCTTGATGAACCCTGCAATCACTGCAAAACAAGGCAGACCAGCATCAGGAATGTTGATTCTCATGAAAATCACTCCTTTGTGGTCAATAATATCAAGGAAGAACATTCACTCTTGGGCACATAATATGACCATTCTCATACCTACCCCCAACAAAGATCCGGACCAATGTTCAAAATAAACCTACGTAACCATCTTCAATATCTACTGGAATCCGACTGCAATGAGTGACAACAAATTCTTAGATTCCACATGTGATGAAATCGATAACATAGCTTCCTCCAACAACCGAGCTGAATTTATCATTGCAGGTGATTTTAATATGCACTCATTCAGTAGAGAAGGACAAAAACTAGATTCCCAAGCATTTTCAGACAGAGCTAGAAAATGGGTTAAAGAACTATCCATGCGTAACATATCATTGATTGCACCTGCAGTGAATAATAAAGGTGTGCCTCTTCCGACATGGTCTCGAGAAAGAACGACATCAATCATCGATTACATTTTCACATCGGAAGGTATACGGAACCTAATTATCTCCACTGCTGATGTGCCACAGCCTACTAGTGACCATCACCAAATATCAATCACATGGGACACAGTAAGATCAAAGTATCCGCGATTAACTTTACCAGCCCTGGAGATCAATAATTGTCTCACTAAACTCCGTATCAAAAGTCATCAAATACTTGGTTTAATATCAGTATTTGAGGAGTCTTTGCTTCAGGATCAATTAAAATTGAATTACGGATGGATACTGGAGAAATACCATCAACCATGCCCCAAGAGCATTAAAACAAAAAACAAACATAGACACCAGTTTAATTCAGAAATTATGCTGAAGAGAAAATCTCTCCATCAACGAATATGGCAGTAGAAAAAAAAGAAAGAACCTGAATTTGAAATTGAAATAAAAAAAGAAAAACAAAAATATTCAAATGCAATCAAAGCAATTAAAGCTCTCATACAACAATCCGATGCAGAAGCAATTCTAGCTGCGCTCAAACAGAAAAATACGAGGCAACTATGGTCATTGCTAAATGATTCACCAAAAACATCTCTTATGATTCAAGAAGTTGAAGCTCAGGAATGGATTAATCATTTTACAACTCTTTATAATCCAAATCCCAATGTCCCTGCAATTGATTTAGTACAAGAAGATGGTGCTTGGAATTTCAACTGGGACATATTAGACCTAAGAAACACCATCATAGCCCTAAATCCACCTCGGGCCCCCGGACCCGATGGATTATCAAATGCTGACCTCAAAGCAGCTCCAAATGAATGGGCGGCCTTCTTCATCCTTCTTCTTCGGCTTATTGAAAACACAAAGAAAATCCCTCACAGTTGGACGTTGGCTGTGCTGATTCCAATTTACAAAGCTGGTGATCGTAAAAATCCGGTAAATTACAGACCTATAGCATTACTGGATCCCCTAGGGAAACTATTCGCTGGCTATCTTGTAAAAAAGCTTAACACCTGGACAGAGGAGAATGCAAGACAAGAAAAAAGACAAACTGGTTTTGTCAAGAAAATAGGAATGAATGTCAACCTCCTGTTATTGAACTTGATAAAATGTGAAGCGATAAGTAAGAAACATCAAGTATACGCCGTCTTTATAGACTTAAAAATGGCATTTGACTCGGTTAACAGGTAGAAGCTTTGGTCGAAACTCGCAGCCTGGGGATGTCCACCTTCTATTCTGAACCCGATCAAACAACTTTATTCAAATACCTCTGTCAGAGTCCGGTTAACCAACAACGGGATGGTGACAAACTCCATTTCTACCTGTAACGGCTTGAAGCAAGGATGCCCCTTGGCAGCCTGCTTATACAATTTGTATACTTATGACTTAGGTGAAAAAATCCAAAACATAGCGGCTAATGCTCCAAAGATTAACAACTAGTCTATTCAAACGCTAATATACGCCAATGACATCATTATTTTAGACAAAACTGTATCAGGCCTACACAAATCTTTAGACAAAGCTCAAAATTACATGCTGGAAAATGACCTGCTGATAAACAGCAACAAAACTAAGGTAATGAAACTTACCTCTCAAAAAAATAACAAAACGCGACATAACTTAAAGATTTTTCTAGAAAGAGAAGAGATTGTGATAACCAAGGCAATTAAATATATGGGTGTAATGATTAATCCGTCCTTAAATGAACAAGAATGGAAGAACCATATTGAGGGAAAAGCTAGATCTCTGGCCAGACAGGGCTGTTTCTTCCATAGAAAATACGGAACGTACTCAACAAAAGCTACAATTGCTTTGCATAAGCAAAAAGTAATTCTGATTTTGACGTATGCCACCGAATCACTGATCAATCAACAAACAATGAATTGGCCCAGGTATGAAGCGTTATTTTGGAGGAAAACACTATCTCTTCCAAGGTCATTTCCAAAGCCAAGAATCCGCTATGAATTAGCTATCCAAGCCATAAAATCCATAGTGCTTTGGAAGCAAATGGATCTCTTCAGGAAAATAATTTCCGAGGACAAAATACCATCGTTGGAAATCCTGAGAGAAAAGAATTCAGCATTTAATATCACAGCCCTGGCTAACTGGACTTCTGAAATCAAGCGGAAAATGCAAGCTGAAGATATTTCTGAGGAAATGCTGATCAACAGGCCACAGAATGCAAAGCGTAAAATACAGACCAATGACTGGATCAAAACCATCGCTGAACAAAGTAAATGCAAACGATATTTAAAATGTGAAACTGAAACAAGAGCGCTCAATGAGTTGCCAGGTTACTTAAATTATTTCCCAGATCGTAACATACGTGATCTGTTTTTACGTTTCTGGCTTAACATCTTACCGACCCGGGAATATCAAGCAATGACGGACAAATCAAACAAAGTAATTTCTGATTGTCGCTTTTGTAAAGCTATAAACATCATAGAAACTCTATTTCATCTGATCATGATTTGCCCGGCACTGAAGGATCAAAGACCCTTGTACAGAGACTACTTTGGGATATCGCATAAACAATTGACAACTCAAGAAAGATGGGACAATTTATTAAGAGGACAAGACAAACGTCTAATTTTGACAATAATCAAATTCTGGCTGGAAATCAACAAAGAAAACAAGCTGAACGAGTGAAACGCAAGCGAATAATGTTTTCTGAATAATGTTCTCCTTTTCTTTTCTTTTTCTTATTAATGTAATATATCTGCAAAACAAAAGAAAATGAAAAGTTTGTAAAATTCAAACAAAACATTTTAATAAAAAAAGAAAAAAAAAAGAAAAAAACAGGTGGTCAGAATTCATAGGGTGGGCGGCTGTGATGTTTTGGTGGTAAACATTTATAATAGCCCTCATGCCCAGTATGCTAAAAAATGTCTTTCAGTATTGACTTCTGTGATAGAGGGCTTGGTAAATTGAGCTGCAACGAATGCCCTATTCCTTATTTTGGGGGCTGGGGGATTTTAATGCTAAGTAGTGTGGTGGTCCAGGGTGTATTTTATTTGATTCCTCTGAAGACAAACGGATGTGAATTTTTCGCCATGCATCACAAGGGATTTGTGGAGAGGGGCTCAGATTAAGGAAGCTCCTTTTTGATTGGGTGTTGCGTTCGGCCGGTGGCCGTTTCCCTGATGATATTCCTCTGCATTGGGTCATTCCACAATTCACTATTGTTGTGTCCTATAACATTGTGGCACTGTGTCACTGGGTTTAGGGTGTTGGGTGATATATGCACTGACCATTTCCCCATTTGGCTTGAGGTCAGGCTGCAGGACAAGAATGTCCCTGCGGGTCTGTCTTATCAGCCGGAGGTTTCCCTTGATGGCCAGAAGCCCCAGTTAAAATTGCAGTTAGTGGACCAAGGGAGTTTGCAGAGGGACATAGTGACAAATAATTGGCAGGTGTTCGAACATTTTTCTCTGACAGTTCAGATCAGAGCATTATTTGGTCTGATATTTTACATCTTTTGACTAATCTCTCAGCCTCATTTATTAAGAAGGCTGGTAAAAGGAAGTGAAGGCGTCATCTTGGGGGGTTTAATGCAGACTGCAGAAAATGTCCTCTCTGCTCGAAACCTTGAAGAATCCCATGGCCACAAGGCGCAATATAGTCATGGCTCGAACAATTTATAGGAAAGACATTGGGCCTCATTACAAGTTTGGCGGTAGCCTTGCCGGTAAAACCGGCAATCTGCTGCCAAACTTGCAAATTTTTCTGGCCCCTGGAAATGGGGAAATACAGGGCCATTACAACCCTGACGGACCCTGTATTTCCCCATTTGCAGGGACCGTAAACTTTTACTGCCCATTCCCAAATGGGAATAGGGAGGTCGGATGGCACCATTCAGAATGGTGCCAGTGCATCCGACATGCTTTGCTCGGTGGTGCCGGTACATCCGCCAGGTCCGACCTGGCAGGTGAAAAGGCCCCCGCGAGCAGAACTCATAGTTTGCTGGTCCGGTAACTATGGTACTGGCAATCTTACCAGTGCCGTAGTTACAGGACCGGCAAAATTGTAATGCAGCCCATTGCTTCTAGAAAGCGTTAAATTGAAGCAGAGTCTTGGGAGGGGCGGGTTAACTCTTCGGTCACTAATGACAAACTTTTTTGGGACATTGTAAACAATAGGCCTTTTTTTATAAATGTAAGCATAGTCGCACGGTTGTGATGGTCTTGGACCAGGCATGGGTTTCCCATTATTCCTCCTTATATAGCAATGGTACTGTGGAGCTGGCTACCAAACGGCCACAAGCTTTGCATTGCAACAATTATTACCTCTGACAAAAGATAAAATTACCTTCACAGTTAGGGAAATTCTGAAAGCCTTGAAATGTCAGGTTAGGAATAGAGCTCCTGGCCCAGATAATGTCCCTGCCGATTTGTTTTTGGTAGAACCAGACATCTGGGCCCCTATTTTGACATTGGGGTTCAATGCCATATGTGCAGGAGGTACTCACCCTGTCTCTTGGTCTCGCGCAGTGATTCAGCCAATTTAAAAAAGGGGTCAAGGGCATTCCCAGCCTCATGTAGACCAATTTCCCTTTTGGATTCAGTGTTTAAGATGTTACAGAGGGCTCTCCTGGGGAGGTTGGAGCCTTGGATGGAGAGTAGTGATATCCTCTACCATATTCAGCTGGGTTTTAGACCGGGTCTTGTAACTGCAGAGCAGGCCTTGAATCTCTATTTGGTGGTGGCCCACTCTCTATATATCAAGGAATTGACTATTTTCCTGGGTTTCATGGATCTGAGCACTGCATTCAACAAGTTAAATTGTGACAAGCTGTGAAGTGTGCTCAGATCATGAATGTCCTAGGTGCTTTGGTGGACATGCTGGAGAGGTTTCATCTCTCAAAGGTGGCATGTGTGAGGAGTGGGGTATATGGACATTACACCACATTATTCCAGGCGGATCGTGGGGTGAGACAGGGATGTGTATTGGCCCCTCTACTCTTCTGTCTATATATAAATGGCCTATATGACCATTTACTGGAATCTATGCCGGACATAACAAGGCTGGGTAATAGACGCCTTCCGTTATTTACGTATGCATACGATACAGTCTTATTAGCCTGTACCCCTCAAGCCCTACAGTGCCTCGTCGATGATTACTCTCTGTTTATGGATTCATTGGACCTGAAAATAAATGCCAAGAAATTGGCTGTTATGGTCTGCTGCAGGGGGAAGCGTTATCCAAATTATTCGCCAATATTTAGCAATGGTGAGCTAATCCCTAGAGTGGACAATTGTGATTATCTGGAGTCAGATTCTCATCAAAGTTTCGGGGCTGAAGCGCATGTTGATAAGCAGACCATAAGATTTACACAGGCTATTGGTGGGGTTGCTAGTGCTTTGAACATGTTCAAAACAATGCTGATTGAGCTTGTGCTCAAAGTTTATAATAGCAAAGCCACCTCTGTTGCTAGTTATGGTATGGAGTTATGGGGTTATAGCAAGATTGAGCGCATTCAGGTGGTGAACATCTTTTTTGAGAGAATATTCGAGCTTCCTAGCTCAGCTCCCAATGTTGCACCAGGACCTGGGGTGCGGGTATCTTAGTGATCTTATCGCATCACAGCCTGTAAGTCACTGGCTGAGAGTTTGGAGGAATAGAAAAGCCATTTTGACTAATGAGTTAAATAGATATCTGGTGCCTAGGGACCCCCATTTGTAAATCCCCTGGCTCAGATATGTTAATTCCTCACTGGTGTCAGTGAATTCGATTCAATGCTTTTACACGGTAGATCTTATATCTTTTAATGTTGTAAAAACCGTGAAAGCCAGTATACGTCAGTCTTTTAGAGAGAAGAGAGGTTCATTGGGGATCATGAGGCCTGCTAATAGGAGATACATGATTATTATGGTCGCAGGTCTCCTGAAGTATCTGTGTTGGGCTCAGAATCCTTCTCAGTCTATACTTATCACAAGGGTGCATTTTAATTGCATTGACTTGAGAGCAGTGATGGCGGCCTGGTCCAAGGGGAAAGGGGACCAATATTGTGTATTTTTTGCAGTGGCTAAAGAAGATTTAGCACATTATTGTTTTGTCCCTCATTCTTATCCATTAGAGAGCATATTCTAAAACCAGTTTTGCAGGGTCAAGAATTTCAGTTGTTATGAGCCTGCTTTGCATTATCTGTTGTGGCGGACTCACTTTATATGGGGTGGGCACTTTTGTCCTTTTTGCAGTGTGCATTGTCTCTGAGGACGTTTTATTAAGATTTGTTTGAACCTGAGTATCTTGCCAATGCTTTTATGGTTTTAATGTTGTTGATATTTGTATTATTTTTTATTATGCCTGTAATATTTTGGATTGTTGATTATCGCTGTGGTTTTTATGTATGTTTTGCATTACCAAAATAAACTTTTTTGACTTGAGAGTGTGGTGCACAGGCAGTGGTGAGTGGGCAAGAGCTTGGACCATTTGGGCAACCTGAATGAACGAGTGACAACACATTCCTGACTGTGCTTGTTAGTTCCTTTAGGAGCGTAGTCATGCTTCATTATTGTATTGATGTAATTGAATTTAGGCTTTAATTAGGAATTAAGGGTGACTGAGGGTCAGCTCTGATAACCCCATGTGCAGCACCCGTGTTTGGTCTGTCACAGTCCGGCTTTCAATTTACTTAATGATGTATCTTGGTAGTGGTCAATAACACATGCAGGATACTCAGGAACCACTCCAGAGCCAGAATTATCAAAAGTAAGTCTTCTTTATTTGTTACAGTTATAGTCTGAAAAAGGTGACATAGGAGTTCCAGTGAAGTGCTGCTGTTACCCATGGCTCTCTCCCTGCTAGTCCCAACCGTCAATCCTGGAACCGTTACACTCACCCCATTCCAGGCCTCATACGAACACTCCAAGCTCCACTCTCTCTAAGACAGACACACAGCTCACATAGCAGATAGAATACCAAACAAAAGCTTAAATCTAGGCACTAGGTTACATCAGCATCTCCCGCCTTATAAAACAAAAGGAAACTATCAATGTGCATAAAGGAATCACCTTCGAGAAACTTAAAACTCCTCATGTCCTGGTCTGCCCCCAAGACCTTAGGGCTGCCACCCCTAAGCACAATCTGCTCTCTCTGAGCAAAAGCTCACCTAACAAACTAAAACCCTCAATACAAAAACTATGCACCTTCTGTAAGGACCTGCCGCACCCAAACCCCGGACCTGCCACGTCCAGGCACAAACTCAACCCAATACAGAACACTCCTGTCTCTGTAATGCGAGCAATCTCACTACATCCAAAATCCCCCCAAAAAAACACATGAAGAAAGAAAATCAGCGGGTTGGGGGAGCAGATGAGCAACATGCACCGCCTCCCTCTAACCCCCCCCCCATTAGCGGTGACCTGATCCATTGGTTTGCGGAGGCTCACAGCACGCTCATACTGGAGGGTTGCGGGGTAGAGGCCCCTTCTGCCTTCCTCCTAGAGCCGGTCGCTGTGCTCCCGCCTGGGATCCATTGCAAACGGTGGTAACCATGACAATAAGGCCCACACCTGCGCCCGGCCCCCTGGCCATCGTCATCTCCATCCACATCGGGGGGGTCCCACCTCGGCAGCACCGAAAGGCACACCTGGAGAATCAGCTTGAAAACAACAGAAATATACACAAACTCGCTGAGACATGAGGTAGCAAGATCACTCCCTAAGTGAATGGACCCATCCAGGTGACCCCATCTGGGGGCAATAAACTCCCCCGCAGAGGCCGAGGAAGGGAAGCACCGTAGAGTGGTTGAGGCGAATGACCAGAGCAACACGTCCACCGGGGCCGAGGCTCCTCCGCCAAGCCACGCAGCTGCTCCTGGCAGTCTTCACTAACAGAGTGCCCCGGTTCCACCCCACAGCCTTCCACAACAATAGAAGATCACAGCGTCTGCCAGCTGCTCACCCGACAACCTATTCGGCGGCACCCACCAACTCTGCATCAGGGTCTGCAGCTTGAAGCTCCAGTCACTGCGACCACTGAACTCCAGGTCTGAAGTGTGCCCTGATGATCAGACTCAATAACACAGTGGGGGACACCCTTAATACTAGCTGCGATACCCTGTATCACCAGCCAGGGGATCATGCTAATTGGCCCGGTGCATTCAGGAATCCGGTATATTACCTGCTTTTATACGCAAGATCTGCTAACAAAACCAGGCGTCAACCACACTGTGCCTTGGCCCCCCAACCATCGGTAACTAACTCCAACCTCTGGTGTTTGGAGGACCGCGTATTGCTAGCTTGACAAACTACATCCTCAGAGTGAACCTAGCATGGGCAAGTCAGACAAATCCCAAAGGAAGGTGACTCCAAACAGCACAGTCAATCAGAAGCACAAATCACAGCCATACATCACGGTGAAGAACCTCCACTAGCCCCAGTCCTCCTGGAACTTAAAGCCGGCATATTTAACCTCGACAGCAAACTGGATGCCCTGTTGTCAAAGGTCGACCAGCTACAACACAGACACGACAAACATGGAAGTAGGCTTGACTCGGTGGAACAGAGGGTCTCAGACCTCAACGACAACAACTTAGCACTGACGTCCAGGGTGACAGCGTTGGAAAGTCAAATGAAGGTAGTAACCGCCAAGAATGAAGACTTAGAGGGGTGAGCCAGACACAATAATATCAGGCTGGTGGGAGTGAGAGAATGTCAAATTCCAATGAAAATGGAGGACTTTGTTGAAAATATGTTCAAGAACCTTTTCGGAACGTCCGCATTTTCCCAGCTATTCGTTGTGGAAAGGGCACACAGAGTATCGGCCAACTGCCCAATCCCAGGGGAAGCCCGACGCCCTATCATTGCAAGGTTGCTCAACTTTAAAGACCACAATGCAATCCTGTGACTGGCTAGGGACAAAGGTGATCTACAGTTCGACAGCGACAAAGTGCAAATTTACCCAGACTTTTCACCAGCAGTGCAGGCGTCACTGAGAGCCTTTACTGGAGTAAAGCAATGCCTGCGAGAAGGTCAAATGCAATATTCAATGCTGTTCCCAGCAAAACTGAGGATCCTACATGCTGGAAAAGCCCAATTCTTTACTTCGCCAGAGCAGGCTAAATCCTTCCTCGACGACATCGGCTGCCAACCCTTGAACAATCCGAGACCACTGAGAAGGGCTCGAGCCGGCAGAGACCCTCCCTGATGACGCAGCAAGTAGAATTATGTTTTTGTTATGGATTGAAACACTAGCCTGCACTCAGGAATACTGTAACCAGCCTCGCAGAGGCGGCTACTGAACTTGGGGGGGCACTAGCACCCCGAGCTCAGCACTGTTGGTTTGTTACTTGTTTATGAGGGTGGGTCTTTCAACGGGCAGGTTGGGGATTTGCCCGTGAGGGGGGCGAAGGAGAAGAGCAGGGCCACCGCCTACGTTTAAAGAGAAGTTTTGCTTATGTTCAGGGAAACAATTAGGGAAATGCGCCACGGGTGGGCTCGCCCGCTACCACTCCACCCGGGGTCATCCAAGTAAAGGAAACACGTAAGCAGTGGCACGGACTCAGCGCCCATCAGAGATATCTTCCAAATACGGCATAAATACACTCACTTCCCGTTCCATTCAAGGTAATGTCTTGGAATATCAGGGGTGGCAATAACCCGAGTAAAGCCCGAAAGGTATCCCAATACATTAGGAGGTACAACATTGATGTAGCCCTCATACAAGACACACATCTCCTCCCAACTTCTGAAAACAGATGGGCACCCGACTGGGGATGCCACAGATATTATTCCTCTTATTCATCGTACGCGAGAGGGGTGGCAATGCTCATTAGCAAAAGGTTGAAGTTTAGGCTTATAACAATGATTAGTGCTAGGAAGGCAGGTCCCTTCTAGTGCGTGGGATTCTTAATGGGGCAGAAATAGTCCTTGTGAACTCCTATGGTCCAAATACAGATGGGGCGAACAACTTTGACTGGGTAAGGACTCACTTAGAGGGTACAGACCCGGTCACAATTATTTGGGGCGACGATCTAAACACTACATTCAATCCAGGATAGATAAATCACAGACACCCACCACACCCCTACCAAGGCAAGTCTACAAATACACGAGATTTGCAAGGCATATGACCTCGAAGATGTGTGGAGAATTAGGAACCCTGTAACCCGTGATTACACCTTCCACTCATGGGTTCATAACACAAGCTCTAGACTTGATTACCTGTTGGTTTCCAAACACGGCAGTTTACAATGCGGTGCCTGCCATATACTCCCACGAACACTTTCCGACCACTCCCCAGTCACGCTCGAGTGCACCCCTGTTGGTGACAGGAAAGGCAGACCCCCCTGGAGATTTAAACCGGGAGCACTGCAGGACCAATTGTTAGCACAGGAGCTCTGGTCTGAGATCATATCCTTTTTATCGACCAACCAAGATTCGGTTGACTCGGCAGGGACCCTGTGGGAAACTCTGAAGTGCTATATCAGGGGGATATGCTTGGCCAAAGAGAATGGAATACTAAAACTAATTAGAGGTGAACTGGCAGCCAGCGAAGCACATCTGAAAAAACTCGAACACGCATATGAGGTCCAGAAAGATCCTCACTCCCTTGCCTCCCTTAAAGAAGAACTGGATACATTCAGAGCTGCCGCCGAGTGTGAAGCCAGATTCCTTTCCCAGGGAGTGCACCAATATGGAGAGGGTCAAAAACCAGGGGCCCTGCTCGTGCGGCTACTGGCGACAGGTAAAAAAAAACACTGGTCGTGTGCATCCAAAATCCCAGAGGCAACCTAGTTTAAACAGAAGAAAGGATAGCGGAGTCCTTCCGTGCCTTCTACCAAGACCTTTACAGCTCGAAATGCACAAGCTGACCAGAAACTCTACAACAGTATTTAGATCAGATTTAACTGGGTGAATGAGATGTTGAGAGAACACCTAAATAACCCGCTAACAGTAGAAGAGATCCTAGAAGCAATAAAAGAACTCCCGAACACCAAAGCACCGGGTCCGGATGGGCTGTAGGAGAATTTTATAAGTAATTTGCTTCGCTCCTAGCACCTATCCTACTGCAAGTATTTGAGGAAGAAGCGGAAAAAGGCTGTCTTCCCCCATCTCTCCGCGAGGCAAACGTGAGTCTCCCACATAAAACTGGAACCACCCCCGAGGAGTGTGCCTCGTATAGGCCAATCTCGCTGATCAACTTAGACAACAATATCCTTTCCTCGATATTGCTCCCCCTGATGTGGGCCTGGTGGTCGCCGATCAGGTGGGCTTCATCCGAGGCCGTAATACAATGACTTTTGGTAGCAGACGGCTGTTTGGCATAATCGAGGCCATCGACCCGTCATCTCAGGCGGTGGTGGTCCTTCTCGACGCAGAAAAGGCCTTCGACTCAGTCGAATGGTCATACCTTTTCATGGTACTGAGGAGGATGGGCCTTGATGATCGTTTCCTGAAGTTGGTCTCCCTTCTTTACAAGCACCCCTTGTCCAGGGAAGGGTGAGGTCCATGAGTATAGAACTGCAGAGAAGGACCAGACAGGGCTGCCTCCTGTCAGCCATATTGTTTGTGCTGGCAATGGAGCCCCTGGCCGCCAGCCTGCGGATGCATCAGTTAGACAGAAGCCTTTCACTGGGTCCACACAAGCTGATTATGTCGCTATATGCAGATGATGTAGCTCTCCTTTTATCCGAGACCCTTAAGAGAATCTAATCCCTGTTATGAGAGAGGTGGTCAAGTTTGGTGCCCTCTCTGGCCTAAAAGTTAAATGCACAAAATCAGTTATATTTCCTTTAACTGCTGAAACCAGAGAGTTCAGGGATGACTATGGATTCAAAAGGGAACACTCAGGAGTCAGATATTTGGGATTCAGATGTCCAGAGATCACCATACCCTCTTTCAAGACAATTACGGGAAGGTAGTTGGAATGTTGCGGGATAAATATCTAGATGGAAACAACTTCCACTCACGATGTGGGGCTGTGTCTCCATAGTAAAAATGGTGATGCTGCCCAAGCTCCCTTACCTGTTTGCAAACATCCCCCTCCTACTGCCACAGAGTTTCCTCCTATAGCTACGCGGCATGATTCTCAAACTTGTCCGGTTTAGCCCACGAAGGTGGCATTTGCAATGTTAATTTAACCGGTAGTAAAGGGAGGCCCATGCCCAATTCCTTGGTTATTGGTATACTACACATTTTATTAGGCCCCATGTCCAAATCAAATGAGCTCTGTTGTCCCCCCACCTACTATGAGCAGCCATCACAGGCACGATCTGGGTACCGCCTAAATCCTTAAATGTAGTCCACTCCACCTACGCAATATGGAAGAAAATTGCGCTGAAGTGCAAAGTCGCAGTCAGATTCTCCCTGCTCGTACCAGCGAGATTTATCCCAGGGATCCCGCTAACCACTGAAAAGGTTTTTTCTCCAATGGGCGAGCAAATTACAAACTGACACAATGAATGACCTATTCATTGAGGGAACCTTCCTAACTCATCAACGAGCACAAGACTGAGGTGCCGACTCTGCCTTGGACACGTTGATATTCTTCCAGCTCTGCCATACTTCCAAACACTCTTTCCCCCATTTCCGAAACAACCACTGATATGGCAACTCTTGCACAGGGTGATTCAATCCCAGGCAGAGGGGAGGTTGGTATCTTCGATCTATAATAGTCTCCTATCTGACACCACCACTCCTTCTGCAACCCCGAAATTGAGATGGGAAAAATCACTTGGGGCTACTATCCCGGATGAGGACTGGTCGTATATCCTTGGGTAGACCCAGAAGGTATCATTGAACTCTCGCTTTAAACAGATACACTTCAACTATGTGCACCAGGTGTACCACACCCCAGCCAGCCTCCACAAGCAACGCCCGTCAATCTCAGATTCTTGCGAACGTTGCAGCACCCCTGTCGCCGATTTTATACACCTGGCATGGGAATGCCCACCAATAAAGCTCCACTGGAGTGAGGTTCTGGCGATGACCACTGTTATTGTAGGGGAATTAATCGAACACTACCCCAAGATTGCGCTGCTGGGCTTCACCAGAAAAACTGCAGTGAGGAAATTGACCGGTGTGCTCTTGGTTCTGGCAAGGAGAAGGATTGCTATGTCCTGTGGTCGGGGCCGTCCCCCTGATCCCAAATGTGGCTACAAGACATAGTATACTGTCAAGACACTGAATCAATGTTTATTAAGACACTACCTCTACACACATGGCCACAGACATTTGGGGACCCTACATCAATGACTTAATATCCTCGCCAGACTGTAACACTTCCCCTAATTCATCTCACTTGTTAAAACCACACCAGCTCGTTGTCTTTCAGAGTAGCTGTTGCCTGCCAGATTCTCTAAGTAAATGGGAGACTTTGTCCTGCACTGAGAATGTGACATTGGGGGGGAGCAGGGGTGGGGTTCGAATGGTGCAATGTTTGTTTTTGTTTACTTGGTTATAATAAAAATTCCAAAGTTTAAAAAAAAAAAGAAAAAAAAGCTTGCTTCTCTTTTATATTGTACACAGTATTACTGCTTCTAACGTTTCCGGCCAATAAACATAAAGCCCTTTATTCTAAACCGACAGGGAAAGATAACCTAATTCTCCTTGAACTGTCCGCTGAAATTGACACTGTCAATAACTCTGATCTCCTTAATACGCTCTCTCTCTTCTTGGGATTTGCGATCAAGCATTTGCCTGGGGTGACATGGTGGCCCACCACAAGTGCCTATGCTGGAGACTGGAAACAGTTCCAAGGGTGTTTATTCAAAATTATAAGTGGTTATTCTATGGGGTTCATGGTTAGGTCTCAGGGCTAATGGGTTCTTGGAAAATGTGGCGTTAGGGCCATCCTTTTCCTCCTATTTCCCACCAGCTTACCCCCTCCCTTGCCCAGGTGTCCTTAACAGGGTGTTAGTAGCTGGCCAACAGGAACACCTATCTGTCTGATGTTTTGACTAATAAAATGGTTTTCTTCCCTAAAGCGTTAGCTGACTAACTCCCTGTATTGTTTCCTAGACTTTCCCGAAACTATCGTGCTTAGTAGTCTTAGGGGGATAGGGAAGGTGCCTTCTTTTGCCCAGTATTACTCTCCCTTCTTCCCCATACCTTACCTGACCCTTCACTACACTGAGCCCCTAAAATGTTCTCCCTCCAATCTCTCACTGTGCCTATCAACCTCCATCCTTTGATCAAACGTCTCTTCTTACTCCTGCTATTTCTGTCAATCTGACCTCCAACTATCACTCTCTGAGACCCTGCTGTTATACTTTCCTCCCTCCTTCTTCCTAGCTTCCTCCACCAATACTACTACCACCTCTCCTTTCTTACTGCTACTTCTACCCCTATTCTTGTACTCCCACTCCATGTCACTACTACTGCTGCTCTGCTGCCATTACTATATCTCACCTTCACTACTCCATATCTACTCCTGCTACCACTCACTAAGACTTACTACCATCCACTACTACCACCACTCTACTACTCCCACAACTACAACCACCTCTGCCACCACTACTGCCCTACTACTCCTACTCTACCTCTACCCCTCACACCCTCCACTCACCCCCTCACTCCAATAACTTCGGCATTCCGGGCGCTCTCCTCCTCTGGTCTCTCAGATGTCCTCCACCAACTCCTGTCATCACCCAACTAATCCACACCCAACTATTCTCACACACCTCCTTATATACCCCAACCCTCCCAGGAATGACCAACTTACCTTATTGAATCACCTACCTGTGGCCAGGGGGTGTGATTAGCAAAGGCATCATAGGGGCTAGTAAGCCCTGTCCCCTTCTTGCTGCATTCTTGACCTGGAGCCTGTAATGGCTTCCATGAGTCATGTATGCCTGCAGATCTCCCTGGGGCCTTTTTCTAATACCGCAACTATGAAACAAACTCCACGTAGCATCACACAATAGCACATGACAACTACCAACCTTAAATTCACATCTATGCTCAGCCAATGGTGTAAACCAAACTGAAGCTGCCAATCAGCACATCACAGCTCTCTTGCACTTTTTTCTCACTCATTCCTACTATCTTACCCTCCCACACACAACCCTCTTGCTTTTCAGATCTGCCAGAGCACCAGGGGACTACTCAGGTGCTGATAGTGTGCGGTATAAATATCCTTCAACATATCATAACATACACATGTATGGATCTCCCTGGTGGTTTAGTAGGTTAATTTTCCCTGTGTTTGCCCCTTTAGGGCCTGAGGTTGATAAAAATAGGCCCGGTGTTGTGACGCTTGCTGCACCTTGCACCTTCTTTCCCATGGTGGGTCTCCCTCAGGCTGTGGCACTACCCCTGCTGTGGCAGGGTCCTTCCAGGCCCCGCTGTAAGACCATTTATGGAATAAAGGCACCATAAACATATACTAAATGACACGCCAGTCGTGAGGATCGGGTATCAACACCTCACAACGTGTGCTCACAAACACTGTGAGAGGAGAGAGAGCGAGTCGTCGATAAGCAGTAATATATATACATAATACATCATCATTGAACAGCATTATTCGGTGTTCCCATATACATGATGTGCAGGCTAGGGTTCAGTAATTGACAGTTAGGCACGTTACTCCATTCAGTCTAAACATTTGGTATTTCTAGCCGAGGTTTGCAGAGACAGCTTACTGTTTTGGGGCACACGGGGCACTGGCACGGGGAAGGATATCATGTTCTAGCAGGGAGACATTCCAGCAATGTTATCTGGTTGCTGCGCTCATGGGCTAAGGGTCAGACAGTTCTGAAGCAGATAAATACCTTCCTCCATGAAGGAGCACCATTAGTTGCAAATAATTCTCATTTAACTGCCTTTTACAACAGTGGTGCAAGATAGTCTGGCACCTGGGCCTCCGATTATCCGTGGCTCTTGTACAGCTTCAAGGCTTTACCGAATAATAAAACAACGTATTTCTGCAGGGTTTCACATTCCTGTCTACGTTAGTATTCAGAGTTCAAGCTATGGCCTCGCACCGTGTGTGGCTCTGAAGCACAGAATATGTTTTGCAAAGTGTTACAGGAAAAGAAAATGGTGGCCAATTACAAAATGGATTCCCATTGGCCACATTCAGGCTTCATGGTTCGCGGTGTTCGTTTCATGATGCAATTTTCTTAAGGCCAACATACATAATGTGTAATTCGGGCTGTGCGATTACATTACAGTTTAACAAACCCTCCTTTTGGCCTTAAGCCAATAGCATCATCCGTACATCGCATCCTCGTTGGACCAGGTGTCTCTTTCCAAACTACCCCGGTAACTATCACTATCAGTATCGTAAACATTAATTGCCATGAATTCTTTAATTATTTCATTCTCTTGTTCGTGATCAACATTTTGCATAGACTATTTGGGTTGTTGCTTTTTGGCACTTAATGTTTGAATGCATTCAGGCGTGATTATGGAGCAAATGGCTGGCAGACATTGCATACAACAACAACAAAGTATGAGGATACTAAGTATTGCAATTAGAATGGAGAACACCTTCCATCCCCAGGATTGTAATAGTTCCCAGTACCATGTACTCAAATTTAAATGCCAGCCACCCGTAGGAAGATGGATTTCAGAACTCAGAACATGTAACTTATTAATTGCTTCAAATATTGTAAGGGAGGAGTCATTTACGAAAACACAGCATGCTGACCCCACCAATTTGCATAAACCTCCCCGATCAGCCAAAATAACATCAAGGACCACTCTATTCTGAAGTGCAACTAGTCTGATTGCTTTCTGTTCCAGTGTCATGTTATACAGTATATTAGTGGTTTCATTAATTGTTTTCTCTAACACTCTGGACAGTCTTCTAATGTTCCATGAGTTTATAGCCTGTCCCCAGAAAGGTGTAAATGATTTTGCTATCTTGCCAAAAATGTGTAAGGTAGCATCATCTCGTTGAGGTTGGGATCTGGATATTTGAGATATTTCAGAAGTAGTAGCAAGGAATACACAAGGTAAAAGTATCCCTAGGAAACAGATACCTTCCCAATCTCTAAGTAACCATGGATAGGCTTGATTCCCACATACAAAATAAACAGGACCTCCTAAATATAGTTATTTATCTTCATTTTCAAGTACAGCAGTATTCATGCATTTAGCAAATGTACCCATTGGATGAGAACCTTTTTTCCGCAGACAAAATGGGACAGATTGCGGACTATGATTGATAGTGTAAGAAGGAAGCATGGCGTCCTTGTTACCTACAGGAGCCATTTTAAAAGTGATCAGCGATTGGTACAGTCTAGAGAGTCTATCATTGGGGCTAGTCGAAGCAATGTTAATTTTACTCTTGTTTGTAAATACAGAACACCCTAATGGTGTTAGCAATAATCTCTCGAATTAATTTATATTGGTTCCATCAAAGTTTCCAGCGGCACTATCATCCATCTTTCAAAGAAGAGGGCTCTTAGTGCAGCATAGCAAGCAGTTCTCAGGGGTAAGGGATGTATGTACCAACCCATTCGTCTTTCTCCATGCTGGGGTAAATGCGAGCATACCCAGCAGTTAGATCTATTCAGTATTGCATGGGTCATAGTCATAATCAATAGAAGAGTATTGTTATCGTAACCTTTTTGATGCTTAACATCTTGTGCAGGAAGAGCATAAGAAAGCACATTTGCGGGGTAGTAGTGGGAACAGCAACAGTGGGCAACAGAGTATTCATTGGATACATCTGTTCTAAGTACCAGGTCATTGGAATCAGAGTAAGTAAGATGCAGATGAGTACAATGAACAGTAGAATTTTCATAGACCAAGTCTTTCTCTGAGCCGACTCAATGTCAGTACTTCTAGTAATGTTTTCATCCGCCTTATCAGTACAAAAAGCAATAGGAGTAAAGGCAGACATTCCTTGGGGAAAGTGATTTCGAAATGTTTCACAGCATCCGTAGAGAAAAGCCTTGCTGTTAAGCTTTTTGTTCAGTATCTCAGCGACGTGGCAACGCACGTATTAGTCAGCAGAAGTTCAGGATGCAAACAGGCTCAGTTATGTCTGCTTAAGGTGACAGCAAGCTGGTGTTTACCTCAGAGGCTCCAAAATGCAGGAGCAAGTATTAACATCAGATTTCCATAGTGTCGGTAACTTTGCCCCCGCTTGTTCACGCTAGGCTGTAAAGCCCTTCACTTTTCAAAGATAGCCCCGGGAAACCGCATGTCAGAGCTTCATCCAGTACCGTTGTACACCTCATACGCTCCTTTTCCCTAGTCCTCCGTTTCCGGCCCCAATCCGTGGGCCAGAAACAAAAGCTGTTGCAATCACTTCCGAACTCGTGGACGCAGATTTACCTTGTAGCACCAGGTACAGCGTGATTGGTGAAGAGTGCACTGTCGTTGTTTACAGCAGATGCAGAAACAGTGCCAATTAGCGATGCAGAAAATGGTGATGAAACAGTAGGCGAGCAGGGTTGAGGTAACACTGATGTCTCAGATTCTCTGGCAGTCTCCACAGGCCCCTCCCTGGGCTTAGGAAGTAGTTTCAGCTGAGTCTCGATGATGTCTTTGCGGTCAATGAAAGCTTGCTCACTCTCGAAGTCGGAATCATCTGTCTCTTTTTCATGTGGCAGTCGATACAGGATTCTTTTCATGTGCATTGCATGAATCCAATGTTTACGATCGCTCACTCGAACAGCAGTGTGCATGGCCAGAAGAATCTGGTAGGACCTCTTCCAACGTGGTGCAAGCGAAGATTTTCTCTCAAAGTTCTTGATTAAAGACCAGTCACGCGGCTGCAACCGGTGACCTGGACCCGTGCATCTGGCGGGAAGAGCCTCTTGCACCTACTGATGAATCAAACGCAAGTTTTGAGTACACTCTTTAAAATAATCAATCAGTAAAGGATATTCAAAACTTCTAAGATTTTTTGGACCGGGCACATTCCATACATTGGTGGATCTTCCCATTATGATTACGTATGGGGAGAGACCTGTCCTCGATTGCACTATCGTGCGCATCGACAATAGGGGTATAGGTAAAGCATCGGGCCATTTCAAGTTACTCTGGGCACATATTTTGGCTAATTTATTTTTCAAAATTCCGTTTTGGCGTTCCACAAGACCAGCACTCACAGGTTGTCTTGCTGAATGGAATTGCTTATCAGTTTGGAGACCTGCACAAATTTGTAGTATCACAGCAGCTATAAAATGCGGTCCATTATCAGACCATATAACTCATGGCAATACGAACCTTGGGAAGTATTCCTTTAACATTGCTTTTGCTGTGGACATAGCTGAACAGTCTTTTAGGGGATAGGCCTCGACCCATTTACTGAATGCACAGACCACTACAAGTATAGTTCTGGCATCGTTCCATTTCAATGACATCGAAGTGAATTACTTCGAACGGCATTGTGGCTCCCTTCCCAATGTTATGTTGTAAACAAGTCATCCAATTTTGAACCAATCTCTCAGCAGTTTTTGTAATATTTTCATTGTACCATACAAAATCAAGGTGCTGACAATTTTTCTTTGTACAAATGTGTGCTGGACTGTGGGCCATAGTAACCACTGCCATAACATATGCATTTGGCAACATCCATCTACAGTTTTCTTTGTCCACCCAACAACCCTCGGGATCTAATTCTGTTGGACCTTCGGACCATTGTTTTATTTCCTCAGGAGTAGCCTCTGCTTGTAATTCTTTTACAGTCCCAATTCCATCCTCTATCATACAGGACACTCTTTTTGTTGATTCGACATACATTTTTGTGTGTAAATCAGTGGCAGTTTGTTTCACAATTCTGTCTGCAAATGCGTTTCCTTTCCCTACGTTACATGTTACTTTCTTATGGGCGTTACATTTTATTATCGCTAATCGCTTAGAAAGCGCAAGTACTGCCAACAGTCTTGCTACTAAAATTCCATGTTGAATTTGGTTCCATGAGATGTCAGAAACCCTCTTTCAGCCCATAATTGGCCAAAGTTGTGGACCACCCCAAAGGCATACTGACTGTCAGTATATATGTTTATGCTAAGGTTTTCAGAAATGTTGCATGCTGTGGTTAAGGCTATTATTTCCGCAGCCTGTGCTGAGTTATGCGGGATTTGTTTGCTGTCTACAATGGTTCTCAATGTGGTAATGGCATAAGCAGCAGTTCATGTGCCATTGGTTAATTTAAAAACAGGAGCCATTACAAAATTGTTCTCCATGTGGCTCTTTCAGGGATATGTCGGTTAAATCAATTCTTCCTTTTGTTTCTTGCTCAGTTATAAATAAGCAGTCATATAATAATCTCTCCTCGCTTTTACCTTAACTTGGGAGAGGCAATAATTCAGCCGGATTCAAAGAGCAGCATCTCTTAATTTGGATATGCTGTGCAAATAGGATCAATTCGTATCTTGTTAATCGGGCAGAAGTGAGATGTTGCATCTGTGTTCTATTTATTAGAATGTCTACTGAATGGGGTACCATCACAGTTAAAGAGTGACCTAAAATCATCCCCTCGGTTTGTTTTACTGACATGGCAGCTGCAGCAACAGCTCGCAAGCAGCGTGGCAAAGCACGTGCAACAGGATCCAAAGTGGAAGAAAAATAACTGCACGGCCGATTCTTCAAAATAGCCAAAGCACATCCATTCATTTCATGTACGAACAACATAAAATACTTTTCATAATTTGGCGTGCCCAAAACTGGAGCTGAGCATAGTGCAGCTCTGAGCAGGTCAAAAGCCTCTTGACATTCCATGTTCCATGGCAAAGGTAAGGTAACATCCTAGCTTGTCAGTGCCACTATGGGTTTTACAATCATCACAAAATTCGGAATCCACTGTCTACAGTATGAAGCCATGGCGATTAAAGCTCTGACTTCCTTTTGCATATTTGGACTAGGCATACCAGAGATGCTTTCTATACCTTCTGGTGTTAATCTCCTTCCCTCCTTCGATAGGAGGTAGCCCAAATAGGCCACCTCCTCTCGACAATACTGGAATTTCTTTAGCAATGCCTTGTGTCCATGCGCTGATAAATGTGTCAATAGCAAAACAGTTCCCTGCTTGCAAATTTCCTCTGAATCTGCTGCTACGAGTAGATAATCAATATATTGCAACAAAATGCAACCGGTCGGCAAGTCAAGCATATCAAGCTGTTCTTTCAATGCTCTACATTAAATACTTGGGCTTTCAGTATAACCTTGTGGAATTAGTGTAAATGTGAATGAACGTCCACCTAACGTGAACGCAAATAAATATCTACTGTCTACATGCACGGGAATGCTAAAAAATGCATTTTTCAAATCAATCACACTAAAATGTGACGCAGACGCTGGAATCATAGTCAAGATTGTGGTGACATCGAGGACTAGCAGGAATTGTGGAGCAACAATTTTGTTTATCACGCGTAAATTATTTGTAAAACGGTACAGGATTTCATTACCTCCTTGCTTGTAAACTGGAAGAATCGAGCTATTGCAAACACTTCCTGATATTTCTTCAATTACATTTCGATTAATCAAATCTGATACAATGCTCTTCATGGCTTGCTCACCTTCGGTCAAGATTTTGTATTGCGGAATGCATGGTAATGTAATTCCTTCTTTCAAAACAACTTTTACTGGTTCAATTTTTAGAATACCTACATCATTGTCATTTACTGCCCATATGCTACATGGTACTTTGCTAAATTCAATTGGCAATGGGAAAGACATGAGGAGTTTGTTGTGGCGAAATCGTCAAGTACACTCTGTCAGGGGAACAATAAATGACTGCATTCAGTTTCTTCAACAGATTCAATCCAAACAAATTCTGGACGCTGTTTGTCGTTAAAAGAAATGGACAAGATTCAGTGAATGGACCTAATGTGATTGGCACTGGTTGTGAGACTGGATTAATTACTAGTGTACCTAAGAACCCTACTGAAACATTGCTATGCCATGGCAGTGTTATATCTGGAACCCGCTGATGATCAATTGAACATTTCTGTGCACCTGTGTCCACTAGAAAAGTATACTCCCTATTCCCGACCTTCATTTCTATGTAGGACCCTTTCTGATTAACGGGAATAGGCACTGGTTCCAAACCCTGCTTTGGGCTGTCCTAGGGGAACAGTACATCGTCAGATGTAAAGTCTCCAGAATAGTATGCATTCGAAGGATTATCAAATACATTCACACTATTTACTGAATTCTGTTGTTGGTTTTGATTAACCTGGTTATCTTGAAATTGTGCATTGAATTGGCTTTGGTTAGGACCCCCTATTCCTGGGCGACCTCTAAACGGTCTTCTTGAAATGGTCCCATTTGACTGCCGTAAATGTGGGAATTGTACTCGCCAATGGCCTTCGTGTCTGCAATAGGCACATTGATTTATACCTATCGGACCCCCATGTAAATTGGATGCTAATGCAAATCGGACTCTTGATGGAGCATTCCCACCCCGTATATTTCCACTGGCTACCTGTTGTAGTTTTTAAGTTTCCCTTTTTCCTTACTTCCTTATCTTTTACTGAATTCACTCGATTTTCGTAATATTGGGCCATGTGTAATACTTCAGATTGTGACTTAGCTTGCCATGCACTTTCAGATGTCATTATTAATGTCTGAATTTCCGGTAGCAATCCTCGCACAAATTTATCAACAAACAATCTCTTCCCGGATTCAGTACTTGGATCCTGACCATTAAAGTCTGCAAATACTTCCTCAAATTGGTTAAAAAATTCTGTGGCTCCTTCCGATTTACCTTGTAAACAGGCAGTTAATTTATCCCAAACAATTCTCTTTTCTCGAGTTTTCAATTTTGATACTATCCGCGAGGGCAGAGTTAAGATAACTTGCGGAGGTTTCTCTCCAGCCTTTCTCCCACTATCAATTCTAATTAAGTTCTCCCATGTATCACCTAGCATTGGTGCATCATATATACTTCTAATCGTTTTCCATATATCAGCAGGAAGAATCACAGGGAACAATAAATCAATATCACTCAATGTAAAAATAGATTAATTTAACACAGATTCAATTTCCTTATAGAACCCCGCAGGATTTCTCCTCATATCAGGGACTGTCTGCTTTATAGTATTCACTTCTTGTCTAGAAAAAGGGACATGTGCAATATAATGTGCTTCTACCGTAGGTGCTGGAGTCTGTCCTATGGCAGGAATATCAACCTTCGGAACAAACGTAGGAGACACCTCTCTCATGGGTAACTGCAAAGTAGGGAGCTCTGAATCTGAGCGTCTATTAAGCAACAAAGCTAAATCAAGGGAAAAATCAGCAGTTCCTGTGTGAGGCAAAAATGCTCTTTTATAAATCGTCATCAAATCAGCAGGACACCAAACCTTCTTTTTCATGCACTCATCCTGTAAATATTCCACCATAACCTGTAATACTTTTCTCTGCATTTCCAGCGAATATTGACTAAACGTATCGTGAACCTCAATCGGGGAAATCGTAGCGTCCATAATCCATCTAAGCGCATCTCGTGTGCAAATACGCATCTCCACACTAACAGGTTTCAGTGGCGGAAGGAATTGTTTCTGGACATATGACATATGTGGCTAACGCTCATTCATTATATCTTTATGCAATCAATCAAGTTCTTGTTTAAACACAGTTTAACACAGCAGCCAACATCCTTCAAGTAATGAGGGTTGGAGTGGGTCCACCCTCACTCCGGCAGCGACCCCTTCACACCTACTTCCCCTTAACATCACCAGGCTGGTTCACTGACAATGTAAAACAGGGCCAGATTTAAATTTCTTCTCCTGGTTTACAAATCTATCCATTGTAAGGTACCACTGTATGTATCCTCCCTTATCCAACTCTACAAGCCTTATCGTAATCTCTACTCTGCCTCCTCAACTACCCTTGTGGCACCTTGTCCTCCCTCTGCTTCCTCTTGTTTCAGCTCTTTCTCTCTTTTTGCTCTACTTGCAAGAAATGTGCTTCCCTTGGACATCTGAGGAACAGTCCACACCAATGTGTTCTAAGCCAAATTTGAAGCCTATCTCCTTCGTCTGAGTTGTACTCTTAGCCCACCTCTCATCTGCCTTCAAGCTAACATTTTCCCTTTGCCTGTAAACTGCCTCTATTCCTCACTTATGCTGCCTCCACTCCAACACTTCTTCCATTAGTGTCACATTCCTAACATAGCTGGCCATACCACCTACTTGCACTTAAAAATGTCTAGTGTTTATTGTCCTTAATCTATGAAAGTCAATTTTTCCCGGTGACTGTTCCATTTACTCACCATCCCAACCTGGTCAGAATGTCACTCAAACTCAACCCACTGCAAGAGGCTCACGCCTTTCCATCAAATCTGATATCTTATCTATTGTGTGTTGTTTTGTGATCAAAAGAGCATGGTTCGTACCTGTACAAATATAAAGAAATAAATAATTCCCTGAAACTCAACCTACGCTAGTGCCAGCATTTATGAGGACAATTTCGAATTACAAGCGAGCATAAAGAAATTGAAAGTAATTGCATCTAAGGGGACAAGCAAGCAGAAAGCCTGGCTGGCATAGTTCATTGATGCCAAACTTTGAGAAAAGGGACATCCACATCTTTTGACCCACCCACCAAAGAGAGGAGTAATGCACATGAAGGATGCAAAGAAAGATTAATAGAGTTTTGTCTTTGGACTCCCATTATAAGTCAACCCGTTTAAATTAATCAGGTTAAATGAATCACTAGTACTTAGTCAAAAGAGTGGCTGATCTTGAGTGACTTCTTAAGAATGACATTCAGGGGTGCAATGTTGTGTGTAAGGAGCAGTATTGGCCCTTTGCCTGGCAAGGCAGGCACTTTCAATGGGTGTGTAATTTCTGAAACTGTTGAGTCAATGGTGCCATCTAGTAAAGTACTATTCCCTGAAATAATTCAACACATACTTTAATTCAAGAAGCTCTAAAAGAGGGGCAGCCATTAAACTACAGACAACATAGGACATTCACTCAAGCAAATTCACAGGGGTTCACAGACTGGAAGCAGCATTTGTGATTCGAAACCTCACACCCCAGGCTGATAACCATTATCATAGTTGTAACTGATGTTACTCTACTTGTTGAGGGCCACAGCTAATCAATAATTTCCCTTAATAATAAAACATTAGATTGGATCAATATTGCCAACCTACTTTCTAGGAAGCAAATCAAAATGGGGCGAAGAGTAACATAGCCAGGGGCTAAACCAAGGTTGGTTACGGACAACTTTGTAGCAGATCCACAAGATGTATTTGGATTATGGGACAATATAGCGAGAGCCAGGAGAGGGAAGAACTACATAACCCAGATTTCTCATAAGCCGCTGACCTTTTTAATAGGAAGTTGAGGGAGGCGGAGAGGCAAAGTTGTAAACGCCTCAGGTCCCTGGGGAAACACCTGAAGGAGCCTGCTGGTGGCCTGGCAACCTTCTATTGTTACATCAATCAGATTCCAAGCCCTTGAATCAGTAGATCAGGTCGATTGACCTAGCCCTGGTACTATATTAAACTGGTTGCAGAAACCGATTTAATAGCCTCAGACACAATACTTTTAAACTGGGGAGAAAGCGGCTTCTTCTTTTGGATTTATGATTGTCGTCCTGCGACTATTTCAAATTTTTGACAAGATTAGGTATTTTATTGGTCTGTACTTCACACTCTTAGGAGTGGAAAGGAGATACCCACTCCTTGAAACATTAAGTATTCAAATTGGTATACTCCAACCTTGCACTTTGCATGAGAAATAGAATCCTCAAAAACTCTTATTGCATATGTTTCAAAACAGTGTTTTTATTCCATATGGGTGCCCAAACTTTTAACACGTGTTTCGGTCTCCTGGCCTTTCTCAAAACTGGGTTAAGTAAATTAACAATTTATTCTTGAAGATCATTTCTTTAGTTCATTATTATTCTCTTAATACTTGAATTTTAGTAATGCCTCCTTTTTACAGGGATATTTCCCATGTTCCAAATTCTTGCTCAGACTTTCGTCGGCGTACCGCTTTCTATTTTTCTATTCCTTGGACTAAAGGAATGATCTTCAAGAATTAATTGTTAATTTACTTAGCCCAGTTTTTAGAAAGGTCAGGAGGCCGAAACATGTGTTAACAGTTTGGGCACCCATATGCATAAAATCACTGTTTTGAAACAAGTGCAATGAGAGTTTTTGAGCATCCTGTTTCTCATGTACTGTCATGATCTCTGCTTCCAAAAGGTCAGGGTTTTCCCAACTCCCTTGGAAGCAGATTCATAACCCAGGTTCCGAGTGCCAACCAGTCCCAATTGGGACCTTTTGGACCCAGTCCTGGCGCCAGTGGCACCAGGCTCATAAATATGCCCAGTCCCAGCGCTGGAAGCGCCAGGCTCATAATGCTTGGGTGGACTTACCTGCAGCAGACCATGCTGCTTACTTGCCTGCCAGTTGAGCCTCTGATCCTCTTCTGTTTGGAACTACTTTTCCTGTTGGGTGGGGCAGGAGCCACTCCCTAGGTTCAGAACACTGGAACTCTTCTGGAAAGCAGGAACTCTTTTCTTACCTAGGCGTGGCTGTGGAAGGAGACACCTAAGCACTACAGGAGGCTATTTAAACCACACCCGATGGATGAATCTTGCTTTGCGTTATTCTGCATCCTCTGCAGCAGAACGCTCATCGTGTCTTCTGCATCTGATCCTGGGCCTAAGGAAAAAGGCTTACCATCCTGAATCCAGTCTTCAGCAACACCTATAAAGACAAGAAAGAACAGGTTAGCATTACGGTCTTCAGTGACAGCTCTTCACTTACCTGGGCCATCGGCTGTCACCAACGCCTCGCGCTGCATTCTGAAAGACAAAGGCTTACCTACTCTTTGTGCGCTCCGGAGGTCTTCACACTGCATTCCGGCATCTGAAAGACAAAAGCTTACCAACTCTTTGCACGCTCCGGAGGCCTTCGGCGCTGCATCCCGCATCTGAAAGACAAAACAAGGTGCGTTTAAAGACATTGGGGAACTTTAATACTCACGTGCCATTACTCCTTTCCACATCTAACCCAGTGGGTATTCCGGCACCCTGCAGCCGCTCCGAACTTGTACCTGCAAAATAAAAAGACAGTTAGAGCGCATCGTGAAGCAGGCAACAAGCGCTTACTTACGTGCTTCCAGGCGCTTCTATTCATCACACGGGCTCCATCTTCAACTCACTTCAGCCCGTCATCCACCATCGCCGGAACCCTGCAAAACAAGAGACATCATTACTAAAGACTTTAAAGACATTAGAATTACTCGAAACTTACCGTTCGTGCAGTAAACGACGGACAGCAGTCCTCTGAAGTCAAGAGGCCTGCTCCCCTTATCCAGTGAAGAAACTGGTTACAGCACCCTGCCCCGAGGCAGATGGAGAGCACGGCGTTCACTTACCTAAGGTGAGAGCGTTAACCTTCGGGGTCCTACAGGAGAAGAGAAAGGGAAGAAGAGAGAGACATTCAATAACCCAGTTCATTAATCCCATATTTTCTATCTGCAGACATCTTACCCTTCGAGTCAAACATACAGTGCACAGAGGTCCAGCCCAAAGAGCCAGCCGTGTGTTACACATCACCTTTGAAGATACGGTATACGCCCAGTCAAGACCGGCGCCTCTACGGGAATCAGGTGAGCGTTACAGAACGCAAAGCCTACCACAAAACTCCCGTCCAGGCGCTATGGAAACCTCAGATACCGACCAACTAGCCCAGTTACTTGGGGAACTAAGGGCAGAAGTGCATGCAGTCCGTCAGGAAACAAACGCTCTAAGAAGGGAACTGATTATTTCCAAGGAGCGAACAGATGATCTCGCTAGACAATTGCTACAGTCACAAGCCGGACAGACCCCGTTACCCGCATCTGGGGGAAATCTTCCTTCTACATCCTCTATGAATCCAGTGCAGATCAACCTACCTGGGAATGTACCTCTGGCTCTGCCCGAACGATTTTCTGGTGACCCAAAGAGGTTTGCAGTATTTATCAATCAGTGCCGGTTGCATTTCTTATGCCGGCCAGCAGCCTTTCCAACTGATCAAGCTAAAGTAGCTTTTGTGCTTTCGTACCATAGTGGCAATGCGGCAGACTGGTCGATCCCTCTAGTAAATCAAGATGATCCGGTCCTCCATGATTTTCAAGCTTTTCAGCTCAGTATGGAAAAACTGTTCGCAAGACATTCACAGGGGCAGGCCTTGGACAATGAGCTTCTTTCGTTGCGACAAGGTAATCAAGACCTTTTGGCTTATATTGCGTCTTTCAACAGACTGATAGTGGAAACTCAATGGCCTGAGGACAAAAGGATTACGCTGTTTTATAGAGGTCTACGTGGAGAGCTCAAAGATGTGTTAGCCCAAGTAGTGAATCCCCCACAAGATTGTTCAGACTATATAGACTTAGTCGTTCAAATAGATCACAGACTGCAGAACAGGAAGGCCGATCGTTCCAAGTTTGATGCTCGAGTATTTTCCAAACCGCCAACTCCTTCCAAAGGAGTAGACTCCGGGGAACCCATGCAAATAGGGGGTCTGAAAGGTCCTCTAACACAAAAGGAGCGGGAAAGGAGAAAACAGTTGCAATTATGCCTCTATTGCGAAACTCAGGGCACTTTCTTCGAGACTGTCCGGTGAAACCTGCTAAGAAGGCAGTAGGAGCTGCAGTTACCAAAGTTACAAACTCTGAGCAGGGAAACGACCTCGCCCGACAAGAATAGAGGTCCTCTTGCCGAGCATGAAAACCAGTTCCGTGACCTCGCATTTCGTGATACCTATGGTCCTCATTAGCCCTGATAATCCAGATCGATTACATGAAATTGAAGCTTACGTCGACAGCGGTGCCATCGGCAATTATGTGGATCATGAAATGGTTTTGAGGATGAATCTAACTCTTTGTCCCAAGGCTGTAAAGGACGTCAATACTACGGTGGATGGTACGGAGATAGCCTCCGGGCCAGTAACGCATACCACTCAAGAAGTGACGCTAATAAGTCAAGATGGACACCATGAGAAGATCGTGTTCGATGTGATCAAGGCCCCTCAGTTTCAGATTATTCTAGGAATACCTTGGTTAGAGAAACACAATCCTCTGATCGATTGGCGAGCAAGAACGGTCCAGTTTCCAGAATGTGTCTCTACTTGTCACCCTCCACCTGGTGTTGCACTGGCAGCAATTTCTTCAGAGACTCCCCAGTTACCTCCCGAATACCTAGAATACCAAGATGTTTTCCGGAAGGATCAGGCTAACTCTCTACCTCCTCATAGGTCTTATGACTGCCAGATAGACCTGATACCTGGATCTACTCCTCCTTGTAGTAGAATTTATGCCCTCACCGAGCCTGAGAACCTTCACCTTCGACAATACCTGGATCAATACATGGCAAATGGGTTTATTCGTCCTTCCAAGTCCCCTGCTTCTTCAGCTTTGTTCTTCGTTCCAAAAAAGGAAGGAGACCTTAGAACTTGTATAGATTATCGCTCCCTGAACCAGATCACCGTTAAAAATAGATATCCGTTGCCTTTGATCCCTGAACTCCTGGACCAAGTCAGAAAAGCATGCATATATACAAAGCTGGATCTTAGAGGAGCTTACCACTTGGTACGAGTAAAAGAGGGCGATGAATGGAAGACGGCCTTCCGCACCAAGTATGGGCTATTTGAATATCAGGTCATGCCCTTCGGACTTTGCAATGCCCCGGCCGCCTTTCAATATTTTATGAACGATGTCCTCAGAGAGCTCATAGATGTGTGTGTTGTTGTTTACATTGACGACATCCTCGTTTATTCTTCATCGGAATCTGAACATCGGAAACACGTGAAAATGGTCCTCGAAAGATTGCGTCAACACAAACTTTTCGCTAAGTTGGAAAAATGTGTTTTCAACGTGACTGAAGTTGAATTCTTGGGATTCATATTATCACCTGGCGGAGTGCGTATGGATTCAAAGAAGGTCGATGCAGTTCTCAAATGGCCATCACCATCCTCCGTAAAAGGTGTGCAAAGCATGTTAGGCTTTGCTAACTTTTACCGCAGGTTTATCCCCGAATTCTCTCGAATAGTCCAGCCCATCACTGCCTTGTTAAAGAAAAACAAACGTTTTGAATGGTCTACCGAGGCGGAACAAGCTTTCCAGGATTTGAAGACTAAATTTATCTCTGCACCAATCTTAAAACACCCTCGCCCCGAACTCCCCTACATCGTGGAAACTGATGCTTCAAGCCTTGCCATGGGGGCAGTTCTATCACAAAAGGACCCGGTAACCAATCAGTTGCATCCCGTGGCATTTTGGTCCCACAAATTCTCACCTCCTGAAATCAATTACACGATTACTGACAAGGAACTTATGGCTATCAAGTCTGCCTTTAAGGCTTGGCGGCATTATCTGCTGGGGGCCCGACACACCGTTACTGTGATTACGGATCACCGAAACCTGCAATATTTGAAAACCGCAAAAGCCCAATCCTCTAGACAACTCCGTTGGGCATTATTCTTTGCCGAGTTTGACTTCATAATTACCTATCGACCTGGTACAAAAAACGGTAAAGCTGATGCCCTTTCTCAGATGGGAGAGGAAGAACACTTGATCAACCCTAAACCTGTACCAATCATTCCCGAACAAAGAATTCTGGGTGTAATTGCCACACAATCCATAGAGGAAGTTAAGGATAAAGCCAGGCAACTTGTAACTCCAGCAGACATACAGAATTGGCATCTGCAAGGAAAGGACTTTGCAGTAAAGGACAACTTATTATATTTCCAAGAACGATTATACCTACCCAGCACAGATTTACAGAAAGAAGTAATCTCTTGTTATCACGATTCTTTAATGGAAGGACATCCCGGTATAGCCAAGACCTCAGAAAAGATCAAGCGCTACTTCTGGTGGCCGTCTTGGAAAAAAGATATCAGAGACTTTATAATGTCCTGTGGAGTATGCGCCCAAAACAAGAGTCAAAAGGAAAGACCAGCAGGCCTCTTACGCCCTATTGACATCCCACCTCGCCCTTGGCATACGCTTTCTATGGACTTCATCACCGATCTACCTCCATGCTCCGGATACAATACGATTCTAGTAATCGTGGACTTATTCTCCAAGATGGCGCATTTCATTCCGCTCAAAGGCTTGCCAACAGCAGCAACTCTGGCCCGAGAATTTCTCGAAAACATCGTCCGACTGCACGGTTTTCCTTCGGTTCTAATTTCGGATCGAGGTAGTCAATTTATTTCTCATTTTTGGCGAAGTTGCTGTCGGTCGGCTCAAATTGATGTGAGACTATCGACCAGTCACCACCCTCAGACCGACGGACAAACCGAGAGGACCAATCAAACTCTGGAACAGTATTTACGCTGCATGCTGCAACAAACTGAAAAAACTTGGAAAGACATCCTTTGGATAGCCGAATATGCCTACAATAACTCTGTCCATTCGGGAACTGGGAAAACCCCGTTTTTTCTTTTGTACGGCAGTCACCCTCGAACCTCGGAGTTGGATCCCCTCCAAGATCTTGAAACACCAGCAGTAGACTACCTGCATTCTACAATCACCCATGCCTTTAAGGAAGCTGTGTCTCACCTTCAAAGGGCTAAAGAACAATACAAGAAAGGAGCAGATCAACATCGGAAGGAAGCCCCTCAATATCGAGTAGGGGATCAAGTCTGGTTATCCACCAAATATCTACCTCTAAAAGGGCCACGCACATTCAACCCAAGATACCTGGGTCCCTATTCCATCACTACCATAGTAAACCCAGTAGCGGTCAAGTTGGACTTGCCCCCGCACATGAAGATACATCCGGTCTTCCACGTCTCTCTATTAAAACCCGTGCAACCGCAAACCCGACTAACTAAATCTCCAAAACCTATCCTAGTTGATGGGGAACTCGAGTTTGAAGTCAAAAGCATTCTGGACTCCAAGATCTCCAAATCTAAACTATTTTACCTAATTGACTGGAAAGGCTACGGCCCCCAAGAGAGATCCTGGGAACCTGCTGAATATGTCCACGCTCCTCGCCTAATCAAAAGATTTCACCAAACATTTCCTGACAAGCCAAAACCCCAGGAGAAGCCCGGTTTGGGAGGGGCCTTGAAGGGGGGTACTGTCATGATCTCTGCTTCCAAAAGGTCAGGGTTTTCCCAACTCCCTTGGAAGCAGATTCATAACCCAGGTTCCGAGTGCCAACCAGTCCCAATTGGGACCTTTTGGAGTATACCAATTTGAATACTCAAAAGCAGTAAGGCAATTTTGGGGAAAATTAAGTAATCAGCCTCTTCTAATGAATTAGGGTTAGTCTGGATGAAACAATTTGGAAATTCTTTAGCTAATCAATTAAATATATTTGACTTTGAATCCTCACATGTCCGTTGGCATATTGCAGGCCTTCATAAAGACTAAAGGTCCATAAATGGGTTGATTGTTTTGAGAGATCTGAAGTAATCACTCAACACAGGAAACAGCATACCAGTCACATTGACATTGAAGACACTATGGTTTTTGAAAACAAGCTAAGAAACACTGAAACAGGAACCCACTTTAGGGATTAGCTGTGTGCCTTTGTAGTTGGTCTTAGATACTATGGGAGTTCTATTTACAGGCTATTAAGTTGTATTATTGCCTTATATTCTGAAAACCAGAGGTGGGTAGATTTGGCAATTCGGGTAAACACTATGCAGCATTCCTATTGTCCCAGAACATGTGAAACGGGTGCCTTTTGACCACACTGTTCCTCATTATGTATATCAACAAAACCGTAACACAGTATAGCAAAAGTGCATCCCAGGATTACTCGACCATTAAATGAAGAAAGATCCCATTGTTATGTTTTGCCGATGACACAGAATGTAAATGTCCTGGAAACATTGCCACAGGCATTTCAAAATGTCTGCAATGATCAGTCTTTTGATCATTACAGAGGAATCTAAGATCAAGACTTTAGGCCACCATCCTGGGCAAATATTTATGGATAAAAACCATCAGCAAGAAAGGTGTTTGAGGTTTTTATCTATGGGTCCCTGGATCAGATGGACGTAACAAAAGATGAGGCAAACATTGGGAGCCATTCTATACTTCCAGAAAAAATGGGTAGTCCTTTGGTGAAAGCATCTCTTAGATTGTATAATGCTTAATAAGTGTCACATGCCATCTGTGGAACTGAGATATGGGGGCCCACAGCGGAGGTTTCCTAAACGTTATTGAGAATAATTTCCTACAAAAACTTGTAGATATTAACAAGGCCAATCCCAATGTGTTAGCACTTTGAGGATAGGCTGCCTAGCTCTATGCTGAGACCTTACAGTGGAATTACTAGCCCATCGACTTCAAGACATAATAGTTTGGCTGAGTGTTTTGTAATATTTGAACAGTGCTGGCTTCACCATGATGTGTGACTATGCTGAAGGCCATCACAAATATCGCAATGGTGGTCATGGGAAAAGTTAAGGATGAATGGATTGAAGGACTACTCATACGATCAGTTAATAGCTACAGCCATCAAGGAAGAATACCTAGATATCCCTACGAACAAACTAAGATAATATCTAGAATGCGCCTTGACTAGCCAAACCTTCTGCAGAATGTGTCCGCCTGGCCAGTAAACAAACACATTTTCATTGTGTGCCTGTGATGTGAGAAAGGGTTGAAAACAGGGAACAGATCATTATATTCTGTAGTCTCAGAAGACACTAGTGGGTACTTGTCATTTGTATAGAGAATTGTAGAAGTCGGCAGGGGGAGTTCATGTATTTGCTTAAGTTAGTAGATCAAAATGGCCTCTTTAGGCTAGCAACGTTTCAGAACCAGACTTTACAAATGAGAAGAACTAAGTTGGTATGAGCACTGATTCTATTGGCTGTTCGGGGAACCCTTAAAATAAATATCTGGTGGATAGTGTCATTTATGTAACATCAGCCCACTTTTTAAATTATTTACAGAATATGTTCATTTCTTCTCATGCCTAATACAATGGTTGTCATCGGAGTTGCTCCCCTTCTTGCAAAATAAAATACATGGAAATGTGCAATATAATGTTCGAATAAAGTGATAATGATGATGAAGATGCAAGGGCTTCCTTTGCGAAGGTATTTGGTGGGATGGTGTGTGAAGTACATTGTTGTAGGATATCTTCCCCTGATCAATTACACACCTTTGCATTTTTGGATGATGTCTCCCTGTCATGTGTGTGTTCTGACCTGGCCAGGTCAAATATGGCCCTCATTCCGAGTATGGCGGTCTGAAAAGAAGGGTGCCATTAGCAACGTACCCCCACCCTTTCCGGTATGCGACACTACAAGAATGCTGGTAGGGGCCACAAATCCCCAAGCAGGCCTTAGCTCCCAGGTTTTCAGGCCCCTACCGGCATGTCTCTCACTGAAGCACCAGCACCGTTAGCAACAGTGTTTGTCCTACGGGACTCCATGGAAATGGGGAGTAACCGTTACCGCCGTCACTTGTGATATCGCAATAGCGGTAAAGGTGCTACAGAGCTGCCGGTAACCCACCGCCTACCAGCGGCTTTTACCAGCAACCCTGTAAAGAGCCCCAATGAAAGCTTTCATGTAGCTGATCTGTGTTGATTTAATTGCAAAATTGTTGTTCTTGAAGCTTATTTGTAGTAAATCCTTGCGGAGAAAACAGTTCTGATCATTTTGTATATCTTTGCATAAATAGTTTGTTGTGAACAAGAGTGATTCCACGACTAAAGGAAGTGCTGTTAGAATGGAATGATGTTTTCAACAAAATGTGCAATCTAACTATACCCTATAAAACACCCTTTAAAAATCCACCAATGCATTAGACCAAATGAAATGTATTTACATTTGAGCAGAATTCGAAAGGCAAACAATTATATTCAGTGGGATGGGCTGGCAGATTTCTCAAAACGGATAATAACATCTAAGTCTGAGATTATATACAATGTACAGAAACTGACAGTCTACGTGTATGTTGGTGCAATTTTTATTCAGAAGCATTTGCAGTAAGGTTAAACAGTTTCAGAGTGTGCCTGAGTGCCTATATATGTAAGGAGATGTATTAACAGGAAAGCAGTGCTATAACAGTGCTTTGGCAAAGCATATTTACCACACAGGATTGCCTCACTTCATGTGGTGGTGTCAACAGCAAATTCACTAGATATTTCACCAAAATACATTCTAGCCAAACTGCTAAATACATGATATTGTATAAAGTGTTTAACATTGAGCGTAATATTCGTCACTGGTACAATAGTGCTTTATCTTTTACATTTCTCTTAACTGTGTTTCTGATTATATTGATCTGGTCTGTTAACTAGCCCACCCCAAGCCTCAAGTGTTTAACCCCTTAAGTGCCATAGACGAGTATGCTCATCCTTTTGATCTCACAATATCATATCACGCTCTTCATATAGTAGATAATGCTTGGAGCCTCTTTCCTCGAAGCACTGTAATATTTAAGCCTTATAGGCTGACCCAGAGGTCATTATTCCAGGATAATGGCCTTCCTCCAAGTTATCACCCGAGGCAAAACTGGGGACAAAAAGTTGGGGAAGAATAGTTATCCAAAGAGCTAATGATCCATTCCAAGATTTATAAGGCTACTAGCACACTGGGAAAAAGAAGCAGCGTTCTAACCTTAAGTTTTGAGGAAAAAAATAGTGCTTACCAGTGAGCACTGCATTGTTCCCTGATAACAAAAGAAAAACAATCTGCCACGCAGAGGAGCTGGAAACAGAGACATGGTCCGCATGATCACTCTCCCTGTTGCTATGCAAGCCTGAAGATGGAGAGTAAGGAGCGGCGCAGAAGACCAGGAAGGGCAGGTACGGTGGTGGTTGACATTGCATTGCAATGCAATCTGAGAGGCAGAGATTAGGGCACACAGAGGGGACGAGAGCTTCTGGACACTTCCCTACAAACAGTTCAGGAATAAGTAATGAGGGACAGGTAGTTCCTAACATGAGCAAAAACGAGCAGTATAGAACAGAAAGGTAAAAGACTGATCAGAGTAATTTGGACCCGTTGCTTTGTTTTGAAGCCAATATGCATGCTGTCTTTGTGGCAGAGGTGGCTAATTGTGGGGACAGCACAGAATGTTTCTAATGTGGTCCATATCAGGAGTTAAAGACCACATTCTACGCTAGTGCCATCTGATTATTTTTTTAATTGCAGGGCACAAATGTTTCCCAGGAATACATGGGATTGACTGAGCATAGCAAAGGAGCCTGAACCAACCAAGGTTTTTTTTCATGGGTTCTTTTAAAATAATAGGTTAACATTGTGCATTTTACAGGACAGAATCAGTGAAAAAATTGGTGAAAAGCAACACAGTTTACTGTTGGTTTTGTAGGGTAACACATGAAGAAAAGCCAAAAGATACAAGTCACCAGCCGTGCACAGGAGCATTTTTAAAATCCATCTTCATGATGCCTTTGCACACAATGTATGCCAATATATACATTTTCATGCTAACTGTGTGCATGCATGGCCATGCTAGTTGCACCAATATTTGCCAGTATTCAATATAAGAGCATACTCCTTGCTTTATCCATAATGCTGGCCACCCTGGGACCTCTTCCTGCTCCTACCTGTGAAGCTAAGAACCTCAGGGTCATCTTCGAATCCACACGCTCCTTCTCTCCTCACATCTCTGACGTCTCTAAGAAGTCAAACTACCAGCTTCACCTCCTGAGAGGTATTCTTACCTTCCTCACTTTGCATCTGAAGCTCACCGTCTGCAGAGCTCTGATCCTCTCTAGGCTGAACTACTGCAACAGCCTCTTTCTAAATCTTCCTGCCTCTTCTCTCTGTCCTCTTCAACTCATCCAGAACAGGAGTGCCAGAGCTGTCCTTGGCCTCAAGCCCAGGGATCGTATCTCTCCAGCTCTGAAATATCTTCACTGCCTCCCAGTGGTGGCAAGGATCACGTTCAAGACCCTTTGCATTGTCCACAAGGCTTTCTGGGGCCCGGGAACACACTACCTCCAACTCTCTCTTCCCAAATATCTGCCTTCTCAAGCTCTCTGCTCCTCCACCTCTAACTCTCGGAGCATCAGTTGATTTTACAAACAAAGAGTTGGGGACAGATCTCTTTCTTTGCCTGGGGCCTGCCTCTGGAACAGCCTCCCTGCCTCTCTGAAACTTGAGAAGAACCATCTGCGGTTCCAGAAGCAACTCAAGACCTATCTCTTTTCTTCTGTCTTCTCTCTTCCTCTCCCTTGCTGACACCTGCCTGACCCATGCACTGGTCACCTGGTCACTCTCTGAATTTGGGCCCAGGTCCCTGCCTGTCCAGCTGCAATCCTACACTGCCTTTTGGCTCACCTACACTTTTTGTCTGTATCTGTAACCGTACAGTCCCCTCTCTTGCACTTATTCACCACCCGTTGGCTGCACTTATGAGTACCTGTATTTGCCAGCTGTTGGCTGCACTCTTGTTTTTTCTCCTTTGTCCCGCACTTCTCCTTCCCCCCACCCCGACACTTCTCCCCTCACCCTTACCTGCTCTTGTGTGATCTGATTGAAACAAGGCATAGTAAGATTGTTGTTTTGTCCTCCCTTTGTTTCCTCCTCCTTGTCTTGCCGTGCCTATAAACACTTGTGTACAGGTGCGTTATAAATGACATATCACATCATATCATAATTGTGCTATAAGAAAGCCTGTCCAATCTTCCAGTAAGCACGTCCAAGCGACCTATATATGCCAGTATCACAACAAAGGATTTCCTGCTGGCTTTGCGAGCAAAAGTGATATGCCACAGTAAGAATACATATCCACACTGGCTGCACCAATGTAGGTTTGTAGAGCCATGCTCATCATGTTTGTTTTACCCCTAATGCCAATAAAAAATGCAATTCAACAGTAGGAAAACATGTCCAAACAGGTTACAAAAATGTAGGCCAGTATAGCCATGTCAGGAACACTAATCATGTTGGTTTTACCCTGATGCCAATAGAAAAGGGCATGCCACAGTAATAATAACATATGCCTAGACTGGCTGCATCAATGTTGGTCAGTTCTGCTAAATAAGAACACTCGCTGGCTTTACCCTTGATCCCATTAACAAATGTCATGCATAGGAGGATAGCTCTGGGGCAATGTGCTCGTCTTGGAAGCAAGACGACACGGAGCACTACAGGCTCGATCCCCGGGTCCACGCTTAGAAACCTCTGGGGATTAAGAGCATTATAAATAACCTATCATATCATACCATACATAATATCATATCAAAGTAAGAAAATATGTCTAGACTGGCTCAACCCATGTAGGCCAGTATAGCCCCATAAGAACACTATTCATGCTTACTTTAAAAATGTCCATTGCAGAGTAAGAAAATGTGTTGAGAATGGCTCCAGCAATGTTGGTCATTGTAGCCACATAAGAACAGGTATCGTGCTGGCCTTTGCCTTGATGCCCAATAAAAAAATGATATGTCACAGTAAGAAAATATGTCCAGACTGGCTCCATCAATGAAGGATAGTTGTAACAGCAATCATCATTTGTATTTATATGTTTATGTGATGTAATTTATAAAAAAGCGTTCGGCCAAGTGTTGTCCAGTATATCAATCAATGCTACATTATGAATGCAAAATTAAAGTCGTTTAATGATGAGAAGAAGAGGAACAAAGAAAACTCTCTTTAAGTAGAGAATTACAAATTGCAAGAAAAAGGTAGACCAAATGTGCAGAGGTTAGGCAGGCCTATGATTAGGTGCAAGAAGACAGAAAGCACAAAAACAGAATTGGGTACCGGGGGACGAGGAACAGTTAAAAGATACTGAGAGGCTGAGTGAAGGCGATGAGAAGGAGACTATAAAGAGATAAGGGATGAGAGATAAAGACGGGCCTGACCAGGTGTGCATTTGTAAACTATGCATATAAAGCAAAAATGTATAGCAGAAAACTCTATGCCATTTTATGGAGGACCGTGTTGGAATACAAAACAGGAGATAAATAGAGGAATTAACAATAGATTAGAACGGTGCTAGGGTATAGGCTGGAAGAAGGACACAGGGTGCCGAACAATAGTCTAGATGGGAGAAAACAAGGGTAGGAATTGGAAGTTTGGTGTCATAAAATGTCAGTAACGGAAATACTTTACCAGTGTTGTACAGAATAAATCAAGCTGAACTAGCAGTTTGGCATATATGTAAAGAAAAAGAGAGAGAGGGTTCAAAAAGGACCCCAACACTCTGTGCTGATGTTTATATAGGAAAGTGGGAAGGAGGGAAGAAAATTGAAACTGGTGGAGTTGCAGATGAAGGGAGTAAAGCGGGAAAATATAGAACTTCAGTTTTTGCAATGTTAAGCTGAAGTGAGTAGGAAAGCATCCAAGCGTGAAGAGCTGAAAGACAGACAGGTCGAGATAGTTGAATGAAAACAGTCAGAAAAGCAGAAAAAGGAAAAGAAATATGTCAGTCAGCCACATAAAAATGACATGATAGATCAAAAGTAGAAATAGTATTAACAAGGGGTAAAGTGTGAGTAAAGGAGGCTTGTGTTAAAAGTGGCAGAGATTGGCACTGGACTCCTCATTTGCCAATCACAACTGGGGTAAGACAGGGGTGCGTACTGGCACCCTTGCTTTTCTTCCTTTCTATTAACAATCTTCAGAGGGCTTCAAATGAATTGGGAACGGATGTCCACAAAATCGGAAGCAAGAAGTTCCCCTCTCTTGTCTATGCTGATGACACAGTTTTACACCCCCATTGCTCTCCAGAGATGTAACTTTATATGTAAATTAGATTTAGAGGTTAACACATCTAAGTCAGCTGTTCTTGTCTGTCATAGACCAGGGAAACAAATGCAAATCCCAATATTTAGTTGTGAAGCTTCTACCATACCAGTGGTACGGGCATGTAACTATTTGGGCATCTGTTTCAATAGTACATTCTCAGGTGCTAGCCTTCTGGGGAAGCTAAATAGTATACTGAAACAGGCGGGGTATTTCGCTTTTCTAAAAGGTGTTGATTGCAACCTTTGAATATGATACTTGAAATGTATGTTTTTTTTAAACTCTGTTGTGGACATTTATGATTTATGGGGTTTAGCTTTGGAGGTTTGGGATTCAATCATCACTGCAGATTAATGAAAGTTTTTTGAAGAAAATTCTAGATCTCCCTCAATCTGTACCTAATTATGTGGTGTACCTAGACCTTGGGATCAACTTGACCAGTACTGGCTAAGAATTTGGAGTAGCCCAAAAGCAACTTAAACTCAATTCCTAATCAGTGCATTGTTAGATAATAGATCTGCAATGGTCATACCTTGGTTTAAGCATGTCAAAAAATGTCTTACTAGAGTAAATACACAAAAGCACTTTAAGACAAGCAATCTCTTGACTGCATTGAAGGTAACTCATCTCACAAACCAACTGCAGCTGCACTCAAAGGATGAGCGAGAAACTAAAGAGTTAAGAACCTTTTAACTGGAGGCCTGCAGCTATTTCATCTACCACTATTCAGCAGTATATGTCTGACCACATTTATGAACGGTTTGTTCGTTACCCGTGCAAAATATAATTGCCTACCCCTTAGAGTGACCATGGCTATGTGGTCTGGTATTACTGTTGAAAACTCATGTCTATTGTAAGGTGCTACTAAGGACGATCTGATACATTTTCTTTTCTTTTGCCCAATGTATGCCCATATCAGAGCTGCTACAGTGATTCCCCTTCTGAGGGTATTGTACAAAAATGTCGCCCTCATTTGTGCGCCCCCGCAGTCACTGAGACTTTGGAGGTGCACAAAATGAGGGCAACATTTTTAGTGCACCCAAGCAGAGCAGGGGTTGCGGGGGTGTCTGCCGCTCTACTTGGATGCAGTAACGGGAGTCAGGGGTTGCAGGGGTGTCCCCCCGCTTACCATTTTGGAAAGTGGGGGACACGTAAGAAAAAGAAAAAGAAAAAAAAGAAAAGCACCCTGCAGCGTCAGCTCTAACCCACGTTAGTGGGAAGAGCTGACGCTGCAGGCATCGCAGAGTGCGGGCGGCACACGCAGAAGTGTGCCACCCTAAAGGTAAGTGGGGTAGGGGGTTGGGAGAGGTAATGCTGGCTGGGGAAGCGAGTGCAGTGATCGAGATGATCACTGCGCCGCGCCGTAACTGACATCAGCATTTTCAGCCGTCGCAGTTACGGGCAGCGCAGTGATCACATAGATCCCTTCTGAGAAACGAGGGTTTTGTTCATGTCGAGTTGCTCTTTTCTGCTTGTTCATTGTGGGTAATCCACTAGTAGGATGGGTCATGTTAACGTAACTCAAACCTCGCAGTTAAGAGGAGAAGGGACCTTTTGGCGCTGCTATAGTGGGAAATAGCAAAGGAACGTATGAATATGTTCCCTTATTTACTGTGATCCTTTGCTGCTATGTATCCACGAGTGGCACTTTACCGAAAACGGACTTGTAGTATTTGTATGTTATTTATTATTTGTTTCTTGTGTGCAAGTTTTAAATCTGTGTTTTCTCTCTATAAAAAACATTGTATGTCAGAGAAGCTGAAATAAAGTATCACTGACTGACTGAGTCTTGGTGAACACCCACCACAGACAATAGGAAGGGCAGCTCAAGATTGCCCAGCACAGAAAACATGCTCTGGATCAAGAATGACATCATCATGCCCCCGTGGGCCTCTGAATGTTCAGGAAGGTGCAGGAGCACCCCCTAGAAACATTCAGCACTGCAGTGCCCCAGCCTGACCCTCAATGGGCCATGCAAGGCTGCAGAAACAAACACCCCCGACCTTGTATGGCCCATTGGGTTGTGCATTGGGATACTGAAAACTGTCAAAGGAAAACCATGTTTCCCTGTACAGTTAAATCAGGTCAAAGAGCATTCCCTCAGATGCTTATTGCAGCTAAGGGAGTGCTCAATGTTTTCACTGGGCTGGCTAGACGTGTCCATAACGCGTCACAATGTCAACCCTATTCCTTTTGCAATTAATGTAATTGAAAAAGGAGATTCACTACAAAGCTGATGTGCAGCCAATAGTATTTCGGTCTTATCATAAGACCGACAATACACAAAAATCAAAAATATAAAATATCATGTTCCAATGTTACAATATAAAATGAATTCCAAAGATAACCTGAAAGCAAAATGGCTAAATAGTCAATTGTGCACATGGCGCTAGGTGCGACACAGTTTGGTGCCTTCCATTCTTCAGAAATCACCACTATGTGGTGACCCAGATAGTGCATCACACTAGGTATAAACCGCGTGTGGATATTAGCCCATGGACGGCCCACTGGGAGTGAAGTACCCGCTTGAGGCAGTGACCAGTACTATAACACATCCCTCAAGGGTTGCAGCTATTTGTTTGGAAGAAGCTATTTTGATAGCATGTTGCCTGAACTGCATGCACATATTCCTGCGAGCCATGCAGTGTAGGCAATGTCTTAGTTCATCCTTCTGTGGCTCTCTGGCCTCTTCAACCAGAGCCTGCCTGGAAGCCACGACATCTTAGCCCAAGCCAGGAGGCCCTCAACCAGTGTCAATTACATTTGGGTGAGATGTGTCTGGATGGGCAGATGGTGCTGCTGCATTATTTTCTTTGCAGGTGGAATATGGACATTGGCAAGCCTGTTAGACAAAACCGTCTTTGCCCTCATCTGGGTATCTGATGAGTGGCAGACAGATTGTCACCTGAGTCAGTGCAAGCCTGACCCAGTCCTGGACCTACACTGGCCTACTCCTCCGTCCTCCATCTGATGGGGCAGCCGCAGCAAATGTGCCTATGCCAAGCTCAGCCCGTGTGTTTCAATAACCAAGATGGAGGTTTCCTGTAGAGCAGCTTCTGTGTGTAAGAGGGAATGGTCATTACTGTGGAATAGTATTGGGATGTACATTCCGTAACTGTCAAACAATTGCAAGATTTATACATTGAGCATGGTGCGTTGGTTGTTGTGGTGCACTTTTTGTCTTCACATGGCATATTACTACAGTTTCCATTCTAATTGATTGCAACATATATCATTCTTGTAACCCCACACACATCTATCCTTTTATCACTGTGAACATGTGCATTGATGTTGTCTTACTTGCAAAGCACTGTTATGTCCCCACACATGCTTTCTGTCATTGACTGTAACTATGATGTGCTACCCTGATATTCCTATGGACTCCTTGGTTTCCCCTTATACATGGCAGACAACGCCCATATATGATGCACATGGCTCAGTGACTTTGGTGTTATCAGACACCTTGTAAGAGCGTTCACTCTAAGAATATCGATGCCACATACATGGAAACACTTCAATATTCTAATGACTGTCATTATAGTTTGCGGAAATATCTGATATGCACCCTGTGGCAGTGAGGACAACTGCACAATGGTGGCATGCAGCACATGTATGTATTGTCTCGGGAGGATAGCTCAGCGGCAACGTGCTTGCCTTGGAAACAAGACGACATGGAGCAACACAGGTTCGATTCCTGGGTCCGTGCTTAGAAACATCTGGTTATTAAGCGCGTTATAAATAACCTATCATATCACAAACACAGGGCAATGGGATATCAGTAAGGCCTACAGTAACGCTTACCTGGCTCTGAAGCAGATGTGACTGGTACAGCAATGCCTTTTACTGCAACTGAGTGCAGCAATCCCACAATAACCTTCTCCTCTGGTGTCATATCATTACCTGCTGGTGGTCCTCCCCAGTGCAGCTGGGATGGGCATGCAGGTCTATCAGTTATTGTTTGGTATTCTGCTTCATATCACCCTAGTGCGTCATTAACTCCTTGGTTGGAAACTGCACAAAATAAAGGGCATTGACTTTAGTAGTGGGTTCTGCTCAGAGTGCATTTTTAACTGCCATCCAAGTTCAATATGGTGTCAACATGTTTGGAAATATAGTTAATGATGACATCAAGCACATTTTTATGTAGTCACACATCTTATTGAGTTGCACATGTTTTTGAGAATCTACCCCTACAGGCCTAACTTACAAATATTTGCATAGGGTAACATTTGGAGATGCATATGAGGATCTCAGATTAACACCTGTTACTTTATAACTGATTTAAAAGTCATTAAACTGGGACAAATCTGGAAGTGCCAGGAGCATTTCGATAATATCCTTGATTTAATAGATGCGATTCACATTTGCACCTGTACATCTCAATGACGCTCTAGACATCTCCAAAAGGCAATATTTAGGATTTGTGGATCAGGTTCAAGAAAGCAGCTGCAAATCTGAGATGCAGGCATTTCCTTATTTGCTTGAGTTCAACTCTTCATGAATGAAGCCCTATGGGTAGCTGGCAAGGGATGCAACATGGAACGAATGGTGTTCCAGTTTGCTGTTCGGTGTGGCAGACAATAGACATATGCAGCATGGTGAAGAACTACCATTGCATCTCAGTGCATTTAGCCATAATTACATGTTCCAAGTGGAGCTATTTTCCAACATGATGTGAAGGAGCATCACCTGGTATTCAAGTTGGATATGCAGGTGCCTCCTGGACAATGCTTGGACTTCCAAAGGTTCCTAAGGTTATAGAATGGGTAGCAGTGCAATGCATGCAATGGCTTTGGCACTGTCAGCCTCACTAACACATTCACACGCCTCAGACTCTTTATAAATCTGCACTCTGCTGATGCCAGAAGCATCTTCAACCTAAATTCATGAAGAAAACAAAAGAAAGCCAAGGCAGTTAATATGCTGGAGCCAACATTCCCTCCCTCAAAGCCACAATATAACACAATTCAAAACATCACAAAATTATGAAGGAGATCATTTTGGGCTCATTATGAGTTTCTTGGTATCCCGCTGGTAATTCGGATGGAAACCAATAAACTACCGTACCATCTCTGCCACCCAATATCCCAGTATTACTGAGAAATTACAAGCAGCAGAGACGCTGCTAACTCCCCATTCCATGGAGTCCTGAAGGATTGTAGGACTCCATGGGATGGGATTGCCCAGATTACCGACACCGTTAGTACCAGTTCCAGTGATTCAGGCATTTATCTGCCGGTAGGGGCCAGATTAGATCCCCTACTAGTAGACTTGGAGCTGGCTAGTCTGGAAAGGTACCATTATATGTTGTTATTGGTACTTTATTTCCAGACCAGCCAACTTGTAACGAGTCTGTTGACTTGGCCTTTTCTGGAAATAATTCTTCATTGTGAATTTGCTGATCCAACCCTTTCTGCCATCTTGATTTGGCAGGCTGATGCCAATTTTGGAAAATAAAATAATAGATAAATAGTAAATAATTTTTCACATGATGTATCAGTTAATAGACTTTTATGGTATGGTAGAATGGTAGGGGCAGGTAAAAAGTACAACTTGAAAAGGCACATATTTGTCTTTGGAATGTGAAATCGTTTCAAAAGTAGACTAGGAATGCTTTATAAATTTGTAAGTATAAGCAGTGCTAATTCTTTCAAATGGAATTACAGTTGCACCCAGTGATAACTGCGGACAAACTGCATGATTATGAGTTGTGATTAGTCACCATTTGGAAGTCCTGTAGGATTTCATAGTGGAATATAGGAATTACATCCAGATGTAGTTGCACTAGAGGTAATTCCTGGATGTTTTGGGAGGTAATCCCTCCCTATATATGCAGTTGGCATGCAGGTGCAATTCCCCAAACGTAGAAGGAGGTTCCGGCTGTGTAAATTCTATGAGAATTGAGGGTCATTTTAGTGTCAGTTTTTTTATCAGTTGTTCTAGCATTTGTGTGCGCGTGTGAATTGTACTTAGATTTGACATACACTAGAAAGCCTTACAGGGTGAAAGGAGGGGCAACAAAAGATGCTGTCCGTTATTCTTAGCATTTAGACATATGGCACTCCGAAGGTTCCTAGTAAGCATCACTGAATTAGATAGGCCCTCATTGCGAGCCTGCAGCTAATTCGCCGGTGCTACCAGCGGGTTACAGCAGACTCGCCTTACCGTTTCCCTGATATCCTGGTGTTACTGCGTTATTACAGGCAGCAGAGGAATAGTAAGTACCCATTCCTGTGGAGTCTCATAGGACTCCATGCAAATTGGAACCCTGAAGCACCGGCACTGTTATTAACAGTGCCGGTGCTTCAGTGAAAAATCTGCCGGTAGGGTCCAGAACTACCAGCAGGTCAGGCCTGACAGTAGTTCACAGCTCTTACCCGCTCACTAAAAATGAGGGTCGTAGTTGTCGTAGATAGAATTAGGTTTTAACACTGTTGTATTAGGACAAGCTTTTTGCTAATGTCGAGCTTAAGGTTGAAGTGCCAGATAATGGAAGCACACAAAGATTGGTTATTGTTGCAAGATTTAGCTGTTCCTAGATGCTTCAAGCAGGAGATATGTAACGCTATGTTCCCAACATTAACTTTTTTTTAATGGCAGTGAAGGACATGTTTTGGTGTGAACAAGGCCTAGAGGCACAACCTATCTTGGGAATTGAACGAGGTGTGGTTATATTGCCCCCATTGAGGAGTGGTATGATCATTGGAACTGCAGCTGACAGGCTGAATAGAGCAAATAAATTGGAGAAATTAGGCATTGAGTGTAATATCTCGGCTGTGTTTTTAGAAAGCCACCTGGTTCCCAATAGAGATATGGGAGGATGTGTGCTAAGAAAGCAATATGTTTCAAGATGGGAGTCGCATGAGGTGTTGCCAAATGTACAGCTGCAAGTTCGGAGAAGCGCGGAGGGGTGCCAAGTTGTCTAGTCTCATGAAAAGGTAGTATTGTGTTCATTTGGTTGTCACATGGTACTGAATTCACTGTTCACACTTGCTTTAGGATTGGGTATTCTTGGGGGGGCATGCACATCCTGAAGTTGTCCTGGTCAATGGAAAAAGGCTAGTGTAGCAACAGTAATATCTATAATGTTGTCCAATCAAAACTGAGTATTTTCTGCATACTGCATAATTAGGTCATGTGTAGGGGGCAACATTTAAATGATCACGGGGAGGTTAGTGGCCAATGGCTTTGGGTTGCATAGGTTGTGTGCATGTTTTTAGGGGCAAGCCAATTGCCAATGGGCAATTTGGGATTGACATGTACTTGAAATTTGTAACAAATGTTGTTTTGTTGATTTCCTCTATAAAATCTGTAAACTGAAATGGGTGTGTTGAGAGCGTTTTCAGTTTTTCAATTCAATGGAGCTAACTGACCTTCCCGGCCATATTTGCATGTAATAATCCTTGTTTTTCTTGCAAATCCTGCACTCCTTATTGATTCCTTGGATTGTTTATTATAGATAGTTGTTTGGGCCTTCCGTAAAATGCTGATGGCATTACTTCCTTATGGGATTCCAACTCATAACCGTCAGGACTGCATAAAAAGGAGGCAATTCAATTTCTGCCAATGTTTTCAGTTACCTCCAAACTTGTCATACGGCCTTTAGTCTCTGGGGGTCATTACGAGGTAGGAGGTAACCATGCCGCTATTAGTGGCATGGCTACCCCCTTACCGGGTACCAGGTCCGGGTTCCTTGAATGAGGAATTACCGGGCCATTCCGACCTTGGAGGGCCCGGTAATTCCTCATTCAAGGAACCCAGACCCTGAACATCCCCATTCCCATTCGAGCCCCCATAGGGCTGATTGGGAATGGGGAGCATGCTAACAACGGACCCGTTAACAACGGGCCGTTGTTAGCATGCTTCGCTGCTCGCAGGACCCGCTAAGGCCACCTCGTAAAACCAGGTGTCCTTAGCGGGTCCCGCGAGCAGAACTCGTAATGAGGTGGTAAGGGGTTGATGGCTCCGGCACCTTTACCGGCGCCGTTAACCCCTTACCGCCAGGGTCGGAATGACCCCCTCTATCTCTAAAAAGCTGATGCTTGCAATCTGAAATTGCACCATATAGCACAGGACAGTATCGGAAGAATATCCACTATCTACAACATTGGCTTGTGGATAAAAGGGAGTAAGCACACTTGAATTCAAGAGATTTTAGAGACTACTGTATGACCAGTACGGGGTTAATGCATTGCAAACAAATGCATAACTGCCATTTTCAAGTGATGTAGTTGCACCTAAGCCCAGGCAGAGAGTCTGCCTATTAGTCATGACTAAGAACTTAAACCTACTCAGCCCTGCAAAGTAAGAGTCACTTCAGAGAGAGGCTCCCTAAGTGAGAGTGGAGGCTGGGTGGGGATACTCGGCAGGCACACAACACAAAGGCCACTCCTCAGCCTTTTCTACATACTGCCCTTCCAGTCTCCCTTCAACGCCCCTTAAAACTCATGACCATCTAACACTCTCCCAATCTCCTCACTCTCACGGCTGGTGACATTAAACCATCAGCTAATATCTGCTAACTGGACCACGCGGAATATGACCATGTTTTCCATCTGCAGCATTATGGAGTTTGGAAATGTATACTGGCTGTGGTAATCCATAATCTGTTATTGTGTGTGTTAAAGTCATGATGGCATCTACCAATGGATAGTAAAAGGACCTTTTTGGGAAATTGGCACTGAATGTGCACTGAGGCATTGTGGGAGTAAATCAACAATGGGGCATTGCACACACTGGGCAATGTATATCATCCTAGCCATGTTCAGGCTGGGCAATAAGGTGCTCACAGGTCACAATATATAGAGATTCTCTTTTGGCATGTGATCTGGTATGGCGGCTCTAGATGCAACCACACTGCAAGTGCAACATTCTGTTTGGCTGCACTCAACATGTGAAACGATCACCTGCCCTGCAGGTTTGAATCTCGTTGCTATGCCAAATATGATGCCGATCTCCCATAGTGATGTACCACGAGGAGCTTCAGTGCACATAGTCGCATACATGCTTCATAAGCACAGCATTGGGAGAATAGAGGTTTAAAGACTTGAATAAAAAAGCAGCACCCATCAGACTGAACCTGTCTGTCTAGATGTTTACAAAAAATATGAACTGTTACAACCTCAAATGGCCTAAAAAAGGCTTACAATTGAAGCAAAATCCTCATAAAATGAGCAGTTGTACACAGTATTATTATATTATATATTAAGTAAGAAACTATTTGATTTTATTATTCCACTGTCACTCGACAATGACTTACAATCGAAACGCACTGCTTGATGGAAACGTGTGTTACTATGTGAATATAGATTGGCTGAGCAAAAAATAAACAAAAGATATACATCACCGAGCAGGAAAATATCTATCAGGAACTTATCTTTGGTCCAGGGACCTGGCAAAGGTTTTGTTAGGGAGGGATGCTATCACACATGAACCTAAGCCATCACTGCCCTGTCCTAGACCCTCGTTATACCCATGGTAAGGGGGTTGTCAGGAAATGTGGGGAGGATAGTGGCTGCACCAAGGGACACCCAAACCCTGAGGCAGCAAGAAAAAGGAAACAAGCACAGGTTTGAACAAAACCTAAAAGACAGGCACATAGTCCTAAAAATACACTAGCCCTTGGACTACACCTCTACAGGGTCCATAGGTGTCACAGAAGGATAGTGAAGACATATCTGCAGAGCAATGTCCACGATTCTCAGGAAGGCAAAACCCACCAGAATGAAGATGCTACCCAGTGGCACAAGGATACATGTCCCAGAAGAGGTCTTTATCAGAAGGTTCACCACAGTTCCAACAAGAGAGTGTCTGAATTCCAAAGAGAGCCCGAGTACTGGCCAAGGTTTAGGCACTGCAGGGAAAGTGCAGAAGAGGAATCCCAGGAACATCAGGAGAACAACAAGGAAAAGAGCAGTAAAGGATTGAGGATGCAGAATATGCCGAGAGGAAGTAAAGGATTGAGGATGCAGAATATGCTGGGATTCAGGCCCGTAGAAGAGGCATAAGGCTGTCAGGCAAACAGATCCAACAGTACGTGGAGGAGTGTGGAACATTCAAGGAAGGGACCCTTAATAGTGTGCACTTTATGTGAACACTGTAGAGGTCACCGGTAATGTAGTCAAGTATGCAGTGGATTTACTCTCCTACCCTCACCTACCATATGCAGTGCCATACAATGGACCCATCTACAGCGCCAGAGGCAGCCAAATGCTACAATGGGGTACTGTCTAACAGGTTTAGTGCCATCTCCCCAGGCTATAGATCCATTCAGCTACCAAAGTCTTTTTGTTATTATCTCACTAAATGCAGAGAGGCTTTCATAGCTTGTGAGCAGGGATTTTTACAGTGGCCGCTGATGTTCAGCCCTGGTCTCCACTTGAAATTTAATGCAGGCAGCAGTGCCGGGTTAAACCCAGTGGAGGCCCCTAGGCAGTCGAAAATTTGAAGCCCCCCTCGCAAATTGTTTTGAGTCGGGAACCGAAATTGGGTGTCTACAAAAGAGTGACAACAATATTTATGCATTGTTAAAGAAAATAAAAGAATTCTTAAGTCTCAGACAAAAATGAGTATAAGTGCCTGCAAAGATAGATTTGTTGTTTTAAATTAGACAGTCAAGTTAATCAAACTTCGTTATATCTCAGAAAAAGTAATTTAGAGTAACACAGAAGTTGGGTATATATACTCGTCAGTGTTCTCAAAGCTTCTACTAACGAATATTCTACGAGGGCCAGGAGTCGGCGGGAATTCTTGTGACTCACTAAGGGGCTGATTCATGGAATCCCCGTTTTTCGGCGTACAAATTCCATGAATCAGCCCCTAAATCACAGAAAGTTTTGTTTCTGGAGGTATCTTGTGCGCATGAAGTGCTCTAATGGCATAACATTGAACTGAGTATTGTGCACGGTGGCCGCTAAATGGAGATGACCATCACTACTGTAAATTACACGTCACGTAATTAGTTTGCACCAGATTTTTTCACAAACCGCCAGCTGCTAAAAGATGACCTTTTAGGAGACAAACTGTTATGTGAATATGATGTCTCTGGTTTATGTACTTTAAGTTGTTAATGGGTACATTACATTAATACAGTATATTCTCTATAGAGTCTTTAATGTAAAGTTTTTGTTTCTTTGAGTTGATTCTTTTTTTCTATCTTTAGGAAACAATTTAAGAAAGCTTGATTGTAATTTTCTTTCAAGAGCAAATCAATATTATTTTAATCCGTTGTCATGGGGCCCGTAATAGGAGCAGGGCACATAGGCCGGTGCCTGCTTTGCCTATTTGGTAATCTGGAAAATGGCAGGCAACACAAGTATGGTGGAAGTTGATCACTTCCCCAAAACTTGGTTTTCTCCCCAATGCCCACTGGCAGTAGTGTGTACATATACTGCCTTTCTGCCCCTTCCCACCAAATGACCTACAATTAAAACACCTTGCAGTTAAGAATTAAGAAAAGCCCACTGATGTGAGGGGAGAGAGGAACTTGAGGCGCATTAATGTAGTGGTCAAGAAAAGTGTCCATCCAGCAGGAGGATGCCATGTGGTGGAGGTGGTGGAGAATACTTATATTCTTAACGTCTTTCCTTTTGGTAAAGGAAGTCATAGAGACGTGAATTGTTTGCATTTATTATGACTAGAAGATATGTCTCAAGCCTAGATATGTTGCTGTTGAATTTGAGCCAACCTCTGCTATCCCTTCATTTTGTTTGCTTGAAGGGGGCGAGGCAAATCTACCTATGCCGCAGGCCCCCAAAACTGCTAAGAAAGCCAAACAAATGTGCGGAGCATAGAATTGCCTGATTCATTGGCATGATTTTTGTGATGTCAAAATGCAGGAAAGAATCCTGCATTGTAATTGTTCTTATTTCTGTAAGTGTTGACCCTAAGTGTCTGATGCAAGATTCCGTAGGATTGACTTACAGGTAACATGCCTTCATGTACACTATGTCATGTTTAACCAGTTTCTGAATTGCAATTGTTGTGTGGCCATAAGGACTGCACTGTCTGTGTATGAGACGAATGATATTATTTTATCAACAAAATGCAGGAAATCCAAAGTAAATTATTCTAGCTCTTTGACAATGGAATATATCCATCTATCAAACAGGAGGGAAGATTGATTCATTAATTTCAGTTGTATAGTGATGACTGATTAAATATTTAATTGATTTTGTAAAGCACACCTATACCCTGAAGAGTCTCTGAATACTGGTCACCTAATTGCCCAGAGGAAAAGTAGAGTTTTTTTTATCTTGACCCCATTTTCACCCCATTTATATGCAGAGGGAGATGGCCCCCATAGCCTCCCCTACATGCATTATATACTATACCCATCCCCCACATATATATGGGGTGTAAAGGAGGTTGAAACTAAAAAAAGTTGACATGTTCGGTGGTCGCAGTTAATTGGCCGCAGTAATGGTATGATCCCAGAAAGACAGCCAATACTGTGCTAGACTGCCCTTGTAAGTGGGACCAGAATGATTGCAAATGGATAGTGTTCTTCTCTAAAAGTTACAGTGAGATAACATGTGGTAGTAGTCCCTACTGAATGGGAACCACCTGAGAGAACAGGCTATTTGGTAGTGTTCCTTCCCAGTAGAGAGGCTCCCACATGTTTGCAAACCTTGACTAATGAGTGTCAGTGCTAGGACACCAAAGAGTTCTGAAGGTCCATGTCAGACTGGCTGTTGGAAAATCTACTTGTACATTCAGGAAATCAAGGATAGTAGAAAAGGGACTGAGTAGACTGCTAAATCAAGGAAGGGATGTAGTTGCTAGGTATTTCACTCTGGGGGCCTGGAACCCAACAGCCAACCTTTCTAGTGAAGTGTATTCAGTGAGTGTGATGAGTGGACATTCCCATCAGTCCACCAATGAGGGCAGTAGACAAGTCATATCTGTAGGGATTCATAAAAGATTACTGCAATTTAGGGGAGCATCTGGGGTACTATGGTTCAGATCGGAGAAACACCTACGCCTCCAATGCCCTCGAGGTGTCCCCGAATCCAATGAATCTCCGACCTCTAGTATGCCCAGTAGTACCCTGCAGTACTTTTGGGCCCTTCACAAGGTCGTTTTTGTTCAATAGTTTTGCTGTTAAAGAAGTGTCCATCATATTATGCTTTGTCTCCTATATGCTTTGCTATCAGGTAGGAACACAGTATACTCTGTACTGTAACACACATGTTCGAATGTTCTACCCTAGTCCAATCTGTTTCCCCCCAATCATTTGCCTCCATACCCTGAAGGCTTTGAAACAACATTGTTGTAGGTTGGCAATCATGGGATAAAGTGAAAAGATCCCTAATTGTTGTAATAGTATTTTAGCTGCAGGGTAAATTAAACAAATGCCACAATAAGTCCCCAAAGATTTAGTTCAGGATTGAAGGATAATCCTGTAAAAAAAACTGAAAATGGAAATAAGTTGCTTAGTAGAGCATTAGTCAATAAATACTGCTGCTCTTCTCCATGGCCCAGAGAAAATTGGTTGATTACTTCACCCTCAGGGCCAAAATGTACTGTGCTAGTCAAGTCCTATATAGCTACTTCAGTGTCAAGAATAAGAATGAGGGCATCCCCATTTCTGCCAAAACTCTCTCTAAGGTTGATCTATACTTGATGTCAGATGCTCCAGTTCGGTACATGAATGCTGAGCATAGTGATCTTCTTTAATCATGACAAACATGCTAATTATTTTTATTTTAATGTTTTATATTTTACTTAAGCATTCAGTTAAAAATACAAACTTTTGCCTTGACTCTCCTCGCTGATTTTCATTTGTCTCCAAGCTCCCCCTTAATGCTGAGTTTCGAGGCTCTCAACAATCCTATGGCAAGTATTTCGTAATTTTGAATGTCCTGTCGGTACTCTTGGCTCTATATGTGCACCTCCAAGTTGTAATACCTGTGTGATGTCTAATGGCACGGCTTCTAGTTTGCCTAGGATCACTTCCAGGAATACACCTCGCGCTCTAATAACCTTTGGATCAGCTCCGCCATAGACAGCTTCCCACCATAGACTAGCATCCAGGCCATAACTAGATGCCAATCTGTCTTGGAGCAGTCTTGTTCTTTCTGACCTCAGTTCCTTGCAAAATAGTGTTAGGTGTTGTAAGGATTCTTCTTGCCGTCCACAGAGGCGACATCTGCTGTTGTTTGTTACACCACACTTGAGTAGGTTTTTTTAGTTCTTAAGATATTTAACATGAATCTCAAGATGAATTCCATATGCTTCGAATTGGTGGATTTTTTTAGGTATTCTGGAGTGATCCCTGGTAGTCCCGTTAGTTTTCCCGAAAGAGTATGTACTTTTGAGTTGGAACGTCTGGTTTCTGTCTCCGACCAATCAGCAGACATAAGTCAGCTCTTTATTTTCTGAGGATTCTCACATAGGAACTCTGGCTTCTTGTTCGTGAATGTCAGAATTTCGATACACTTTGGCTCTCTGCAATAATTGGGGCCTTGAGCCCACTCTTTCAGTTCCAACTTTGATGATACTATATTGGGGTGGACAAGAGGATAGCTCCAGTTTCCTGAACATTGTTAGTGCTTTCCAGGTAATTTGGTAGTGCTGTGAGAGAAGACCTAATTCGTGTCAAATGACACCCATTGGGACTGATTTTGGCAGCCTTAATATTCTCTTCCACTTTTTGATTCCAGAAGTCTATGGTTGGCTGTAATGAGAATTTTCAGAATGTTCTTATTATTTTTAGGGCTTGTGGAGTAAATTGGTTCATTTTCGGATATTTTTTCACTTTTGTTAGTGGTATTATCTTGTTGCCCAGGCACCATCTGAACTATTTACTTGCTTTAACTTGTGATTTTTTGAATACAAGGATCTCAGATTTTTTGATGTTTATTTTCTGGTCATTTCTCTCTACATATATCTGGAGCACGTCCAATTTTCGTTGTAAGCCAAGCAGCGTTCTGTCCAGTAGTATCAAGTCATCCGCCTATAGCAGGTGCCCTACCAGACAACCATTTATTCTTGGAGAGCATGATCTACTAGGTTCAAATACGTCCTTCATATCCAAGATATAATAATTGTATAATACAGAACCCAGGGTGCACCCCTGTTTAAGTCCCCTTCTGGTAGGTATTTCTCTGGTAAGATTACCTGTTTGATCTAATCGGACTTGCAGTGATGTTACGGTGTGTAGGGCTATTATTGCTGCTAGTAGTCTTCAGAGCAGCCTTTCTGTCGTAGTTTTGCCCACAAGATGTCTCGATTCACTCTGTCGAAAGCTGCCTCCATGTCAATGCAGTCTAGGAAGAGATTTTTGTTTTCCTTTATGGTCTTCATTTTTAGCAGACTAATTATAAAAGGTTTAATCCACAATCTACTTTCTCCACGAAACCTGATTGTCTCAGATCAGAATTGCTGCTAGTCGTTATCCATTCCTTTAGGCGTTTGAGCAAAATGCAATTGTATACCTTTCCCAGCACATCTGTCTCCCTTCTTAAAAATCGGAACTACCGCTGCTTTCATGAGTCTGGTACCTTTCTGGAGTGGTTGCTTCTGGTGAAAAGATCAAAATAAAAGTCTGCCCACAAGTCCAGGGCTTTTTTCAGCATGGCATTCGACATGCCGTCAGGACCCAGGGCCCTTGAAGTACTTGTCCTCATTATTAGGAGCTTTATTTCGGTGTTATTGAAATCTATGGCCCAAGATTTATTGTGTGAATTCTCCTTTGATGGTAAATTGGCTGAGATGTTTTGGCCATAGATCTGCTCAAAATGCTCCACCCATTGGCTTTCTTGAATCAGGTTTAACAGTGGAGTTCCATTATTACTTGCTTTATCATTCACGATGGAACAGAAAAATGTTACGTTTTTGGTGTTTAAAGCCATTAGCATGTGCTCAGAGTCTTTTTGCATAGGTAAGCTTGATGAGACTTCACCCAATTGCAATATTCTTGCTTTAGGGCTCTCTTTTTCTTCATTCTGGTGATCAGCGGCTCGTGGTTTAGGGACCTTACGTTGGTAGCCAGTTGTTTCTTCTTATCCACTATCCCAGGATCAGATATATGTTTTCGCTTGAACACATGCCTACCTTTCCCATGCTGGGTCTTCCTAAAGGCAAATAAACATGGTTCACAGTCGACGCCCAGGTCCGGAGAAGAATGCCATTTATCCATGGCTGTGGCAAGGGCAGGCAGATATTTTAAATGTATCCGCAATCTGTTGCGCCCGTTGTTAAGTTCAACCTGTCATGGCCAGCGATAACTGTTGCTGTTTACATGGTATTTTAGGGTTGGCTTGGAGGACGTTAGAATTAGTGGTCTATGATCACTTTGAACAGGCAGCAAGATCTTTAATGAGGTCACTCTACTAAAGGTTGGTGCATCGATTGAAAAATAATGAAGAGTGGTGCTTGCTCTGGTGGAAAACAATGTTTCTGCTCCTATTATGTCTCTGATTTTTGTCTCTTATAGCCACTTCTGAGTTCGAATGGACATCTCGGTTTTGGGACAATTCTTATCATCTCTCTTTAAGGTTCCTAGGCAGTCAATATTCAGATCTCCACAGGTAATGATCCGTTGATCTTCAAATTCTGCTCTAAAGTCATCGATACATTTCATGACTAGCTGTAGGAAGCTGCCACCTTCATTGACCTTAGCATTCCAACAGAGGTTGATGATGACTTGCACTTCCGCAGTTGGATGCACACGATCTTCCTGTGTTGTTATGGCTACTTGTATCAGAGGCGCGTGGTTAGTTACTCTTAGCACTTTCCCCATTGTACTGTTTTTTATAAACATAAGTAATCCTGCCGACAGTCTTCGAGTTTTTCTTAAAGATGCCTTATTTAGGAATCCAGTAAATCCATCTCGGAACAGTGTTTCCCAGAACCAGCATTCCTGTAGGCATGTTATATCTAGAGCTGTTAATTCTAGATCTAGATGTTGGAATAAATGAGTGAAATCGCGGGGGTTCCATGAGGCAATTCGCAGACATCTTGTGGGGTTTAAGCTTTCGGTCTATTCTGGAGCAGGAAGGGATAGAGTTGCTGCTGGCCAGTCCCAAGACTTCTCCATTTCTAGTCTTATTTCCAGTTATTAGCTCTAAGTTATGTTATTGCTCATTCATCCACATCCCTCTCTTCGCCCATGCGTGGTGTCTGCTAGGATTTGTTTTTCATATACTTACAAAGGGATATGGGGCAATAAAAGGTAGGATTCCCCTTTCTTGAAGATAAGAATCAAAACAGCAGGTTATCAACTTTAAGGTATCATTCCTGAACTCAGTACAGCCTTTGCGTATATGTCTGATAAAATGGGAGCTCAGGGCGCAACATCCTTATTAAAGAGGTAAATACCTACGACATCAAGACTGGAGCATTGGTAGTGGCTTGATGTTTTAGTGTTCACATCCTTTTATATAATCTACTTGACCGGAGACCCTGAGTCTATAATATAGTAAATGATTGCTGCTCGGTGTGTGGAATGTTTCCAAAAACGCTTTTCAGAAAGGAAGGGGTGTTTTCGGTAATATTACTACATTGTTTCGTTCCTCCTTCTGTTGGGATACATATTGAATGTAATCCCAGTACCATATTTCTACCCTATTTTTTTAGCTTGAGCGACTGGTTTCTAAAACAGCCTGTGAGTTAGTAAAGAAGAGGTGTCTATTGGACTCTCCCATGCCTCTTTCTTATACCTTTATTTCCCTATATACTAAAATGATATTGTACTATTGATCCTGTATGAGATGAAACATTGATAAATAGGTTCAGCCTTCAGTGCTCTCAGCAATGCAATATTTTCCTCCTTGCATTGTTGGTCAATAGCTCTATTCCTCTAAGGGCTATCAGTAGAGATCAGCCACAGTGAGTCAATAATGCAAAGCCCTTAATGACATTAGTTGGAGACTATTCAGGGTTAAGACATGTCTCAAACTCCTTAATGTTAGTTTTAATGCTTTTGCACATTTGATTCTTTCAGTCTCCTGAATGGCACTTAAATTCTTAACAATTATTCTCCTACCATTTTCTTATGCTTGCATGTGTGTTTTATACTGTCCCTAATCGGGTTTCACATGGTCATCACTGTAAGAGGATTCAATTCAACACTACAGCTAAGTCAATGCCTAGTCTGTGATACTGAATGGAAACCCTTATTGATATATCTTTACGTCCAGTTCATGCGTTCTGGATGACTACCCCTATATAACACCCCTCTCTTGGAATCCCCCTGACCCCACTGAGCCACGAAGTAGTTCTGTTTTGCAAGTCTAAACGGTTTATTTGATAATTTAAACAATATATATATATATATATATATATCACACTTTATAATAAATTAATAATTGAATATCACACTTAATCTGAGCAGTAATCAATAATGGATAGTCCGGCACTAGCACACTTCTTTATAATCAATGATGAGTGGTTATAGGATGGATACGATAGCAACAATACTTTTATGGTTTCAAATGGATGCAATGTGGAATGAAATGCAGTACAGAAAATAACTTGATAGGATTTCAGCAAAAGACAATGTAATCACTTTCTTGGACAATTCACCCCCCCCCCCCTTTTATGCACTGTAAGGAGATGAAGATGACACAGTTCTTAGGAATGCAATCAAATAGAATTCAGTTCAATTCCCCCCCAGCAGCTTATACAACAGATAGGAGTTTTGAAACACAGGCAAAATGCTTTGAATATGGTGACAATGCAGTGAGAAATATGCTGAAAATGGTTTTAATTCCCTTTAGGAGGTTCAGGGTGAGTGAAATATACTTGGGATGAGCTCAGGCTCACTTTAGCAAGGATCTAGGAGTAACCAGCAGGTTAAACGAATTTTTGGCAAAGGAAAGCAATGAAGCTGCTGTTTTCACACGTGGCTGGATTTTTAACCAAATTGCAAATCGCGGTAAAATTCGCGAGTGCGAGAATCGTGATTACGGCAAACGTATGAGGAGTGAAAAGCTGAGATTCTAAGCTTTCAGAGGAAAGTTAAACCAAGTTCCTAGCCCAAACGGTTCCAGAGATACGGACGATTAAATAAAGGTAGGTTTTCGGATTTGAAATTTTAAAAGTTCAAAGCGACAGGTTACAGCTTGCCACTAGAAAATGACAAGTGACAGCTTTGCAAATGACAGGTGACAGTTAGGAGGCAGTTCTGGTTAGATTAAAATAGATTGAATTATATTATTTTAACTAAGAGATTGGTTCTGCACAGTTCTGCTAGGTACTCACAATATATTTAGAAATAGGCCTCTCCACGGATCTGGTCAACAGGTTTTCTTCACTCGCCACGGATGGTTTCTGCGCACAGCGTCTGGGTCAGCTCTACTCTGCTGGTCTGGTCTGGGTCTCTGGTTCTGATCAGGTCTGTGGGTCCGGATTCAGCGGTCTCCGGTTCAGCTGGTCTCTCTCTGGATACAACACTGCTCCCTGGCAAATGGCCAGAGTTCTTGCAAAGAATTCAAACAGCTCGCCTGGCTGTGAATAGTGGCAATGATTTGAGGCCTGCTAAAGAGGGATTTAGCTTGTAGTTGACCTCTCTGCTACAAATTCTGAAGTAAAGTCTTGGTCTCTGAAGGTGGATAGATTGAAGTCTCTGTGTTGGCTCTCTGGAGGTTGATGGAGGTAAAGTATGGATTTTCCCGGCAGAGCGTCCCGCAGCAGATGGAATTGCATGTCCCTATCTGTCCTGACTGTCTGCTTTTATGTGTTTTGAAAGTGGGTGGAGAGGCTAGCTTTCTAGGCCCTACCCCTCTCCACTTGTCATTGGCCACTTCCTCCTCTTCCCCTTGATTGGGGGAATGAAATGAAGTGTCATCATGATGAGGTCTGTTTATGATACAGAGAACCCACCCCTGTCAACTTTACACACAATCTATATCTGATCCAAATACATACTTCCCCGATAGACAGTTGTTTGGCATTGCATACACACATCATGCATTTACTGATGATAGCCCCTGTTCCAATTCTGTCGTTTCTAGGAGCTTGGGTTCAAAAATGGCAACATATTTCACTTTTTGGTCGGGTTACCAATATTGGATTTGTCCCCGCATTTACACAAATGTTCGCAAAGCATGTGGGCATTAGGTGGTGGAGTGTCAGATTTTTAACATACATACATTTAGAGTAATATCCTCTTTTCCGCTAAAAACCCCCCTGAACATACCACCGGGTCCTAACACGTCTTCAAATGTGCACAGAAAAATCACAAGAATAATGATATCACTTATAAAATTTTCACAAGTCCGCTCTATGAATGATCCATCTTTTTAGATTTATGTTCTGGCCCCAAAGGGGTGTGGTTTCCCCCAGCACAAGGTTGAATTTCTGTTTTTTCCAGTTCTGCCAAGCCAGCTTGCTCTCACAGGCAGTGCTCCTCCCCTTTCCTTCCAGGAGGAAGCCACTTTTACGACCCCCCCCGAAATAAAACATTTGCCTGAGTCAGTACAGGGCTTTGTTCAATTTCATGCAGAGCCCAGGTAATTCAATCAGAGAAGTGTCATATCCCTTTTGGTGGGAACAGCAAAAGGCAGCTAGGCCTGGGAACACAGCTGTTGTGCAAGTCTCAACTCCTGTTGGGGGTAGCTGGTTGGCAAAATTCCCTCTCTTTTTAAGCCAGGCCTCAGCTAAATTGTCCTCATTATTAGGAGCTTTAATTTGGTGTTACTGAAATCTTGGCTGCCAGTTTTCCTGTCCAAATCAAACTTCCAATTTTTACGCATGCAGCTAGAATGCTGATTCTAAGTTTAAAACTATGACATTTAAACAATTGCAACCTATGTGACACTCAAAAGTAGGTCACTCATTTCTTTTAAACATTTAGATTTTCAGTGTCTTTCAGTCCAAATTTACTTAAACTGCTGAAATCCACAGCTCAGCCAGTTTTGCTATGAACATTATTTTAGGCTCATCCTCTTTCCAGATTTTGTATGCCCACAAGACTTTATTCTGTCAAATGTCTGCTGGTGTTCAGTGAGATTGTTGGATATTCTGCAATGTTTGAAATGGGCATTCTGAGCTTGCCTTCAGAGAAACAAAGGGTGATTTTTAAAGTTCTTTCTAGCGAACAGGCACTGCTGTTTTTCTCTTTGGCACCCCATTTCACTCATGGCTCTTCTGACCCAGCACTCCCGCACCGGGGGTGGCAAGTCAGGCGACCATTTTGGTGTGCGCACAAACTGCGCGGTTTTCATAGATTCTGGCGCACATGTGGGCTTTTTCGGCCATCTTGGATTTCCTAAGCCCGCAGCACCAAATGTTGCAGCATAATAGTGAAACGTGGGTCAGAACACCCAACAAACCCCCCCGCCCGACTGCACTTGGATTGAGTCGAGGGGATGTCGGGTGCTAAGGATGTTGACCCACGTGCTCGGAGGTCCGCATCATCTTCTTCCAATTCCGCAGATGACAAAGTTCAGCATCCTTTCCTCCATCAGGGGTGGATCAGTCGGTTCTCCTCGCCGGTCCTGATGGGAGTATTGGGCAGTACACTGGGCCCCTTGCGTCTCTGCTCCCGGTCTCCGGATCGTCCTCCTTGGCCAGTCTCCAGGTTTTCTTTCTCCTAGGACGACAAAGGAAGAGCGGCAATACCTATTCATGGACATTTCTCCCCCACCATTGATATAGTGGGGTGGCATATATATTTTAGAACTCAACAGATATGAACATGCACATTTTTTTTAAATTAAGAGACAGGAACACATAAACTTGAGAAACACAGAATTTGATAGGTTATAGGTAGGATCTTTTAGGGTTGGAATTGAATTACTCTGGAGCGGTACCCTCTGGGATTACCGAGGACTCCTCCAGTTGCTGCAAAGTGTGCCTGGGATGGCAACACTTCAACTGGTTTATGTGGACCCACTTGTCTTCCCCCTCTGCCAAACAGCCTTTGGGGATGCGGATCTTGTAGGCCACAGGGGAGATCTTTTCTATAATCTCAAAGGGTCCCTTCCATGTAGGCAAAAATTTTCGCTGTTTGGCCTGGTTCCTTTGGAAATTGTATAGATAGACCTGGTCCCCCACCTGATATTCCTTCCTGGAAGTTTTCAGGTCATAGTGGGTCTTCATACTCTCAGCTGATCTTTCTAGATTCCGCTGAGCATAGGCAAAAGCATGTTGAAGGTGTTTCCTTAAATTCTCCACATACTCATGAGTTGTGGAGGCATTTATTAGTGTCTGCTCTTGGGTCCTGTAGAGCAAATGCTGAGGAAGCACCATCTTGCGTCCAGTCATCAACTCAAATGGTGACATTTTGGTTGCAGATGAAGGGGTAGATCTGATGGCCATTAGGACCAGAGGTAATCGGATATCCCAACTTGGCCCAGAATCTGCCACAAACTTCTTTAATATGCTCACAGAGGTTCGGTTGTATCTCTCCACTGCTCCAGAAGAAGCTGGCCTGTAAGCAATGTGTAGCTTTCTCTTGACCCCCAGTATCTCCCACATCTTTGTCATTACTTCACTGGTGAAGTGGCTACCTCTGTCTGACTCAATCCTTTGAGGTAGACCAAAACGGGAAAAGATGTGGTTAATCATCAGGGCAGCTGCTATTTCTGCCTTGCAATTTGGGGCTGGGAGACATTCCACCCACTTGGTAAACAAGCATGTCACAGTCAACATGTACTTATTTCCTCTAGACGAGCGAATCACAGGGCCTACGAAGTCGATTTGTAAATCTGACCATGGCAGTGTCATCCCCCTCTTTTGGAGAGGTGCCCGGTGTGTGAGGGATGTTGGCTGAAATTGTGCACACACAAGACAACCCTTCAAGTATTGGTTGAGGTCCTGGCCCATGTGTGGCCAGTATGCAACCTCTCTTAAGATTTCCAGTGTTGTGTGAAACCCCCAATGACCGGCGGTGGCCGCATCATGGGCGTGACTTAACATCAGGCTTCGGAATGAGGTAGGAACCACCCACTGATCGTGGCCAGCTTTGGATTTCCTTACCAACAAACCGTCTTGGATCCGGAACATTTTTGGACATTTCATCAACACTCTAAGGTCCTCTTTCCCGTTGTAATCGGTATCCGTCAGGGGAAAGTTCTCAGGGTCCTCAATGTGTTGGTAAAATTTACCAATTATTGGATCCCCCTTCTGAGCGGTAATCAAATCAGCATCAGGGGTCTCCTTGCTCCATTGGGCAGTTGACAGATCATTGTGAGCATTTGTCTGGGACCTAGTGATAGCAGTGACCTGGATTTCCCCCAACAGGGACTCTATTTCTATTAGATCCCCTTGGATGGCCTCGGTTTTGGCCAGCTGATCAGCTAAGTCATTTCCAGTTTTGTCTGGTCCCTCTACTTTGGAATGACCCTTGATCTTTTTCCAATAGATGGTCATCTCATTCAAGGTGACCAGATCATCAATGTTTTGGATCAACTTCCCATGTTTCAAGGGTTTGTTATTAGCACATAACATGCCTCTGGTTTTCCAATTAACCAGGTGCTCCACGAACCCGTTCCGTACATAATCCGAATCTGTGATTATGACCAGTTTGTGGAGTTGATGCTGGACAGCAGTGAGGATGGCCTGATGCACAGCCATCAATTCTGCCACCTGACTACTTCGGGGACCAATTTTGTATCCAGCGGAGGGTTCTGGGAACTCCTTCACCCATGCATTCCCTACGCCAGCCACCAGTTCTTTCTCCCCGTCGTTGTCAACATGGTACGAGCATCCATCCACATAGACAGTGGGCATTCCCTCACACTTGTCCTCTTCAAAGAGTTTGTGTGGGGAATTAAGGTATGCCTCCATGTTGTCCTTGATTTTTAGACTTTCGTCCTCGAGACAGTTTTCTCTGGCACAATCATGCAAGTCAGCCAGACCTTGCGCGAGGGGACTCTTCTTGTTTTGGCCATATCGGACCTCCACAGGAAAGCCTTGCATTGACAGAATCCATAAAGTAATTCGGGAATTACTCACATTTCCTGCCCAGATTCTGTCACTTTGGAGATATTGCAGAGGCTGATGTGGAGTCTCCACTATGATGTGTTCCCCCTGGATAAACGGGCGGTAATTCTTCAATGCCCACACCGTTGCCAGGAGTGCCTTCTCACAATCGTTGAATTTTTCCTCCACAGAGGATAAAGTTTTGCTCGCATAGGAGATTACTTTATTGACCCTGTCATGCTTTTGGTATAATACCGCCGTCAAGCACGTATTAGAGAACCCCGTCTCCAGGAAGAACTCCTTGTTTCTGACAGGGTAAGCTAGGCAAGGTGCTTGTGAGAGGCTTCTCTTGAGTTGTTTTACCACCTCGGCTTGTTCTGGACCCCATTCCCACTTGACCCCCCCTTCAGGAGATGAATCAGGGGTCTGGTGATCTCCGCGTAGCCCTCAATGAACTTTCTGCTGTAATTAGTCAGTCCAAGGAGGCTCCTTAGTTCCCGCAGAGTTGCGGGGTCTTTCCGTTTCTGAAGTGCTTCCACTTTCTTTTCCTGGGGACAGAGACCCTGAGGAGTAATCTCATGCCCCAAGAAATTAACACAGGTTCTACACCACTGTGCTTTCTGAAAGGAAAGTTTTGCTCCGGCGGCCCTCAACTGGGTCAGAACATAATGGATCTCCGCTATGTGTTCCTCCACAGATGAACTTTTGATGAGGACATCATCTACATAAGCCAGGTTACCCCTCGCACCCAGGTCAGGCATGGCCTTATGTAGGAAAATGTTGAATTCATTGCCGGAGTTGAGGTATCCGAAGGGAGTCCGGGTCCATGTATACTGCTGGCCCCCAAAGGTAAAAGCCAGCTTGTATTGGTCCTCCCTACTGACCGGCACGGTCCAGTATCCATTGGTCAGGTCTATTGCAGTGAATACCTGTGACCCCTGAATCTGGGCCAGCCCTTGGTCAATGTAGGGAAGAGGCCATCGGCAAGTATGGACCCGTTTATTGAGCTCCCTAAGGTCAGCGCAGAGTCTCCACTGGCCGTTTGGCTTTAATATTCCCAGCACCGGATTATTGAAGGTGCTGTGGACGGGACGGATTATTCCCCTGGACTCAAGGTTCTTAATTATTTCAGTAAGGGACTCCATTGATGCGAGAGGCAAGCGATATTGCTTCACAGACACTGGAGTCATGCCAGGGTCCGTGGGGATTGTTGTTGTGTGGATGTCGGTGCGACCACAGTCATATGAGTCTACCGCAAAGAGATCTTGGAAATCCAAGAAGACTTGTTTCAACTTTTGCTTCTGTTCCAGAGTCACACAGGCATCAGCTAGGTTGACTCTCTCTTCCACCATCTGCCTGAAGCCTGGAAAGACTTCTGGTTTGGCTATCTCAGCGGCCTCCTCCAGCTGGGTGGAAAAGTCCCTGGTCAGAGTGCTGATTTGGACTGGAGGCTTCAGGTGGGAAAGGCAGCCCTCATGGACCTGGAAAATCACCTCATCCCTCCTGAAGTCACAAGTCACATCTTCCTTACCATAAGGGCAAGAAGTGTACACCAGGAAGTTCCCCCCATGGCGGGTAAAAATCCTGTCTGGTGTTGTATTGTCCTCACTGTCACTGTCAAAACAGTGGTCCTAACAGTTAATTTCCTAAATCGATGGAAAAATGTCGGTCATCAACCGCCATTCCAATAATGGTGTCTGCGGCTAGAGTAATACTCTTTAAGTCACTGTTATCCACCTCTATTAGAATGGTGCCATGTTCTATGTTGACTAATGGAGTTGGGTTTACCCCCAACCGTTGCTGTTGGAGAGAAGCATTTAGATGTATGTAAGCATCAGGGTTTTTCAAATGTTGTCCTCTTTTAACTTTCACTTCCAGGGAGAATTGTCGGGTCCTTTCTGGGATGGTGACTTCCTCTTTAATCTGAATTTCAACTGCATAAGGTAGCAATTGAGCTGACCTAAATGCTTTTTCTGGATCATCAAAGCCCATGGGATTATCCGCTAATCGGGACCAAGCTTTGAAGTTTATTAGGTCCAAACTAATGGCAAAGCGATTGAGAATGTCACTGCCTAAGTAAAAGGCGGCAGTGACGTCTCGCACGACCCAACAATTATGGACTATGCTCTTGTTGCCAATGGAGATTTTGAGCATACACCTGCTTGGCAGGAGATGTTTGGAATTAGGCGCTTCCAGGTCCATTTCCCATTTGTCTATCAGTTTGAATGTGGGAATGGCTGGATCTTTTGGGAGTTGGCGGAACATGGCTTCGCTGATGAAGCTCTTACCGTTGCTCACACACACTCGGGCGAGAACAGAGTCCTTCCCATCGTTTAACTGAACAGGGATGAACAACTGCTCTCCAATTAGCTGAATATCAGCCAGGCTCTGAGCTGATTTCACATCTTTCTGGACTATAGGAGTGGGAGTTTCTGATTGTGGATTAGTATAGAATTTCAGAGTGTTTCCTTCCAGCGTGGAATACCACTTAAGACTGGAAGGAAGGTTGATTTTCAGAAATAGAGAGGACCCCCCATCACCAGTCTGTTGTCCTACTGCTATTACTGTCACGTCTGGAATTTGGTTATTCTGGAAGTGGAATTCTACTTGGTCAGAATTTTGTTCAACCATGTGGCATGTGCCGTTTAAACTAACATGGTTGACACTCTGTTTTAATTTTATGGGTCGGCTAGTCTGGGTCCAGAGAACCTTGTTTACGCAATCTATTAGGGGTGACAACCTTCTCAGGAGGTCATTCCCTAGTAAACAAGGGGTGCCCTCTGGAGTCACAACTATGACCGGGTGTTTCAACTTGTGTCGCCCAATTTTAATGTCCAAGTCTGCAGTCCCCTCAACGAGAATTTCCTTCCCGTCAAAGTTCTGCAGTTGTCCAGGAAGAGAGGTGAGAGGAATACGGTAATTCTCCCCCCTTCCGGCATTTAGTTCCTCAAAGGCCCTTTTGGACAGAAGGGTAGCTTGGGATCCAGTGTCCACCAGTGCCAAAATTGTACCCTGCCCCTGTACTTGTATCGGGGCATAGTATCTTCCCTCCTTCTCCTCAAGGGGGCACAGATAATGCACATTTTTGGACAACTGGTGGGCTAACTTTCTGGTTTTGAACATTGCAAGAGAAGAAATTTGGGCAGAATTCTGTGGAGAGCCTTGGGAATCTGAAAGAAAAAGTTGGCAACTGGAGATCAGAGCCATTGTGGGTTCCCCTGGTTTCGGTTCTGGGCCGCCCCCCCCATTTTTGGAGGCAGTCATCAGGATGGGTTTGAACCAGGGGATTTTGGTATTGTGGGTTCTGGGATGAGATGATGGGCGGCGGTAGCTCAGTCTCCATATCTCTCCAGTCTGAATTGGCATCCCTTGGGACCCATTTTTCCTTGGGAGGAGTTCCCCCATCTCTGAAGGAGAAGGTCCTTTCCCCAGGATCCTCTGAGGATCCCTCTCCCTCAAATTGGAAGACCTGTACCTCCTCCACAAAGTGGGTCTGTTTGGGTCCTTTGTTTCTCCTACCCCCCTCTGCTCCTTTGGAGGCAGACTTTCAGGGGCAGGGGATTTTGTTTCCGGTTCCTGGGTTTCCAGGGACTGTTTACAAGCGGGGAAGGAAGCTTCCTCCAAGGCTTTACACCCCCCTTCCCCTTGTGCATCCTCCCTGGGAACCGGTGGGTTATCGGGGTGCTGCCCCCGGCATTGCTCTGGAGCACCAGGCCCAGAGTTTGGTGCATTCTGTGCCGGCATGCCCATCTGAGGGTTCTGCTGAGCCCTTAGCATGTGACCCAGATCCCGTGCCATGTTCTGAACCTGGCGCTCAAGTTGTGAAACCCGCTCAGGCTGGTATGGGGTTCTGTTTTCTCCCCTGGGCTGATCCCGGGAAGGGTAGCTATCCCTTCTCTGAATGTACCCCTGGTTGGGAAGATTCGGGTACCCCTCCACCCGTGGCCTCCCCTCTCCCGGATTAGGTTGTCTGGGCTCAGGGAATTGGGGAAAGAAGGATGGATGATTTTGGGGTTGGAAGTTGGGTGGATACCTGGGGAACAAGTTCTGCCCAGGGTTTGGAGAATTTCTGCCCTCCTGTGGGAAGTTGGGAGGGAGGTTCCCTGGGTTAGGTGCTTGGCTGGATCCCCCCCCTTGGGCTGGAGGAGTCCACACATAACCCAGGATGGGTCGATTTCCCTTGTAACGGGGACTTACATAATCAGGAGAGCGAGGGACCCCATTTGTGGGACTACCTCCTTGACTCCCTGTTTGTGACTGGCCCGAGGACCTTCTGGGCCTAGCATTATTAGGTGCAGGTAGGTTTTTAGGCCCCCCCATCTCCAAATCTAAAACGGGGGCAACCTTTACCTCTGCCACCTTGGCAGCAGCAGGGGTGCTGTTGGTTTTGGGGTTTTTGGGCTGGTTTTTGTTTTCCACCGGTTTCTGCACCTCGTAGATGCGGGTGGCTTGTTCAATGACCCATTCTAAAGATCTTTTCTCATGAAAATCTCTCACGAGCTGGGTCATTATGTATTTGGGCAAGGCATGGAAAAAAGTATTAACAAATTCTCTGCTGTCCGTGCGCACCCTTCTGGTGGTCTGCGCAAAAGCACGCTTTAATTCTTGCACAAACTCTTGTGGGGCCTGATCCTCCCCACATTGCAAATTGTAGGCCGCCTTGCGAGCCTCTTGAGGATTTCGGTGCACAGAAAAATGTTTCAAGATGGCTGCCTTATAGGTGGACCATCTTAAATGATTTTGGTCCTCCAGCCCCGCAAAGAAACTGGCGTATTCTGGGGAGAATGTCCATTTGACGTACTGGATGCAGCTACTGCTGTCCTTCAAATGGAAAGTCTCCATCATTTGCTCATAGAGCTCCAAGTGTTTCCAAACAGAGTACTTGGCGTTCTTATGATAAGGCGTGATGACACTCCTGATTGCCTTAATCTGTTTCAATGGGTCCTTAAGCAAGGCCCTTTTTGCCTTATTGGCCTTTTTGGTTCGGGTAACCCTTGTCCATTCATCCTCTGACTCAGAGGCACTGCTCCCAGAGGTTCCTGTCTGATCTTCCAGGTTTTCCCAGATTCTGCGAGCCTAGGAATGGCTGGCAGAATGTGGGGACCTGGTCTCCTGTGTCCTGCGCCGTTCAGAGGAGTCTTCAGATTCCTCCTTGCTGCCAGGATTTGATGGGTACCCCCCCACTGACCTAACTGGGCAGAAGTTTTCAGGATGCCCTTAATGGGCCTATTCTCCTGGGGTTCCCCACTAAATTGCACTGTGCTTGGGTGCCCATACCCGGATGCCCGCCCATCCATTCCTGGGAGGTACTGGCCTATGAGCCCCATGCATCTGGCTGGATAGTAATCTGCCATCCCCGTGGCCCGGTGCTCTTGTGCGCCAGGGGGCAGGGGGGTGGCAGAGTCCAGGGACTGAGAGAGATAAATGCCTCTGGTACTAGGGCTCCTGAGGTTATGCTCAGGAGTTTCCCTTTCCCAGCGAACCTGGTCTCTATCCGCCCCTGCTCCCTGTTGCAATGCAAGAGCCTGCGCCTTCGGTTCCTCAGTTAAGGCCTTACTAGACTCTATCAGTCTCTCCTGCATCGCTACCTGTTGTTGGAGCCTATCATTGTGCTGGCAGAGAGCCTCATTCTCTCTCTGCGTTTCCTGATTGGTCCTGGAGAACTGGGCCAGTCTTTGCTGCAGGAGGGTTACCTCCTGAGCTGTGTCCCTATTGGCCTGCTCCTTTCTTGCCAGAGCATCCTCCACCTTCCTGGTGTGCTCTAACAAGTTCTGATGTTCTTTTTGGAGGTCACCCAGTCCCTGGAGGGCCAGGTGATTTTCTTCCATTTTCCTTTTTAAGTGGCAGACCTCCTGGCCTAAGGTATCCCTTTCCTGACTAAGAGCCTGCATCTGTGCCGCCAGGTCGTCCCTTTGCCTTTGGAAGGCACCAGTTTTCTGGCGCTCCTGGTCAAACTCTGCCTGGGTATCCAGGTCTTTCAAAATCAGTTAATTGCTCTCTGCCTTCTCCCTATCTAGGTGGCTTTGCAGAGTGACAACCTGCTCAGAACATGCCCTATTGAAGTCTAACTGTTGCTCCAGCTTTTTCTGGCTCTGCAGTAGGGAGTCCAAACCTTCTTGGTACTCCTTCTGCAAGGCCAGAAATCTGGTATCCTGGTCCGCCTTTTCCTGTTGCAGCACATCCATATCCTCCTTTATTTTAGTGATGTACCGTCTGCTGTCATTTTCTGACTACTGGCTCCTGAGCAGCCTCTGCTCAGAAGAGTCCAGATCAGATTGGGCCTTCTGTAGTGCCAGCAGTTGCCTACTCGCCAGATCTTGGCCTTCAGCACATTTGTCCTGCATGGCTCCCATATGTAAATATAAATATGCCGCTACCCTGGCAATCTTGTGGTGCTCATCCTTGGCCTTCGGGGCCATGTATAGTTCACTCAGGGCCCTATGTAGGGGACCCTGATCTCCCCATATATCTGACCCTGTTTCAGTGACCTGTTGCGCGATTGCCTGCAACCAGACCATTTGGTCCTGATGAGTCCACTCACCTCTCACAAATAGCTTATGTAAGAAGTGTTCTCTGACTATTTTCATATCTACCAAGGTCGTCATTCTAGAGATTGGTCTCTGTCCTGACTTACAGAAGTTTGTATTTTATTTTTGCAAAACAGACCTTTTCCTTAGAGCGTTCCTTTGAGGAGTGCTTTACAGCGTAACACAGCGTGGTGATCCGACCGGATATGTGTATGTGGTCAGCTGGCACGCTGTATTAATCTGCACAAGTGATAGATCTAACCCAAACATCCGGCTCGAGCCCCCAATTTGTAAGAGGATTCAATTCAACACTACAGCTAAGTCAATGCCTAGTCTGGGATACTGAATGGAAACCCTTATTGATATATCTTTACGTCCAGTTCAAGCGTTCTGGATGACTACCCCTATATAACACCCCTCTCTTGGAATCCCCCTGACCCCACTGAGCCACGAAGTAGTTCTGTTTTGCAAGTTTAAACGGTTTATTTGATAATTTAAACAATATATATATATATATATATCACACTTTATAATAAATTAATAATTGAATATCACACTTAATCTGAGCAGTAATCAATAATGGATAGTCCGGCACTAGCACACTTCTTTATAATCAATGATGAGTGGTTATAGGATGGATACGATAGCAACAATACTTTTATGGTTTCAAATGGATGCAATGTGGAATGAAATGCAGTACAGAAAATAACTTGATAGGATTTCAGCAAAAGACAATGTAATCACTTTCTTAGACAATTCACCCCCCCTTTTATGCACTGTAAGGAGATGAAGATGACACAGTTCTTAGGAATGCAATCAAATAGAATTCAGTTCAATTCCCCCCCAGCAGCTTATACAACAGATAGGAGTTTTGAAACACAGGCAAAATGCTTTGAATATGGTGACAATGCAGTGAGAAATATGCTGAAAATGGTTTTAATTCCCATTAGGAGGTTCAGGGTGAGTGAAATATACTTGGGATGAGCTCAGGCTCACTTTAGCAAGGATCTAGGAGTAACCAGCAGATTAAACGAATTTTTGGCAAAGGAAAGCAATGAAGCTGCTGTTTTCACACGTGGCTGGATTTTTAACCAAATTGCAAATCGCGGTAAAATATCGCGAGTGCGAGAATCGTGATTACGGCAAAAGTATGAGGAGTAGGAAGCTTGTTGAAAAGCTGAGATTTCAAGCTTTCAGAGGAAAGTTAAACCAAGTTCCTAGCCCAAACGGTTCCAGAGATACGGACGATTAAATAAAGGTAGTTTTTCGGATTTGAAATTTTAAAAGTTCAAAGCGACAGGTTACAGCTTGCCGCTAGAAAATGACAAGTGACAGCTTTGCAAATGACAGGTGACAGTTAGGAGGCAGTTCTGGTTAGATTAAAATAGATTGAATTATATTATTTTAACTAAGAGATTGGTTCTGCACAGTTCTGCTAGGTACTCACAATATATTTAGAAATAGGCCTCGCCACGGATCTGGTCAACAGGTTTTCTTCACTCGCCACGGACGGTTTCTGCGCACAGCGTCTGGGTCAGCTCTACTCTGCTGGTCTGGTCTGGGTCTCTGGTTCTGATCAGGTCTGTGGGTCCGGATACAGCGGTCTCCGGTTCAGCTGGTCTCTCTCTGGATACAACACTGCTCCCTGGCAAATGGCCAGAGTTCTTGCAAAGAATTCAAACAGCTCACCTGGCTGTGAATAGTGGCAATGATTTGAGGCCTGCTAAAGAGGGATCTAGCTTGTAGTTCACCTCTCTGCTACAAATTCTGAAGTAAAGTCTTGGTCTCTGAAGGTGGATAGATTGAAGTCTCTGTGTTGGCTCTCTGGAGGTTGATGGAGGTAAAGTATGGATTTTCCCGGCAGAGCGTCCCGCAGCAGATGGAATAGCATGTCCCTATCTGTCCTGACTGTCTGCTTTTATGTGTTTTGAAAGTGGGTGGAGAGGCTAGCTTTCTAGGCCCTACCCCTCTCCACTTGTCATTGGCCACTTCCTCCTCTTCCCCTTGATTGGGGGAATGAAATGAAGTGTCATCATGATGAGGTCTGTTTATGATACAGAGAACCCACCCCTGTCAACTTTACACACAATCTATATCTGATCCAAATACATACTTCCCCGATAGACAGTTGTTTGGCATTGCATACACACATCATGCATTTACCGATGATAGCCCCTGTTCCAATTCTGTCGTTTCTAGGAGCTTGGGTTCAAAAGTGGCAACATATTTCACTTTTTGGTCGGGTTACCAATATTGGATTTGTCCCCGCATTTACACAAATGTTCGCAAAGCATGTGGGCATTAGGTGGTGGAGTGTCAGATTTTTAACATACATACATTTAGAGTAATATCCTCTTTTCCGCTAAAACCCCCCCTGAACATACCACCGGGTCCTAACACGTCTTCAAATGTGCACAGAAAAATCACAAGAATAATGATATCACTTATAAAATGTTCACAAGTCCGCTCTATGAATGATCCATCTTTCTAGATTTATGTTCTGGCCCCAAAGGGGTGTGGTTTCCCCCAGCACAAGGTTGAATTTCTGGTTTTTCCAGTTCTGCCAAGCCAGCTTGCTCTCACAGGCAGTGCTCCTCCCCTTTCCTTCCAGGAGGAAGCCACTTTTACGACCCCCCCCCCCAATAAAACATTTGCCTGAGTCAGGACAGGGCTTTGTTCAATTTCCTGCAGAGCCCAGGTAATTCAATCAGAGAAGTGTCATATCCCTTTTGGTGGGAACAGCAAAAGGCAGCTAGGCCTGGGAACACAGCTGTTGTGCAAGTCTCAACTCCTGTCGGGGGTAGCTGGTGGGCAAAATTCCCTCTCTTTTTAAGCCAGGCCTCAGCTAAATGTCTCTTTGGCTGCCAGTTTTCCTGTCCAAATCAAACTTCCAATTTTTACGCATGCAGCTAGAATGCTGATTCTAAGTTTAAAACTATGACATTTAAACAATTGCAACCTATGTGACACTCAAAACTAGGTCACTCATTTCTTTTAAACATTTAGATTTTTAGTGTCTTTCAGTCCAAATTTACTTAAACTGCTGAAATCCACAGTTCAGCCAGTTTTGCTATGAACATTATTTTAGGCTCATCCTCTTTCCAGATTTTGTATGCCCACAAGACTTTATTCTGTCAAATATCTGCTGGTGTTCAGTGAGATTGTTGGATATTCTGCAATGTTTGAAATGGGCATTCTGAGCTTGCCTTCAGAGAAACAAAGGGTGATTTTTAAAGTGCTTTCTAGCGAACAGGCACTGTTGTTTTCCTCTTTGGCACCCCATTTCACTCATGGCTCTTCTGACCCAGCACACCCGCACCGGGGGGTGGCAAGTCAGGCGACCATTTTGGTGTGCCCACAAACTGCACGGTTTTCATAGATTCTGGCGCACATGTGGGCTTTTTCGGCCATCTTGGATTTCCTAAGCCCACAGCACCAAATGTTGTAGCATAATAGTCCAAACGTGGGTCAGAACACCCAACATCACTAAAGGCCAATAAACATTTGTCATTAGCTGCTCTACAGCTAAACGCACTATTGATTGCCAATACGTAGCTTCAATATAAACATATGCCTTTCACTCTTGGGGTGTGCAATATAAACGTTCTTGATTTAGAATCAACATTTATTGTTCTGATACCAATTTCAAGTAGCCACAGCAAGAAGCCTAGATTTAGAGAATGTGTTTTCGTATTCACCATGGCTATAGGTAGGATACATATTCCTATATCCCCCTGATTTAATAAACCATCACCAGTGAATCCTTCTCCATCCTGCTGGGTAATTCATCCCTCAACAAACATTATTTAGCTCTTTGAACGTGAGTCATCGTCCAACAATTACCTTTTAGGCTAAATTCAATGGTATGGCACAGAGGCTTCCCGTTATGTATTATCATTTATTGTTGCATGAGTTGTGAGTACTCTGGAATCAGAGGAGCTGTCACATGTTCGATTTTGATACAGCTTCTATGTTCTGTAACCCTAATCCACACCATCAGCCTCACTTTAAATAGGTCTAAGCTGGAAATGGAACTGTAAAAGATGCCTCCATTTTCTGCTCTGCCCCATGTTCTTGCAGTGACAAGGAGGAGGAGACCCATTGAGCGTATATAAGATCTCTGACATTCTGACCTCCTACATCATGTCTGTGCATTTGGATTAATGCCTGTGCGACATTTTCATGCAAGCATAACATTACATCCACCTCAATGTTCCACCTGCCAAACACCCACGGAATTCCAAAGTATAATCTTTTGACAAATGTCACCTGCAAATTGTAATTTGCAGGCAGTATATATGTTTTTATGAGACAGGGAGTCAAAGTAAAGAGTTAACAGGAATAAACTCCCTTATTAGTATTCCACATCACTGTGCAAATATTTAAAATTGAAATCTCTGAAGTTGGTGCTCTAGCTGCAAGCAAAGAGCGGCTTATCAAAGATGCGGGCCTCAACATTGATGATTTTCCAGTGTTTATTAATAGTGGTTGTGTGGCATGAATTGTAGATAATTGCTAGGAATGGCAGTCAGTGTTGGTTTCCTCTTCGTATCACACATTCCTGAAGCACCTCCCTTTAGTAAGTGTTGGCTGGTTTATTAGCTTTCTTCTTGAGTTTCTTTAAATTGCATTTATGCTTGAGTTGTTCAGGCGGAAACGTTCTTTCCCATATTAAATATGATCCAAATGAGAGGTTAATCCTTAATGATTTGGCTAAAGATGGATCCGACAATGAGTAATAAGTTCTGATCTGTGCATTTTGTGAGCATTGTTATGAAGGGTAACACAGCCTCACAAAATATGGTATGGCCAACGAGGTTGAGAGTTTCAATTGGTGCAAGTAAATCATGAATGTTTGGTTTTGTTGAGTCCATTTGGTAAAGAGGGTTGCTTCATTTTTGCTGGTTCTCCATATTAGAAAAATTCTAGCCATCAACCTTTTCCATATTTTTTTAATGCATTGATCTCTGTATAGATCCCAGTTTCTTCACAGTGTTGGATATATATGTTAGCCAGATTAGGAGCAACCATTGCCCTCCTGCCTCTACCTGCAATCAGTTTAATCTAAATTGGAAGTGGATTCTGGGTGACTTTTGTACAGCGACTCCATAATAAGAAATGTGGGAGGAAATCTGCTTGAAACTCTTTCCTGTCCCCCAATGATTGCACCTGAAGAATCTTGGAGTGTAATGACTTGATGTCTCTGCAAAATAGTTTGGAATTGTCTAGTTCATGGGGAACCCTCAATGCTGTTTATGTCATGGATGCCATCTTTAGGGTACTGCTGAACCTCATTGAGTGGGGATTCCTACTTTGAGAAAACTATATCCACAATTGCATAGTGGTCAGTGATCTGAATTCACCCCTGAACTGTTTGCTTCCCTGGAAACGGGGAGGCTCGATTCTGATGTGGCTATTTAGATGTGTGGAGGCAATAGGTGTTCTTGGATTGGGCTTAGAGACTCATGTTTCATCTGGGGTTTAAGAAGCATTTCTTAAGCTCAATGTGTGGTGTGTTTTTGAGGGGGTCACTTGCAATAGTTCTACAACCATTGTGATCTGATAAGAGTCTGTCATGATCCTTGATGTAAATCTGTACATTCATGGTGTCTATGACTACCCCCTTATCCACTGCTTTGAACACATTTTTGCTATTAGTACCTAGGTTTTGTAGTGCTTGTTCCTCCTTATTACTGAGGTTTTCGTATCCAGACCACGTCTTTTAAGACTTTAACGACCCTGTTCTCGAATGTTATGGATTCTAGAGTTATCTGGGTAGGGTAAAAGGTGCAAGGGATAAAGAGGCTAGTGATATTGTGTACTACATCATCATTGTCCATCTCCAACTATTGTTTTGATCTCACTTTTTTTAAGAAGTATTGAATTCATGCTTAATTGAAATGGGTTATGATTGCTGGTGATAATGTAGGCCAGTACCTTTTCCGGGAAGTTTGAGATTGACTGAATACATATTGAGAATAATTTAATCACCATTTTTGATGGCATAGATAGAGTGTTGTGGCAGATCTTCTGACTGTTGATTATTGCCTCATCCTCTTCCTAGAAAATACTACATAACCTGTTGCTCCTTTCCTTCTGTGCCCACCTCTTCTTCTGAGGGAGGAGTTGTTTGCCAACCTCTATCTCCATGTCCACCTCTGTCCTATTTGAGATGTTGATCCCTTTGTTCAAAGAATGCTCCTTAAAATATTTAATGTCTTCTTTTAGAGGAGCTAGATTTCGGACTCTCAGCCCTTGGAGTATAGCCTTCCCTCTTAGCCACTTCAGCGAAAGAACACCACACACCATAGTGTTTGTTTGTCACTAAGCATTTCTTTAATTGTGTTAACTCATCCCAGCTGCCCGATCCTTCAGCTGGAGCGTCCACTTCTGCTGGAAGGAAGACTGTGAAGCTCTAAGTCCAAAGTCTCATGAAATTCTAAATATTGTACTATAGCAGTGCAGGCACCCATGGAATGGTGTAGGACATGGTCAGCAGCAAGTACAAAATTATCCCTGGAATGAGGTGAGAGGGTTAAAGTACTAGGCCAGGTGTCCTGCCATATGGGTTAAGGGAAGGCAGGTGGCTGAACCAAAAATGCAAAATGCTGGTGTGGGCCCGTTTTTTTGGGTCAAAGTGGGTCAGAGTGGGCCACTTTGCTGGCCAATGTGGGCCGGGTTGATGAGTTACTTCACTGTGTGGCTACTAGTTGTGTCCAGTGATGCTGAATACATCTAATGTATAAAAGTGAAAATATGCAGGCTTTTGACTGGGTTTGTGGCTTGGCAAAGCGTTGTTCCATATATAATTCCACACTGTTTCATTAATCTGCACCAATTTTGCATAGTTACCTGTTAGAACCCTCCGGACACTACTGGCTGCATAACATTAGGACACCCCAACCCATTCCCTGGATTTCAGCAAAAGTCAAAATTGTGTCTCAGCGAAGCGTTGTTCCTTATATAATTCCATACTGTTTCACCAATCTGCACCACATTTTGCATAGTTACCTGTCAGGAACCTCCAGATATTACTGGCTACATGACATTTGGACACTCCACCACTTTCCCTGCATTTCAACACCTTCACACATGAGACGGTTGCCTGAAATCGGCAAAACATCAATGTGGTGGTCGAAGGACCGGATCTCAACCCTAGAATACATGGTTTCTGGGACATTGGCACCGCAATTCACCGAAACAAACTGCACCATACCAGGGTGAGGCAACAGGTGGTGAGAGAGCATGGTAGGTTCCAGTATGCAGCAGCACACCAACTCTCGTTTCCCACCAACGTCTGCTCCAGGGTATGTCAGCCAGCCACACACGTCCTTTTCTCGGTGCAGTTTACTTCAGAGTGGAAAGCACATCAAGTGATAAGCATCTCGGAACAGTGACCTACAGGATCATTGATTTTCAACAATTGATGAGAATATTGTCATGTCTGTCCACAGAACCCATTCAGAGAACGGGTACTTTTTGCTAGTATTCTTTCAAATGCACAATTGGCATCACATTTTATTTTTTTAAAACTCCCCCTTGGGATCTATTCAAACAGTGTCACAAAAGGAATCAATAGCCATTTGCAACTGTGGGCCACTTTTTCATTGGTGCCCGAGACAATTTTATGACCCAGTCCGACCCTGCTCCTGCTCTGTCACCTCCATCCAACATGCACATGTGGCATGTCTTCAGAACAAATACACGGCACTTCTATATAATGGTTGGAATATATAAGGTAGCACTTTTTTCCTATAAAACCCATAGCACAAATAACCCGACTGCAGTACAGCAGGATTTCAATACATTCTGGCCCGGCTTAAACCTTTTAGTCATAGCAAATGTATGTGTATTTAAAACCGCTGGAAAACCAGTCATACATCTGCAGATTTGTCTTTTATTTTCATTAGTGTCAAAAGATTAGAAATGTGTGATTGTTGAGAGAAATAGCTGACCAAATCAGTACTTTTTCTGTTTCTATATTTCTGCATTCGCTTCTGGTGCTCCATTAGGCGAATGCAGCAGACCCATGTGTCCTCTGTGTTACACTAATTGTTCGAGCGTGACAGGTTATTACTTCAGTCAGAGGGGTAATATAGATAGAAAAAAAGTAGGACACAAAAACAATTTTCTCGTTTTCTAGAAGCAATTATAAATAGATGAGAAACCATAAAAATATCACACATGGGAACTGATCTCACTCGAACTCCGACTAGTGCTAAAGGCAACGGAACCGGGAGCAGGAGAGTTTCAAGGCTGACAAGGCTGTAATTGGTGATTTAGAATTAACGCAGGCATCCTGCTGCAACATAGAATACCGATGAATCCACGAGTCAGAATTCGCAAAGCGTCACTGGCCCAACCTGGGAAGCTTAGCGTGTTTATGACCTTTTCTCTTTCGTAAGAAGCTTCACTCACAACCCTGTCGTTTATACTAGCAAACGATTAATTTGCCCATTAGTGATGAATGTGATATTTGGTGTATAGCCAATGAGAACCTTGGGGTAAGTGCAGGGCCGTTGTAAGGGTTTTTGCCACTCTAGCTGAACGGTAATTTTGCCACCCCACTACCTACCCCATGTGTCCTGACTTTGTAGTCCCCTCATCCCAGAAGTGTCCTCACCACTTTACATGCATGTCTTGCCCACTACGTTCACAAGCTGAAGTTTTCCCATCATCTTTTAGACCTAGGTAAAATTAAATCACTCTCGCTTACACACAAAATATATACTATACTGTGCAGGCTAGAGTAGAAACTAGGAGCAGACATGTAAGGATTAGCTATACAAATAGGCAACAACCATGATATCAGTAGAATTGAAAATAATGACCCGCAGACACCCCCTTCCCACACTCTCCTTCCCCCACACAAACATACACAAACGTGTGGCAATTTTCATGGGGTTATTGTGAGCCACTTTAAGACCATACAGTAGACATCTTTTTAAAGGTTGTTGAAAGTAGGCTATCACTTTCTTTGACCTACACCGGATGGCTCTGAATGAGCACCCCCAAGTTGGAGGTGGAACTACCACTGGCTTTGCTTGCCGTATTTCTGCCCCTGCCCTGCCTCCACCTAAATCCCTTAAGCCTCCACTAAAGAGAGTGGCAGAAACCACTCTAAAAGTCAGAGGGTGTTAGTGGCTGTCAGTAGCTTTGCTACCACCACCCCTTGCTCTGGGTGGTGGTAGCTTCCTCACATCTGTTTTCCTGGTATCGCGGATGGCAGAGTCATATGCGTTGCACCACCACATTCAAAGGCACAGTGAGGGAATTCATTTGGCATCTCAGAGATGGAGTGGAGAACAGGAGTGAGCCAGTCCCTGTTCTCCAAGCAGGCGCTGCATTAGCCAAAGCACGATCTGGTGTTTCAGGAAATCCACCTTGTGAAAATGTTTTGCACAGGCTGATTAGCATCAATGGACCATATACGAAAATGGGGCAGTGGCTCTGCCTCCCAGCCAGGTCACCACGAAATGAACTGGAGATGTGGTTCCGGTAGATTTTCTAAACTGGGACCTTAATGCGTTGTGCAGCTGGGAGCTTTAACCAATTTTACTGGCCCAATGTTCTTTAAAATGTCCCATTTCTCGTAAACTGTCCAACAAAGGCACTCCTGGTACTACTCAGTTTGCTCTGTAAAGTCATTCATTGTGGTTCCTGAATGTGTGCAACGCTGCTTCCAAACTCACAAAACAGGAACAGCACAGGCACAAACAGTGCAAACTTTATTGACACAAAGAAAAGACAATACACGAAGTAGAGGTTGAAACTTACCTCACATACAGTAAAAGTACAATATGGGTATCAGAGCACGCGACCCTCACACAGAGAAGAGGATTGAAAACGTCCATCACATACTGAGCAGATGCATCATGGACAATAACACTGCAAGCTAATATCGCACAAACAGGTACAGCATGGGAAGCAGCAGGACCAAATTCCTGACACAGGTATCCATACATCACAGTCTAGGCAGCATTGCTGCAAAACTTCAAAAAGTACAATATGTCCTCACAAATGCGACACATGCGGTTACTATATGCACAGAACCAGAACATGCTTCTCTCACAAAGAGAAAACCAGGCACGAGAAAGGCTTAGGCAGGGGCCAGCACAGGCTTTCCTCAAATAATTACAACAAAGACCAATCTGTCCTCAAAAACCATCAAGTACTGCATGAGCAAGGCTAGTGGGAGCTTTCCACAAACAGGTACATCATGTGCAGCGTCCCTTCTAGCTTCCATAACAACCAAGTATACATACAGCATGGACAGGGCTAGGGCACGATTCCATCTCTTACAGCTACAGCATTTATACAGCAAGCTCAAACCTCTGCCACAAACAGTTCAGCAGGGTCAAGTGTAAGTTGTCTCACAAAAAAGTAAATGCAAGCATCCCTCTCAAACAAGTACAGGTATAGACTGGGCAGGCCAGTGAATGTTTCCAGCAAAAATACATTCATGTACAACATTGACATGTATATGACATGTTTCCCTAACAAATGGGTTCACGGACAGCATGTGTGGGGCCTGGTAAGTTTCCCACACAAACAGATGCATGAGGTGCAGTCTCTCTGCAAGCTTCCCTCATAAAAAGGTACAACTTGGGCAGGGCCAGTGCAAGTCCCGTACAAACAAGTACTGCAACAGGGTGCCAGGGTCAGTGTAAGTTTCCCTCACAAATATGCAGAAGCACAGCACTGGCAGAGCAACTGATTGCAAGGGCCTCTGCATAATTCACTCAAATTTTTGGATTTATGGCACACATAGGGCCAGTGCACTCTTCCCTCACATACTGGTACAGGTACATGATGTGCAAGGCCAGTGCCGGGTTTTCTCCTAAACTGTTACGGGTGTAGCATGGTCAGAGCCAGAGCAAGCTCCCCCAACAGACAAATTACTCATGGGAAAGTGACTCTGCCTCCCAGCCAGGCCACCCTTCGATGAAGTGGAGATGTGGTGAAAGCTTTGCTCCATAATCAGTGACAGTTCAAGTTTCACTTGCAAAGAACAGGTACAGAATGAGCTCTAGGACAATGCAGCCTATCTACCGTGCATACGGACAGAATTGCTTTCATATGAGTCTCTTCCCCAATCATCAGCTTTTACTAGTTACTATGTGCAGGCTGGAGAGTGGTACAGGTATAGGGGTGCACTGTGCAAACTTGCCTTCTTTTTTTACTGATAAATAGCTCATTACTAGACCTATTTGTGTGCGAGTAGAAGGGCCAGGTGAAGAAGATGAGGTGGTAAGCGCAGTTCTTGCTCGCCAGCAGAGCACACGTAAACATACACACACATACACCACTGCTGTTGCCCATTGCAGAAAGTCTCCACTCCTACGTCTGCACAGCATGCCCATGAGCCAATCTCAGGCTGTCCCAGGAGGTGGGTGGGGACAGCCAACCAGCAAGTCCTAAAACTGCAGGGCAGTGCAACTTGGCAAGAGCATGTATGGCCTTTTGGAGGTCAAGTGAACTGCAGGCAAAGTGCCATCTTCTATGTTGACTGGCACCTCCAGTGGCTTATTAGTTGCTCTGACCATGCTTTTAATTGGCATCAATTTGCAGGGTCAGACCATTTCTTCCACCATCAAACTGCTAGTATGACATTCCGAAATGTTCAATTTGTTTCATTCTTTTCACTGAAAGTTGAATGTTTGACCAGCATTTTAACACCAGAAGACGCACAAAAAACGTTGACAGGTTGAGTGCTATGCATTTCCTGTGGACATCTACATATTCTCAGCCAGCATGCTTATCTTGGATTTATAACCTGCACTGGTTATAAATATACCTGCAAAGATAGCAAGAATTGACCAGTATGGTTCAGTATTGCTTAGAAAGTTAGCACAAAGAACGTACCAAAATTAATTGTTTCTTTATTAACTTTCCAAGGATTGCTAGATAATGCTTGCAGATGGATAATGCCCTTTAACTCCTTGTTGCTAAACTTGCTGAGGGCCCCTACACCATCTAATCCCCCTCGGCTCCTACCTCTTAGGGGCACTTTTCCCGTTCCATGCTCTGCCGACAGAAGATCCCGGCGGGCTCTACCCTGACTCTTAACTTACCTGGCGTGAGTGCCCTGGTCCTGACCACATTGTTTCTTCAATAGTTCTTCCTTCTAGGCCTCTGTGCTTTTATTTGAGCCATGCCATGTCAGTGCAGCTCAAAACATGTGTCAATTAGGCAATGGCCCTGCGTCCATTGCCATGTTAAAGACTCCTTGAAATGTGAGCCCTGTGATTTGCAGCAGGACACCTCTAATTGAAGGAGGACATCATACAGCTACTTTAACTATGATTGGTTTACATCTCTTTTGTAATTCATGAAAGCGGTGGGAAACTCCTGCTTTTTGCTGCCCCCTGCTGGCCAGCACCCTAGGCAGCCAACTAGTTTGCCTAGTGATTGCACAGGCCTTTGGTAAGCATGCCATTTGCTTCGTCTTCGCATTAGATATATATTTCTAAAGACTGTCCAGTGTCAATTCACGTGTTGTTTATGTGGAAATTTCCAGCAAGTACCTCTGTACATGTTGTTGAACATCAGTGACTCTACTCATGTTGTATCAGGCCATCGCTTTAAAAGTGAAGTAAACTGGTAATTGCTCACTGCAGGAGACGTCCTAAGAGTATTACTGGCTGTCCAAAAAATGTCTGGACTCAATTATCGATACTAGTGGAGTTGTGCATTATGGATCCAATGATGTTCAGACAGAGATATGCGCTTCAAATGTACAGCAATGTACTCAGTGTGGCTTGTTGTGAATGATGTTGTACTATTTTCTCTATGCAGAAAAAAACATTTGCTGAATCTGATCCTTGAGCCAGTCTCGATTCTCTACCAATTATGGAAACCTCACTTGGGGAGGGATAGGATATCTTTAGTAAAACTCAAAAGTGAACATTTCTGGCAAAATTTGATAGGTGGCCACATACCAGATGTGGCGGTAGCTCTGATACCCTATTCCCCCTAACCCAGAATTCCCTATCCTGGAAATACTTTATTGTCAAGCCTTTTGATCTCTGTTTACCTTTTTAATCTATACAAAACACCTGTTTCCAGGTGGCAATGGATGTAAATGCATTGGTGTCCAGGGAGCACACTTTCCTTACAGTGAGTGATCTGTAAGGCAGATGATGCATCGGTGGCTGTTAAGGAGACTCTAAAGACATTCGTTGAGTGACCATACTTTGCACCCTGCTGCAGGTGAGTTATGTGCCCCGCTAAGAGTCAATCATTGTTTTAAATCTGTGATGGCAGTGCTGATGTTGTTGGGTCTTGTCCTGATTTTAGGAATCTGCCCTCATAATGTGAGGATTGAATGGAGTGTGCAAACCCTCTGTATGTTCATCTGCGGTGTGTTTTCTTAAACAAACACTACATGTATGCCTTTGCTGATGTGGTTGAGGACCTTTCCTGACATCTGAGGGCTGGTCCACTTTCCTGTATCCGTAGGGAAAACAACCGTCTGTCATCAGGCTCACCTGAAAACATCATTTTGACCCCCCACTTCGCACACCTATAATGGACATCTTACTTGTGTGTTAAGCCTGTCCATGTAGCCCTGCTAATAAGCATGTTTGCATAACAATTGGGCAACTATTTATATTGAAAAGCAAAGTGAAGAGTCCTGAAGAGAAACAATGAAGCATTACATTCAGAGTTGCCTGCTAAATCTGGTAAACACTGCAATAGAAAAATATGGGAACTATAAGAGGATTATCTCACTGGCTTTCCCCATTTGGTGCCTTCTGGGGGGTTGGATTGGAACACACTTCACTTGCTCTCTCATAGTATAAGAAGTCAGAAGATGGAAGTATTGATCCAGAGTCAGGAACTCAGCACTGCAATTATGAATGTCAGACCATGTCAAACTCACAGGAATATAGCATCAACAGAAGTACATTTGGATATCCACCAACAAATGATTAGGACTGGGTCTGTGTGAGGAATCAACCATCCGCATTGGTGGGTGTTCGCTTGCCTGGGCTTTTTAAAAATGTTTTATTATATGGAATGATGGAAGACCAATATCAGGAAAATGTGTGGGCCTATCCCCACACATTTGCCTATGCTCACAACACGACAAACGCATAGAACTGTGTACTCTTGGGGGACACAGCCTACCGGCACAATCCTCCCTGTCAAATTTAGTTGAACTGTGACAGCCAGGAGTACACTATGGCCTCTGCAGGAAGGAGGAGAACCAACCTTCTCCCTGACATGGCAAACCTGATTAACTAACAGAGGCTCTGTGATATGATATGATATTATATGATATGATATGACATTTGTAACGCACTTATACACAAGTATTTTAAGGCGCCACGAGGCAAGGAAGGGGGAACAGGGAGAGGACAGAGACAGTGATCTTACTATGCCAAGTGACATTGAGATCACGCAAGTGCAGGAGAGGGCAAAGGGAAAGGCACCAGGGGTAAGAGGATGGGGGCAGTGTTGTACATTGGATCAAAAAAATAACAAGAAGGGTGGCCTGCAGGTGGCAGGTGCATGGGTAAGTGCAGAAAGCAGGTTTCCAAAAGTGCAGGTAGGGGGACTGTAGGGGTTACAGATACAGACCCATGTGCAAGGGTTGCCAGGAGGCAGTGAGGGTGTGCAACTGGGCGGGCAGGGACCTGGGCCCGAAACAGAGGGTAGCCAGGTGACCAGTGCAGTATCAGACAGGAAATCAGCAGGGGAGAGGAAGAGGAAAGGCAGAAGCAAAGAGGAAGTTCTTGGGGTGCTTCCGGAACCACAGATGGCTCTTGTCAAGTTTCAAAGAGGCAGGGAGGCTGTTCCACAGGGAGACCCCAGCCGAAAAAAGAGATCTAACACCAACTTGTTGCTTGGAGAAGCGACTGACCCTGTGGGAGTTGAAGGTGAAGGAGTGAGGAGCTTGAGTAGGAAGGTATTTGCGAAGAGTTGGAGGTATTGAGGACTCATGCCGCAGAAGGCCTTGTGGACAATGCAAAGGGTCTTCAACTTAATCTTTGCAGCCACTGGGAGCCAATGCAGAGATTTCAGTGCTGCAGAGATTCGATCCCTGTGCTTGAGGCCAAGGACAAATCTTGCAGTCCTGTTCTGGATGAGTTGCAGAGGGCGTAGAGTAGAAGCAGGCAGATTTAGAAAGAGGGTGTTGCAGTAGTCCAGCCTAGAGAGAACCAGAGCTCTAGAGACAGTGAGCTCCTTGGGTAAGGAGAGGAAAGGAAGACTACCTCTGAGGAGGTGCAGTTGGTAGTTTAACTTCTTAAAGATGTCAGAGATGTGAGGGGAAAAGGAGATTGTGGAGTCAAAGATGACCTTGAGGTCCTTAGCCTCACAGGTGGAAGCAGCAAGAGGGTCAAGGGAGGCCGGCTAGAGAGTGACAGGAAAGGAGGGTGCAGGTGTGCCGATGAGGAGAATATCATTCTTACTAGCATTACGGCAGAGATTATTGGTGGCACACCACTCCTGGATAGCAAACAGACAGTCAGAAATGAGAGAAGGAGAAGAGGTGGCAGAGAGGAGCCTTAAAACAAGCTGAGTGTCATCCGCTTAGCACTGAAAGTTGGAGCAGAGAGTGGAAATGCGGTGGGTGAGAGGTGCCAGGTATTGGTTTAACAGCCAGGGAGGTTAGACCCTGGGGGAACAGCAAAGGTAGAGAATGAGATAGAGGAAAGGAAGAACCCAAGTTGTACCTGGGTGGGTCAGTCAGAGAGGAACAAGGTCAGCCAGACCCGGGCCTGATCGGTAACACCCAGGTTATCACAGCGACAATCCATGCTTCTGGCTGCTCTGAAGCCAGACTGATGGTCATGGAGACAACCAACAGATTCAGTGTGAAGATTAAGCTGGGAGATGGCCAGCTTTTCCAAGAGTTTGCCCAGGAAAGGAGTGATAGAGATCGGGCGATAGTTAGCCTGGCAGGAGGGGTCGGCTGAGGGTTTCTTGAGAAGAGGGTGCACAAGGGAGGTAAGGCTCTAGTGGTGAAGGAGCCATTGTAGAAGTAAGCCAGGCCAGGAGCAAGGGTGTCAATGTGGTCCTTGATGGTTTTGGCAGAAGGCGGGGAGAACCTGTTTTGACGAGACTTTCATAGATCAGACTTTTCTAGAAACCTTGTCAGGGGAGAACATAGGAAAGGAAGAGAAAGAGGGAAGAGAGGTGACCACAGGGGGTCAGAGGTAGAGGAGAGAGTAGAGGGAGGAGGAGGAGAGGACGAGAGGGTGGACAGGATGACCTGGGATTTAGAGATGAAATGAGAAGCCAGGGCCATGCAGAGGGCCTGGGAGGGGACAGGCGAGGTAGAGACTGCAGCAGGATTGGCCAGCTCCTTGCATATTTTAAAGAGTTTGGCTGAGTTGTTGGATGCCGCCGAGACGTGGGCTTGGATATGGGCTCTCTTCGTAGTGCAGACAGAGATCAAGTATTGCCTTTGGAGCAGGCGGCAGGTCAGTTTGTCAAAGGATGCACAAGAAGCTAGCCATTTCCTCTCAGCCCCCCTGCACTTGCGTTTAAGGGTGACAAGGTCAGAGTCATATCAGGAGTTGCACTTGGCTTTGGGCTTCAAGCGGATCCTCATGACGGGGGCAAGAACATCAAGAGTATCAATCAGAGATAGAAGAGTGGAGGATGGAAAGAGCTATGTCAGATTGTTCCCCTGGACCTTAAGAAATCCATTATCATGCCCCTATTGGAAAACCCCAATTTAGTGTCATCCATGCGGCAGAATTTTTGACCAATTGCAGGTATTCCGTGGTCAGGTAAACTGCTCGAGAAAGTGGTCACCAGCCAACTGCATAGGTAAGTAGAGAAGGAGTCTCTGCTGGACCCTTTTCAATCTGGATTTAGAGCCAGATTTGGGACCGAGGCTGTTCTACTGGCAGAGCAGGATGACCTGTTGGAGGCCACAGATAGGGGAAATCTCTCATTATTGGTGATGTTGGATCTCTCGGTGGCCTTTAACATGGTTGACCATTTGATATTGCTTAGCCGCCCCAGAGAATTGGTAATGTCTCTGAACATGCCATGAAATGGTTCAGCTTGTTTCTTTCAGGCTGATGCCAGCAGGTGAAAATGGGGGGTTTTCTCTCAGATCCTGTTTATCTTGTTTGCGGGGTACCACAGGGATACTCCCTGTCACCCCTACTTTTCAATCTTTATTTGCAGCCATTGATGAACATCCTGTGAATTCATCAGATTAATTTTCATTCTTATGCTGATGACACCCAGATGTTCATCAGAATAGGGAATGCTGATGAAACATTCCTTAGGATCAACCAGTGTCTCCACAAAGTCAGCCTCTGGAAAATCAGTTCCAACTCAATCCGGCCAAGACTGAAGTTGCCTTGTTTGGGCCGAAACATCATCTTGCCACAGGGAAACATCCCCAAAACCCACACTTCCTAGGGGCTAAAATTAAATGTGCCTCTAAAATTAAAAATCGTGGTTGTATATGGTTGTATATGGCAGGACAGTGCCGAGGTCCAGGCAGTCGATTATTCTCTGTGTTTGCTATGAGAAGTTCTGCCATTTACTCCAAGCGATAATCATGATGTTGCAGTGGGCTCCTAAGTAAATTCACATCTGGACTACTGCCTCAGCCTTCTTGCTGGATTCCTGGGGAAGCAGTTTCAGAGAATGCCAAGGGCACAGAATGCAGATGTTTGTCAACTGAGCCGGTCCTCCCATGTCTCGGCTGCACACCGGACCCTCCCCTGGCTGATAGACTTAAGTTTGAGGTGGCCTGTTTGATCTTCAAGAGTTTGAAGGGTTCCGACCCATTATATTTAGTAGACAAACTTAGCCGATATCAACCTACCAGGTTTTTACACTCAGGGGAACAATTGTTGTTGAAAATCCTTCGAACTTTCTTTGTGACAAGGGGAGACAGAAGATTTGCAGTCTATGGTCCCAAGTTGTGGAATAGCATTCCCTGAGAAATTAGCGCCCTGGAATCCTTCTACCGGTTTCAAAGAGCCCTTAAAACCTTTCTTGTTAAATAAGGGGCCGCTAGAGGTTCTGTTTTTTTTCTTCCATATATATCCTTAGTAGACAATTGGCCTTTTCGACTGTTTCTTTGCTTTGTTTTTTGTATTTTTATATACCATCCTTGCCTGCATTATAAATCCCTCAAATCTAACAGAGTAAATAAAACAGTTATTCTTCTATAAGATGCATCAATGTAATTCCATGTTTAAGCAGTTCTGGGAAATAGAGAATTCAGTTTTCTTCTTTATTCTGTTGTGAACCATGAATGGACAGGCCACGCTCGCACTTTGTTTTTATATTTGCATTTAAAAAATGGTTAAAATAAAGTTTTACAATCAATTTTGCAGCATTGGATCCTGATTTGGATTAACTTCTGATATTGGATTCATGTTGTAAGATTTTAGAATTTCTAGTCAAAATGGTGATTGCTTGAGCATTATTTTATGTTTATTATTGTATAGAGAATTACACACTTTCAACATAAAAATGATATGTATTATTTTCAGTTAATCCAAACAAATTATGGTGCAAATTGTCACTATGGAATATCCCCCTAGGACTGCTAAAAATGCTCATGCTTTTATATAGTGAGACCTCTATCCGGATACGTCTAGATGCCGAAGGGAAACTACCCCAACCTATTTCGACTAATCGTGGTGTTAAACAGGGATGCATTGTTGCAGCTACCCTTTTTAATTTGTATCTAGTGGACCTTCACCTGCACCTATCCAAGTCTTATACCCGTCCAGTTAAGGTTGAGTGAATTACTGTTAACTGGTTAGCATATGCAGATGATCTCCTGTTACTAGATCATACTCCTAGTGGCCTGGAAGCTCTGTTAAAAGCCTTAAATGAGTATGCAATGAAAAATGACCTAATCCTCATCATTGAAAAGAGTAAAAACCATGGTGTTCTCTGACCAACGATCCACATCCAAACACCTAAGTTGGATTTATGCTGGGCTAGAGTTAGAACAAGTCCAAACCTATAAATACTTGGGTGTTTATATTGACGAAAAATGTAACTGGACCTATTATTGGAATTAAATAAAAAATAAGTGTATGAAGGCTGTCACTGCAACAAGCCTTTTTATTAGTAAATATTGGTTACTCTGCACATACAGTTCTGCTGCTGTACATAGCTAAAATATCCCCCATAATAGAATAGGGTTTTGAAATTTGGGGTCATAAATTTCATTCTGAATAAATAAAAATCGAGGCTAAAATCCTTTGAAAGCTTTTTAGATTACCAGCCAACATCTCAGTTGAATATCTGTTGTTAGAATACGACCTCAAAGTCATTGAAGCAGAGTTCATTTATAAAACAGTCATGTGTTACAAGAAATTGAGTAAATTAGATAATGTAACCATATGTCATTATGCCTACCTCCAAGGAGCCAGGTCCGACCCAGCAACCCCAGAGGCAGGCATCATTCCCCCCAGGGAAGTGCCAGCGGGCCCAAGCTGGGGCCCTTTGGACACAGTCCTGGCGCCTTAGGCGCCAGGCTCATGTTGGACCCCTGTCCTGGCGCCTTAGGCGCCAGGCTCATAAAGCTAGACATGTGTTCAAGTGTTTTAATGTGCACTTACCTGATGCAGACCATGCTGCTACATCCAGGCCCTCTTGAGGCCTGAATGGAACTACTTTACCTGTGGGACTACTTTCCACCTGGGTGTGGTCGGGGAAGGATACATACCTGATCGGTTGAAGGATACATGCCTGGAACTTCTTCCAAAGCTATTTAAACCACGCCCGATCAGCAACTCACGCTTCGCGTTGTTCTGCTCCTCGCAGCTGGACGCTCACCGTGTCAGCTCCTGCATCTGGACTTCAGCCATGCCTGTCAGCATCCTGGGTTGCCTGCAAAGGGAGATAAGAGAGAATTGGAGAGAAAGAAGACCTTACCTGCTAAAGCTGCATCACGGGGACATCACACCGACGATCCTGAAAGGGAAGACATCATTTTAAAAGCATTTCGCTTCGATCGCTGCAGCGCTGCATTTCACTCACCTTTCCTGGGCGCCTCCATCTTCAGCAGCGATCATCCGGATCCGCACCCACTTCCCAGAGCCTAGAGAGAAAAGACAAGAAAACAAGGTGAGAGAAGGAAGGGAAATAGGAAAAGCTCAGTTTTCTTCTAAGACTTACCTGTTGGGTCATTCCCATTTCATTTCGGGTCCTGCCGCTTCCTGGCATTCCGGACCCCGGCCCCAATGAGGAAAAAAGACAAAGACATTGAATGAGCGAATGTAAAGACATTACCTGAACGCTCATCCAGAACTTACACTTCGGGTCGGCGCCATATCTCCGGCATTCCGAACCCCGGCCCCCAAGGGGAAAAAGACATAAGCATTAGCGCTTGCTGCAATAAGACAATGAACATTATTATTAAGCTTGAACTTTTGAACTTGCAACAGAACTCTTACAGCGCCTCACCTGAATAGTCAAGCTTATTTTGGACTCCCATCAAACCTCAATCCAGTGAAGTAACTGGGTTTCAACGCGCCCCTGCATCAGAAGCAGGATGGAGAACTCATCCTTCCAGACCCTAAGGTGAGACTTCACGGGGAATCGTGGAAGGGTATCGAGGAGGGTTGGAAGGGAGTGGGAGGCTTGAGCATTATTCCGTCAGTAGGTAATACTCCCTTTTCACGCACAGAGGAATATTCCTGCGAGCCAGAAAAGCCAGAGTAGAGGGGCCCTTCCTGTCCATCATCAGAGTCCTGCGCTTCACCATTGAAGAAGCATCAGCACTCGAAGCCAGACCTGCGCCTCCGTGGGAATCAGGTGAGCGTGACAGAACACGAAGCCTACCCACAATTTCCCACCCGGGTGCTATGGAGACTTCCGAGACAGATCAGCTGGCCCAGCTTTTGGGGGAATTACGGGCAGAAGTGCACTCAGCCCGCCAGGAGATCAACGCTCTCAAAAGAGAACTGATCCTATCCAAGGAAAGAACTGATGACCTGGCCAAAAGGTTATTGCAGGCCCAGGCAGGGCACACTCCTTTACCTAATTCCGGAGGTACTTCCACATCAATGGGTTTGAATAACCCGGTACAAATCAATCTACCTGGACACATGCCTTTGGCCCCGCCTGAACGTTTTGCGGGGGATCCCAAGAAATATGCCGTCTTTATGAACCAATGTCGTTTACACTTTCTATGCAGACCCGGGGCCTTCCCTAACGACCAGACCAAGGTAGCCTTTATACTATCTTACCTCAGTGGCAGTGCTGCCGATTGGTCTATTCCATTGGTAAATCAGGATGATCCCATTCTCCAGGATTTTCAGGGCTTCCAGGCCAGCATGGAAAGATTGTTTGCTCGACACTCTCAAGGACAGCCCCTTGATAACGAACTGCTATCCTTACGACAAGGTAATCATGATCTCCTGTCCTACGTTGCCACCTTTAATAGACTGGTTGTGGAAACTGGATGGCCAGAAAACAAAAGGATAACATTGTTTCATCGAGGCCTGCGCGGAGAGAAAAAGGATGTTCTAGCTCAGATAGTAGATCCACCCCAGGTCTGTGCAGACTACATAGACTTGGTGGTTCAACTTGATCACAGACTTCAAAATAGAAAAGCAGATCGGTTCAAGTACGAAACCCGAGTACCGATCAAAACCCACGCTAACTCCAAGAGTACCGATGTATCCAAACCTATGCAAATCGGCGGTGTTAAAGGACCATTAACGCAGAAGGAACGAGAGAGAAGGCGGCAAATGCAACTTTGTCTGTATTGCGGGACTTCTGGTCACTTTCTTCGAAATTGTCCAGTTAAACCACCTAAGAAGGTGGTTGGAGCCACTGATAACGATTTATTGACACCTGATTCGGGAAACGACCTAGCCCGACAAGCGTAGGGGTTCGCTTGCCGAGCTTGAAAACAAACTCTTTGACCTCGCATTTTGTCATGCCAATGGTGCTCGTGGACCCAAAACAGCCTCAGCAGTTGCATGCTGTAAAAGCATACATCGACAGTGGAGCTATTGGAAACTACATAGACCGTGAATTGGCTTCCAGGATTAAGCTCCCTCTCTGCCCGAAAGTAACCCAAGATGTCATTACTACAGTAGATGGAACCGAAATAGCCTCAGGGCCTGTAACGCATTCCACTGTTGAAATGACACTGGTGGGTCAGGATGGACATCGGGAAGCAATCGTGTTTGATGTGATCAAGGCCCCACAATTTCAAGTAATTATTGGAATTCCTTGGTTAGAAACACATAATCCCAGAATCGACTGGAGAGCAAAGAAGATAAGTTTTCCTGATTGTGAACCAACTTGTTATCCAAGAAATGCAGTTATGGGTCTAGCCTCAGCAACTTCCACCCCTGTACAGCTACCGTCAGAATACCAAGAATTCCAAGACTTTTTTCAGAAGGAACAGGCTAACACGTTACCTCCCCATCGGTCTTATGATTGCCAAATCGATCTGGTACCCAATGCTCAACTACCTTGTAGTAGGATTTATGCTCTTACGGAACCTGAGAACCTGCATTTGCGTCAGTATTTAGATCAGTACCTAGCCAATGGTTTTATTCTCCCGTCCAAGTCTCCTGTCTCCTCAGCTCTGTTCTTCGTGCCGAAAAAAGAGGGCGACCTTAGAACATGTATAGACTATCGCGCCCTAAATCAAATAACGATTAAGAATCGTTATCCTCTGCCCCTGATCCCTGAGCTTATCGACCAGGCGAAAGACGCTTGTGTGTACACCAAGTTAGATCTCCGAGGAGCTTATCACCTGGTGCGCATAAAAGAAGGCGACGAATGGAAGACTGCATTCCGCACCAAATTTGGGCTCTTCGAATATCAGGTGATGCCCTTCGGTTTGTGCAATGCACCTGCCGCCTTTCAGTACTTTATGAATGATGTTCTTCGGGAACTTATCGATGTCTGTGTCATTGTTTATATTGACGACATCCTGGTGTACTCTTCTTCAGAATCCGATCACAGAAAACATGTTAGGGCAGTTCTTGAGAAATTGCGCCAGCACAGACTATTTGCAAAGCTCGAAAAATGCATTTTTCATACCACAGAAGTTGAGTTTCTCCATTTCATCCTGACACCTCAAGGAGTCCAAATGGACTCGCGAAAGGTGGACGCCATCCTCATATGGCCATCTCCTAGCTCGGTGAAGGGAGTTCAGAGCATGCTCGGCTTCGCCAATTTCTATCGAAGATTAATTCCGGAATTTTCCCGAACAGTCCAACCCATCAGAGCTCTCCTAAAGAAAAACAAACGCTTTGAATGGACTCTTGAGGCCGAACAAGCCTTTCAGGACCTGAAAACCAAATTCACTTCTGCACCTGTATTGAAGCACCCGCACCCAGATCTCCCTTACATTGTGGAAACCGACGCATCCAGTTCGGCCATGGGAGCTGACCTGTCGCAAAGAGACCCAGAAACAAACCAACTACACCCTGTGGCCTTTTGGTCCAGGAAATTTTCTCCTCCTGAAATCAACTACGCAATTACCGACAAGGAGTTACTGGCTATTAAATCTGCTTTCAAGGCTTGGCGTCACTACCTTCTCGGGGCAAGACACACCATCACCGTAATTACGGACCTCAGAAATTTACAATATTTAAAGACGGCCAAAGCTCAATCTTCACGACAACTCCGATGGGCTCTATTCTTTACGGAATTTGATTTCGTAATTACCTATCGCCCTGGCTGCAAGAATGGTAAAGCGGACGCCTTATCCCGGATTGGCATGGAAGAACCCAATTCGAGTTTAGAACCTGTGCCAATCATACCTGAACAAAGAATCTTAGGCCTAACTTCATTGCAAACTATTGAGGACATCCAAACGCAAGTAAAACAACTTCTAGACTCTTCAGCCTTACTGGAATGGAGTCAAAAGGGTCCTCATTACACCGTTAAGGATGATTTACCCTACTTCCAGGAGCGGTTGTTTCTGCCAAGTAAAGAATTGCAAGAACTTGTTATTGCCCATCATCATGAATCATTAATGGAAGGACACCCTGGTATCGCTAAAACGTTGGAAAAAATCAAACGCCACTTCTGGTGGCCTTCTTGGAGAAAAGACATAAAGTCTTTTGTATTGTCTTGCGGAATTTGTGCCCAAAACAAGGGTCAAAAGAAAAGGCCAGCCGGCCTACTTCAACCCTTGGATATTCCACCGGCACCATGGCACACCTTGTCAATGGACTTTATAACTGACCTGCCTCCTTGTGCTGGTTACAACACTATCCTTGTAATTGTGGATCTATTCTCCAAAATGGCCCACTTTATCCCTTTAAAAGGTTTGCCTTCAGCTTCCACCTTGGCCAAGGAATTTCTGGAGAATATAGTTCGCATACATGGTTTTCCTTCCATATTAGTCTCGGATCGTGGAAGTCAATTTATCTCCCATTTTTGGAAGAAATGTTGCCAACTAGCACAAATAGATGTGCGGTTATCCACCAGCCGCCACCCCCAGACCGACGGACAAACCGAGAGAACCAATCAGACTCTCGAGCAATATCTTCGGTGCATGTTACACCAATCCGAGTTAAATTGGAAAGACATCCTTTGGATCGCAGAATATGCATACAACAATTCAGTGCATTCTGGAACCGGACAAACTCCTTTTTATACTTTGTATGGTCACCATCCTCGGACCTCTGACCTAGATCCACCTCTGACCCTGGAAATGCCCGCAGTAAATCATCTGCATTCCACAATAACCCGAGCCTTCAAAGAAGCTGCAACTCATTTACAGCAAGCCAAGAAAAAGTATAAAGAAAATGCTGATTTGCACCGAAGTAAAACTCCTCCTTTCCAAGTAGGAGACCAGGTATGGCTAGCAACGAAACATTTACCCCTCAAGGGCCTGCAAACCTTCAATCCCAGATTCATAGGACCTTATCCCATCGAGGCTATAATCAATCCCGTGGCCTTTAAACTGGATTTACCGTCTAACATGCATATTCATCCAGTTTTTCATGCATCACTTTTGAAGCCAGTACAACCAGGGACCCGACTGTCCAAGCCTCCAGACCCAGTTCAAATTGAAGGGGAATTAGAATTCGAAGTTAAAGAGATTTTAGACTCCAAGGTGTTAAAGTCAAAACTCTTCTATCTTGTTGACTGGAAGGGATATGGACCTCAGGAGAGATCGTGGGAGCCTAGTAACCATGTTCACGCACCTCGATTAATACAAAGGTTCCACCGGAGATTTCCGAACAAGCCAAAACCCCCAGAGGGAACAACCTTGGGAAGAGCCTTGAGGGGGGGTACTGTCATGATGCCTACCTCCAAGGAGCCAGGTCCGACCCAGCAACCCCAGAGGCAGGCATCATTCCCCCCAGGGAAGTGCCAGCGGGCCCAAGCTGGGGCCCTTTGGACACAGTCCTAGCGCCTTAGGCGCCAGGCTCATGTTGGACCCCTGTTCTGGCGCCTTAGGCGCCAGGCTCATAAAGCTAGACATGTGTTCAAGTGTTTTAATGTGCACTTACCTGATGCAGACCATGCTGCTACATCCAGGCCCTCTTGAGGCCTGAATGGAACTACTTTACCTGTGGGACTACTTTCCACCTGGGTGTGGTCGGGGAAGGATACATACCTGATCGGTGGAAGGATACATGCCTGGAACTTCTTCCAAAGCTATTTAAACCACGCCTGATCAGCAACTCACGCTTCGCGTTGTTCTGCTCCTCGCAGCTGGACGCTCACCGTGTCAGCTCCTGCATCTGGACTTCAGCCACGCCTGTCAGCATCCTGGGTTGCCTGTAAAGGGAGATAAGAGCGAATTGGAGAGAAAGAAGACCTTACCTGCTAAAGCTGCATCACAGGGACATCACACCGACGATCCTGAAAGGGAAGACATCATTTTAAAAGCATTTCGCTTCGATCGCTGCAGCGCTGCATTTCACTCACCTTTCCTGGGCGCCTCCATCTTCAGCAGCGATCATCCGGATCCGCACCCACTTCCCAGAGCCTAGAGAGAAAAGACAAGAAAACAAGGTGAGAGAAGGAAGGGAAATAGGAAAAGCTCAGTTTTCTTCTAAGACTTACCTGTTGGGTCATTCCCATTTCATTTCGGGTCCTGCCGCTTCCTGGCATTCCGGACCCCGGCCCCAATGGGGAAAAAAGACAAAGACATTGAATGAGCGAATGCAAAGACATTACCTGAACGCTCATCCAGAACTTACACTTCGGGTCGGCGCCATATCTCCGGCATTCCGAACCCCGGCCCCTAAGGGGAAAAAGACATAAGCATTAGCGCTTGCTGCAATAAGACAATGAACATTATTATTAAGCTAGAACTTTTGAACTTGCAACAGAGCTCTTACAGCGCCTCACCTGAATAGTCAAGCTTATTTTGAACTCCCATCAAACCTCAATCCAGTGAAGTAACTGGGTTTCAACGCGCCCCTGTATCAGAAGCAGGATGGAGAACTCATCCTTCCAGACCCTAAGGTGAGACTTCACGGGGAATCGTGGAAGGGTATCGAGGAGGATTGGAAGGGAGTGGGAGGCTTGAGCATTATTCCGTCAGTAGGTAATACTCCCTTTTCACGCACAGGGGAATATTCCTGCGAGCCAGAAAAGCCAGAGTAGAGGGGCCCTTCCTGTCCATCATCAGAGTCCTGCGCTTCACCATTGAAGAAGCATCAGCACTCGAAGCCAGACCTGCGCCTCCGTGGGAATCAGGTGAGCGTGACACCATAGCAGTGACATACTTTCATGCATTTATGAAGATCGTGCAGAGTCACAAAATGGGTACTCTAGGTAAAATCCAATCGATTCATAACAAATGGTCATAGAGTTATGAAAGTAACTGGAATCTGAACTCTAGTTCTCATTTTAAGTGTTGGTTCCGAGCATTAATCATTGATTATAGTAAAGAATAGAACATAATGAAGTTGTCTACCCTAAGTAACAGTGGTTCCTTTATCTGCTATATAATGGAAAGAATATTGTCCCCCCTATATGTAAAAGCATATCCATGCAAGCAAATATTTCGTCAACACATCTCGTTAAAGTTTACCTCGAGTGATGTGTTAGCAACCAAAGGGGCAAAGTTGGGCATTTTACACCTAAATAGGCAATGCTGTTTATGTGGGGAACAAGAATGGAAATCGCTTAAACATTTGTTGGTGGATTGTAGAAGTTTAACAATGATTGGATCACGATTTTTAAAATCTTATAGTAATCATTTCGACTGTGACGATGTATCTATGATTTAGAAAAAAATTCTGAAGAGTGACGACATACATTTGATATGTTTTATGGTCAAAATGTATTGGAAATGTATTGAAATCTTAGACATATTATCAAAAGAGGTGTTTTAATGAGCAACGGTTTTTAGCGTTCTTAATGTTCTTAACTCTAATTTTAATTTGGTCTTATGAATTTTAGATGTAGTGATTATGTACTGTATCCATTGTATTTGATGATAAGACATGTGTATTGTGTATTTGTGTTGTTATGTATACATAAACCTGCAAGGCTAAGAATGTATTAAACCAAATAAATACATTATTATTATTAGTATTATTTTTATCATTAATAATAATATTGTATTACTAGATTTCATTATTTACTGACATGTATACCCTCAATCAAACTGGTGGAGGAGAACTATGTTGTTTAAAAAAAAAAGAGTCATGCAAATCTAATAATTGTGTAATTTTGTAATGAAGGATAAGGAAGGAGATATAACATGCCTGATTCCCTGGTTTATGACAGCAAATCTCTAGGAGGAAGGCTATCTTTGTAACAGTAAAAGCGGCACTGATGTATCTGAAAGCACATTCTCTATATGTGGGCTTGCGCAGAACATAGCTCTATATATATAAAACTAACATAACAAGTTATTACAGATAATACTTATTCCTTTCTGTTTTAATTGCAAGTTTTAATACAAAATATGAAGTAAGCATGGCAGTCAGTTGGTCCTCATCCAAAACTATCAATGCTCTATTACTGTGTTATTTAACATAGAATTGAATGTTCATGCGCTCAATGTAGAAACAACTAACTGTAAGAACTGTTGTAACTTACAGATGTTTTACAACAAAAGAAATTCAGAAATGCCACTCTAACACATTTCAATGTAAAGGTTGTGCCCAGGACTTTGAAGAAGTGTGCCCACATCACAATCTTTAGTTGGAGTGAGATGACCCAAATTTGGTATTGTGGAGCTGCTGTGAGTGGTGGTTGAGTCACTTGTTGAGCTGTCTTGGGAGGAGGTTGTGTTTACATGCCTTGGCCCTAAAGAGCATCTTGCCTTCTTGCAGTGGTGACTTCATTTTTACAACAAGGGGCAGATCCAGCATGAGTTCCTGAATGAGCTTCATTTCTATCCTGAGCAGTTTGTGCACCCAGAGAGTGTTGGCTCAGGAGGGTTTCTGATCAGAATAAGTGCTGGCTCATCAAAGACAAAGGAGGCAATTCACAAAGAAGTTACACTGCATACCTGAAATCTGATTTACCCTTGACATACCCCTGGAGAGGTATGTGCTATCCACAAAAGAACTTATACTACTTAACACTGACTTACACCTTATTTACTGGGTGGAGGTCAGGGATTAGTTAGAGTTGCACAGTCTAAATTCGTTTGTAAATTGTACTGGTATATGCCATATGCTCAGGTTTGGATCATGCTACAATGCCAAAAGGCTGAACACTTTTTGTGTGTATACTCATGTGCATTCCCATACCACATATGATATATTTGACAGGCTTCGTTCGTATACTCTGGACATTAGATGTTGAATCAATAATAGTCAGTGATGGAAACAGTTCAGGGAAAACTTGAACTACCTGAATTTTTGTTGGTTTGAGTTGCCTCCAACTTTCAAACTTTTTTTGACGTCATGCTCTGATGGCCCCTGGAACATTCCTCGCTGCATGTTGGAGCTTGGCAAGCCCTCAGAGGGCAGTGAATTTGGTTAAACTTTAATTAGAAAAACATTGTTCTGTTTTCTGCACAAGGATAAATTACTCAGCCACCAACATGTTTTCTTTGCCACAAGAAGAGGACTAGAAAAACCTTTTCTAAACTTCAGAGGATTCTGCAGCCCACCGATTTCCACAGAGGAGATGTTAAGTAAGTAGTAGAGGGAAAGGGGTCTGTGAGGGTGCTTGGGGCAAATATGAGTGATGAGAGTTCATAGAGGTCATCCTACCATAAATATTCACAGGTTACTAAATATTTAAAGGGGTGACCAACAAATATTCATAGCTCACCAAACTTTCCAGGGGATGACCTGCAAATATGTGCATATTGTTGAGCACAGCTTGTTCCACAACACAGCATTGGTAATGTCATTGCATTGGGTTGAATCTAGATATCTTTAACCAAAGTGAATGTCAAGGAAACAATAATTTTGATACATGCATTTATAATTCAATTCCAAATGTAGATTTGTTATGTTTGACTTTGTTCCCTTTTTCTAGACAATAAACATGATTTGTATAAGATTGTATTGTGGATGGAAGACATAGTATAGTTTAGTTCACTGCATTTTCTTTGTCTCTGCAGGAGGCTGTGCTATGTTCCCAAGTCTAACATACCCGAGGCTGGTTGAAAATAACCACCAATCCCTGTTGTGCAATTAGCAACAATCCCTATTAACAATGGTTTGTTTGCTTTTACCACTTTACTGAAAGGTTTCAGAAGGTATCTTTACCATGCCCCAATTCAGAGGTTTGGAGGATTCTACCGTACTAAGTGGCAGTGCATAGTATGCAACCATTGCCATATTTTGTCATAGTTGGAATGCCTTGAGCCAACACCAATTTAGGTAACTCTGACAGGGATTTCTGAAAGGTTTTTCTTGGCAAGACTCACTCAAAATCTGGTGACCAGCATTGACTGGGAAGTGACCAAAATCTCTATATAACGCACTCTGGTATATTTGCGTACTCAGATGATGCAATTTATCAGTGTTTGTTTTCCCTCTGTGGTCCAAATTGCACCTCTGTGTGCCCTTCTACTTCAACAACAGCAATCATTTTTAACAAACACAATGAGCATGGTGGTACGCGGTCACCTTCACCTTTCACTATCGTGAACATTAAGAACAATTTCAAGTTACTTTTTTCTAACCCCACTTCTATTCACACAGGGCACAGCTGTTCCAGTCTCAATGAAAAGTTGATTACCGGTGCAACATTTCAGTCTCTAATGAACGAAATACTGTAGGACAAATGTCTCCTCACAAGCAAAAACTGAAAGAAGGTGCTGTAATTATGCTACTATGCAATCTTATGCCATCACAGGGACTCTGCAATGGTACAAGGCTGACAAATACATGTCTACAAAGACACATCATAGAGGCCCATGTAATAGATGGATTGAACATAGATACTGTTCTTATACTGCACATACCTCTCATTCCATCTGATACAAATATACGTTTCAAATTCAAAAGAAGACAGTTTCCTATACATTTAGCCTTTTCAATGACCATTAATAAGTCACAGGGACAGACTTTTGAGAGAATCTGCCTGTACCTTCCGAAACCTGTATTCAGTCACAGGTACTTATATGTTTCTCTCTCTAGGGTTTGATCATTCGACAAATTAAGTGTTGTATCTGAGAAGAACAAGATTGTTAATTGTTTTAACAATGAAATATATGAGTGAATAAGTGAAATAAAAGTGTGATGACAGACGTATGTTATGCCGGGTACAGCTAGTATGTTTTAATGGATGCAGCCCAGTTATTGGTGCTCTGGTACCCAAACCGCACCCAAAAACCATCAATGTGAAAAGCTTGCTTTATTTCCTGGTGGATAAACAGAACAAGATACCCACTAGAAAATAGCATGAACAACGCTTGGTAAAGAAGTTCTAAGACTTGCTGAGACTTTACAACAGGAAAGCTGAAATGCTTGGAGGCACCGGTAAAGGAACTATTTTGTCTTTATTGTTGTATAAGGAGTAGCACCACTGGCTCCTATCACAGCTTCTTCGAACTCTCTTAACAGCTTTTACATTGCATCTTTGTTTCTCCATTCTATGTTCCATATTCTATGTTCTCTGAGTACATCATTGGAATGCTAAAAATCTCCCCTTTTTACAGTATAAAATGAAAAATGCATAACTATATAAAGAAACAAAATTAATTAAAATATATAACATTACATTACAACATAAACTACTCACATCAATGGAACTTTGAGATGAACACAATGTACAAACCTACTCGCTCCCATGGTACTGATGGAACAGACATCAATGTCATGGATTTCACTCTCACAACCCACCATTAGGCAGAATCTTCACATATTGAACAATCTCTGGTTAGTCTCTCCATCTGAAAATCTATGCCAGCCCACCAGTAGTCTTGCCTTATCAATTGTCTAGTTTTTGTCATGCCCTGATGACCTTAATGCGCTATTTCCAAATGTGTTGTCTCACTCCAGCAGGCAGGAACACTTTGTCTCCCCTCAATACTATACAATCATTAATCAGCAACTCCTTTCCCGACAATGCATCTTGATTAATACGCAGAACTTGATCCTCTAGATTATCATTGTCATCTTCATCCTCAACTACATTCGTCAACTTAGACAATCCGCTGCTTTGTTTTTTACACATGGCACATATTCCATCTCCCAAGTGTAATCCTGCAAACATGCAACCCACTTACGTATTGTAGAAGATACTTTATCTAAACCTTTTGTGGTCAGAATCTCCTTCAAAGGCTTGTGGTCTGATCTGACAACAAATCTTACACCCCACAGAAAAGGACAGAATGTATCAATTGACTACATAATTGCCACCAGTTCTTTTTCAATTGTGGAGTAATTTGTTTCTGCATCCTCTAAAACTCTGGACGCTACCGCAATAGCACATTTCTTTGCCTCACTGCTCTGAGAAAGCAAAGCACCCAAAACATGATTGCTTGCATCTGTTGTAAGAGTAAGGCTGTAGGAGCCTTACTCAAAGCCAATTTGATTTCCTCAAACTCTTGTTCACATTCATCGTCCCATTGAAATTTCACCCCTTTCTTTACAGGTTTTCTTATATTAAATGATTTACTTGCTAAGTAAGAAATACATTTGGCATACTATTCGGCCATACCTAAAAATGACACCATTTTTTGTTTGTCAGTGGGTCTGGGAACCTGTAAAACATTATTTACTAAATCCTTTTTTGGTCCAATGCCATGTTCAAATATTTCATGTCCTAGATATTGTATGACAGGTTTATGGAATCTGCACTTATCCGTACTCAATATCAAACCAGCATCCTTGAGTATGCCCAAAACTTTCTTTTCGGGCATCATGTTCTTCAACAGTTCTCCCATACACCAGATACACAACACACCCTTTATATCATGAAACAGATGATACATGATACGCTGATAAACAGTTTCAGCAGATACCAGATGAAAGGGCATGTGCTTGCATTGAAACAATCCATCTGGAGTGATAAATGCTGTTATATTTCTCGAAGATGGATGCAGAACCATCTAGTGATACGTAGACTTCAAATCTAAGGGACCCATGACTTTTGCACCACTTATTGTACCCAATATCTCCATTATATTAGGTAAAGGCTGTCTCAGCTATTATACATCGATTTACAGACCTTAAATCTATGTACAGTCTAAGCTTTCCACTTGGTTTGTGTCCAATAACTAATGGTAAAACCCATTCAGAAGACTGTGCATAAAATCCTTCCTGTTACCCAGTTCTTCTCGGAAAACGGCATGTTGCATAAACATTTCAGGCACTTTATCTCAATCTACACCATTAACTGTTTCTTTGGAGTTGGGATCAAGTCTTATGTACATTCTCTTTTGGTGTGACCAGCTTAAAAGTGGATAACTGCCATTGCTAGAAACATCAACTTTTCCTTTAGCTGATCTGTCCTTGAATTGCATGACAGACCAAAACCAACCTTCCAGATCAATTGTTTTTCCTCCATATCCACTGGTTTTACATCCACTCGTTAAGTATAATCTCATTTCTCATTTTCCCTTTAAAAATTACTCTGGGATCGGCCACCAGAGGGCGCACAGATGAGCCCACTCTCCGTGTGAGCTCCGCACCCGAGGTCCTGAAAGTGGTCCTGAGCCCCCACTTTGCGCCCCCCCCCGGAGCTGGCAATGGAGCATAAGGCGTGGGAAGGTGACCCCCCCACCCAGGAAAAAACCTGACTAAAATCGGAGGTGCCCTCGCTTAGAAAAAGGCAAAGACGTCAGGAGCCCCTGGCCGTGACCTGCACAGCTATGTGGTTGAAGTGAAGCCCTGCTGGCCTACGCTCGAGGGGAAAGCTGACCCGCACGGCCTCCTCGGACGAAGCGAACACTGACCCTGGTGAGAGAGACTGCCCTGGGCCTCTGCTCCGCGCTCCCAGGAGAATCCCTCCGGAACTCGCGTATGCCCCAGCCAGCCTGACGGACCGGGCTCCGCGAGCTGAGAATTGCCTCGGAGCTGACGGCTGTGTGGACTGGACCAGGACGGGCCCCCTTCAACTGGACAAGGTAGGCGACCGTCCCTCTCCTTCTGTCCACGGGAGCCCATAAAACTGTTCCGCGCTACCGCGCAAACCGCAACGGCATTATTTCAAGCCTCCACCACATCCCCGGCGCAACGAGGCCTACTCCTCCCCCTCCCCATACTCCTGTTGAGGGCCGCGTAGCGCACGAGGCACTCAAACGACACCCTCCGGCAGGGAGAGAGGGCCCAGCGCTCACCCCGGCGAGTTAAGTGGAGTACACACGCATCCAGGAGGCCCCCTGAAGAACCTGTGCATGATAACCGGATGGAATCAGGACACACCACACGGAGCGGGGCCTTCTTTTGAGCAGCCAGCATAACCCCAGCGCAACGGAGAACATTTCTCCCCCTCCCCCTACTACTGCAGAAGGCCCACGGGCGACACTCCCCGGCAAGGTGACAGGGCCTAGCGCACGCTACAGTGAACGAAGGTGCGGCTGCCCTCCCCCCAGGAGAGCCCTCGAGGAACCTACACACGACAACTGAATGGAATAAGGGCACACCATATGGCGTAGGGAGGACACTTTATACACAGTTCCCGCGCTCTACAATCATAGTCGCATCAGGGCCACAGGTACTGACTACTGAGGCCCTCCAGCCCCGCCTGAAAACTCCGACCAGAGGATCCCTCGACTCAGCCAAATCGAGAGATCTTACACGAAACTTCTCAATTCACAGAAAAGCTACCAGGACTGAGGGTTGGGCCCCCGTACCAGGGGCGTGTGCGTCCTCAGGTAGCAAACTTTTTGCGACCGAACTAGGGCATCCAGCCAGCTCCCTAAGGCCGGGAATCGCTGTGTGGGAGCACCACGAACAAGCTACCGGTGCACACACGGCGCAACCAGTGAGTCCATACCCCACTCCCACTACCCTCAGGGCTGGGAAATCGGAATATATGCAAGCACGAGAAAAATTAGCTACGTACGCCTACGCACCTCCCCCCGGCAAACTTGCTACCCCCGAAATGGCAACTGAAGCGGCAACACAGGGGGACACAGCCGCCACGAAAGACGATGTTGCGGCTTTACTGGCAGAGATAAAGAATATGGGGGCCAACATAGGCGGAAAAATCGATAGGATCACTCAACGCATGGACAAGATCGAGGATAGACTGGACGGAGTGGAAAATAACCAAACCTCGATAGACACCATGGAGACGCAGCTGGAACATAGGATAACGGAACTCGAGTGGAGGGAGGAGGACTAAAGATTGAAGATGGACGACTTGGAAAACCGAGAGCGACGAAACAACCTTCGCTTCTTCGGAATCCCGGAACAAGACGGGGAGACAGAGGAAGGCCTAAGATCAACACTCCATGATATTATTAAGATCTTGGTTGCTGACGACGAGATCAACGAACCAAGGATAGAACGGATCCACAGGGCCAGAGGCCCCGCGGGAGGACCAAGGTCGGTCCTCGCCTGCTTCCACAGATACCAGGACAAGGCCAAGATCCTCGAGAAAGCGAGGCACGAAGGTGTCATCACTCTTAATGGAGCACAGATAATGATATACCAGGACCTGTCTGCTATGACACTCGCCCTGAGGAGGATGTGTGGCCCCCTGACAAAATGGCTAAAGGAACGAGACACCCGGTACAGATGGGGTCACCCCTTCTCCCTCACTTTTGAACACAATGGTGCGAGGATCAGGCTGCGATCTGAGCGAGAAATAAAGGCATGCATATTTGAACTAGTGGAGGCGAATGAAAAGAGGAACGATGGAGACGCACCGACGAATGAAGGGAGAGAATGGAGGCTCCAAGGCCCCAAGAGACAGAACGTTAAGGGATCGAGAAAATATCGGAGAGGCAATGTTTCCCCGGAGGGGGGCAAATGAACCAAATATACCAGAGATGCACCAAAAGACCTTACATGATGCTAATGCTTCAAAAGGGACCTACTTTTGACCCAGTGCAAGACTTATGCTCAACTGTTGTAAGTTAAGGTCGTTTGAAAGGGGAGGGGACGTAATGAGGGCTCAGACTCATGTGCTAGTTATTGTTAGTAAAAGGACCGTGAGGTAACGGTTCCTGCTGGTGGTTTGTGGCCGGTTCAGTGCGATCAACTGGGCCCGCGCGGATGCCGTTGTATGGAGGGGGAGAGGAAGGGAGGGGGGAGGGATTCCAAGAAATAAGGGAGATAAAAAATGAAACAAATTCCTTGATCACCGCTGGGAAGGGTAAAACACTAGTGCAGGTAGAAGAAGCGATGCCCGGGGAAGGGTGGCTTACTAATGTGAATGTCTTCATGTTGTGTATAGATGGCCAACCCTGAAGGCAACACACGAGGCCCCCTGAGAGTGGGGACACTTAATGTTAAGGGACTCAACTCCCCGACTAAGAGATCATTGGTTTCCAGGGAATTCCAGAGGGCCAAAATTAACATTCTGTTTTTTCAAGAAACGAAATATATGAGAGGGGAAGAGAGACCTGTCCTGGGGAGAACCTGTGGAATAGAATTCTTGGGCTCGGGGGTACTGCGCAAGGGGGGTGTGGGGATTCTCATAAAAAAGGGGATCGAATTCCAAGTCACTAAAACCTGGTCGGATGAGGAGAGTCGTGCCCTGTTGGTGACTGGGACTATTGGGGGGGTTGAAGTAACGCTGGCCACGATCTACTCTCCCAATCTGGGACAGCTCAGGTTTCTTTCCAGAACCATCACGAAAATAATGCTGGAGGCTACTGGTCACATTATACTGGGTGGAGACTTTAACCTCTGGGCTAATCGGGACTTGGACCGAAAGGCGGGCAACCCAACCGCAGATGATGAAACAAGAGGGGATCGCAATGATTATGCTAGTATGATGCAAGTATATTTGCTGACTGATGTGTGGAGAGAATTGCACCCTGAGGAAAGGGGATACACCTTCTATTCGGCCCCCCACAACACTTTCGCTCGCATAGATTATATTTACCTCTCACGAGACCTGTACAACGCCACATCGCACTCAGAAATCACTCCAATAACTTGGTCCAATCACGACATGGCTTTAACTGAAATTCACTGGGAGGACTTGCCGACTAGGGGGGTGGGAAATGGAGATGTAACGAGGCCCTGTGGGAGAGACCAGGTCTTTAAGGATGAATTGGAAACAGAGATCAGAGAATATTTTAAAACCAACAATACTGGGGAAGTCCCTAAAAAGGGAGTATGGGAAGCAGCAAAGGCAACTTGGAGGGGAATCCTCATACGGGAGGGGGCCAGGAAGAAAAGGGAAAGAGCGCTCATTGAAAACAATCTCAGGGGTGAAATATGCCGGCTAGATAAAGAGGCCAGAGAAGGTGACACCACAGACCCCAGCAAGATTCAGGAGGCCAAAATAAAACGGGAAGAACTCTGTCACTTAGAGCATGACCAGATAGTGCGTAGGCTGCATCTACTGAAACAAAAATGTTATGAAAAAGGGGATAAAGCCAACGCACTACTGGCAGCTAGACTTAGGCTCCAACGGGCGGAGTGTAGGGTAACAGAGCTAACACACGCTGACCCTACTCAGGAGCAACCTAAACCCTCTATTCCTGAATTATTTGCTGACTTTTATGAATCCCTTTACACCTCCGAAATTGATCCTAACTCAAGTGAGATAGACAATTACCTGGCCGACATCGGTCTCCCCAGGGTTGCGCCCACGGACTCGGCCCTCCTCGAGTCCCCCATAACAGAGGAAGAAATACAAGGAGCGATCAATAGACTAACGCTAGGCAAATCCCCTGGCGAAGACGGATGCACAGCCGGCTTCTATAAAACCTTCAGCACTCTCATTACTCCATTCCTAGCCGAGTTGTTCAATGAAATTCTTGAATCGGGGATTGCCCCAGACTCTTTCGTCCGTGCACTTATAACGGTTATCCCCAAGGAAGGCAGAGATCCCAAGCAATGCGGGTCGTATCACCCCATATCCCTACTTAATTTGGACGCCAAAATTTACACAAGAGTACTAGCCGCCAGATTGGAGACCCATATGCCCCACCTTATCCACCCCGACCAGGTCGGATTTATAATTGGGCGACAAGGAATAGATACTATGAGGAAGACGCTCCATTTAATTTCTGCCTCCCAAACTATGTGCGCTGATCCCGCCTTACTCTCCATAGACGCTGAAAAAGCCTTTGACAGAGTAGAATGGGGCTTCCTAGCCGCAGTCCTCCGCACAGTGGGAGTAGGACCAAAACTCAGAAGAGGTATACAGGCAGTCTATACCTCACCTAAAGCCTCAGTAGCCGTTAATGGGGGGTACTCGAGGTGGTTCGAGCTCAAACGCGGTACCCGGCAGGGATGCCCACTCTCGGCCATTCTTTTCGCCCTATCGGTCGAACCCTTGGCCCAAAAGTTGAGAGAGGACACCCAAGTAGAGGGCATGCGGCTGGGGCAAGTAGAATATAAGGTGGCGCTGTGCGCCAATGACTTACTCCTCCACGTGACTAACCCCAACACATCCATCCCCAGGGCACTCAACCTCCTAGATGAATACGGCCGCATATCGGGGTTTAAAGTTAATAAATCCAAATCCATACTTTTCCCTCTCCAGGGGTCGGTAGAAACGAACAATGATAAATATCAGCCCTTAGGCCTCACGATAGAACACCATAAACTAAAGTATCTAGGGATATACGTCACGAGATCATTGCGAGAGCTTTACAATGCGAACTTCCCGGCGCTTCTTGAAAAGTTCCACGCGGACCTCGCCCGTTGGGACAAACTGGACATATCCTGGCTAGGATGCCTTAACGCAATAAAAATGACCTGCCTTTCAAGATTTCTATACCCTTTTCAAATGCTCCCTATCCAGATGCCGTGACAATTTTTCATGGAGGTCAAGAAGGCAATTATGAGATTTCTATGGCAGGGGAAGAAGGCTAGAATAGCATACTCTAACCTGATACTGCCTAAAGATAAAGGCGGGGTGGGCATCCCTGACATTCAAAAATATTATGAGGCGGCCCAACTGCGAGTGCTCATCCCCCATCTCCGCAACCAAAAATTGCCCCAGTGGATTGCCATGGACAATCACTACTTGTCCCGGGCAACAGTTTCTGAGTGGCTATGGTCCCCTAGGAGGAGGGTGTTAAAGAGAACTAAAGCGCACCCGATGTTCGAAACCATATGGGATATATAACGGGAAGGCAAAGACATGGCAAAGATCACCACGTGGCCGTCACCACTGAGCCACCAGTGGTCCCCCGGCATCAATGACCATATTCCCAATGTGGAGAGATTCCAGTCCTGGTACGAAGCAGGTCTAGAGAGGGTGGGGCAACTCCTTAAGAAAGATTAATTCATCTCGCTTCCTGAGCTGGAGGAAGCACTGGGAGTGGGTACACTGTCTGTGTTCCACTTCCTGCAGATTAAGGGTGTCTTGACGAAACCCGAGTGGAAGGACAAACTAAGAAGGGAACTCACGCCGTTTGAAACTGTATTGGACTCCAGAACAGAAACGAAAGGTTTAATTGCAGCCCTATATAAGGTACTAATAGAAGCAGTTGAGGGCTCCACGGAACCCCTCAGGCAGCGATGGGAAAAAGACATAGGGGAAGACATCGACCCAGAACACTGGGACAGGATATGTCGAGCAGCGCCCAAAGTCTCCATCTCGTGTCAATATAAATTACATGCAATCAAGCTATTAAACAGATGGCAATATGATCCACATAGGCTCTCCAAAATGTACCAGTCATCTAGTCCGTTGTTTTGGCGAGGGTGTGGGTCCGTGGCAGACTACTGGCACATGTGGTGGAGCTGTACACATATTCAATTGTATTGGAAGGAGGTACTAGGGTGGATCAAGGACCTGGACGGGATCCAGAGAACAGCTGACCCCTATCTTATTCTGTTCGGATTTGAGAAAGTTGATGATGAATGGAGGAGGGTCACAGACATAGCTGCACACTTGTTACTAGCTGCCAGGGCTGTGATGGCTACATAATGGAAATCCCCTACTGTCCCAACCGAAAAAGAGTGGGTCAATGTGGCCTCTAATATGTGCATTATGGAAAAGATCACATCCTCCATACATGGGAGATCCACACAATGTGATATCCTATGGATGGACTTCCTTAACAAGTACATGCCAGGAACAACACACTAATGCCAAGAGATGGTCCATTCCCACGTCTTGAACCGTAGAAGGTCCCCTTACCAGCAAACCATGTAATGCACTACAGAGAAATACTACGAAAATTCCCCCAACAAGGGGGCCCCAGACGCCTCAAATGCCTCAAACGACTGTAACACCTACCGAACGGCTCGCTGTTCATTGTATAATGCCATCCTCAGCGGAAGTACCCACCAGCTTGTGGGGTGGGGGAGGCAAGGGGGGAGGAGGGAAAAGATGAAAGAATTGTTGGAAAATACAGTTATATCACAGTGGGGTTACGTTTGTGCCGAAAGTTCGTAAGGTTAATGTTGAAAATGTGCGATTGGATTATCATAGAATGTCCTTTCCGACGATACAAATACAAATGTCAGTTAATTTTCTGTGTAATGCTGTTATCATTTATGCAACAAACTCTAATAAAAACAAATTTAAAAAACAATAATAATACTCTGGGCAACCAGGAATATTTGGCTCCAGAGTCAATCACCATATCTATATTCATCCCTCCAATTCATATGGTTGACAAAGGCTTTTCAACGTCAGCATCTTCATATTCCACATTGTTTATCTCATCAGTCACACCATCAGTAATACATGTACATTCTTCCCATTCCTCACACAGTTCATCAACACAATCAATATTTTCAGCCTTTGTCCTATAGCAGTTAGTGAAATGCCCTTGTTTGTTAGACGTTTTGCAAAAAACCATAATCCCTGGGCATTTGTCACTGCTGGCAAGGTGATATAAACTATCATGGCGAAAACACCTTTTCCTTTCACTCTCATCTTTCCTTTCTTTCAAACTCCCTGATCTTTTCTCTGCAATGACTTCCTTTTTGGTTCCTTATTTCTTCCTGACCACATTTCTTCCTTGTATTGCCAACACTTCCAATACTTGGTCAGCTTCCTCTTTCTTTGTTTATAGTTCAGTCATTTTCTCTAACTCCTTCACACACTTGTTTGTGTGTTCTACTTGTTTAACAACATTAATCACTTCATCAATAGATGGATTACTCTTAGATCATAGGGCTTCTCTCACATTTCCATCCCTGCAATCTAGCATAAACTGCCCTCACAGACTTTCATTCAATGTGTTGCCAAATTCATGGAGGCTGCCAAACCCCTGAGAGCTGTAATATATTGTTCTACAGTCTCACCATTTTCATGTTTCCTTTTTCCAAATTGATAACTTTCAAGTATGATGCTCACAGATTTATTGTAGTGTTTATCAAGCATCTTAATGCATTTTTCATACTCTGCAAGATTCACTGATTCCTCATCAGAGAGTTGTGGTAGATTCTCACACTGTTCTTGACCATAATAGCCTAAACCATGCATAAGAAGACATTTCTTCCACTCACTTGTAAAATGTAAACCATGGAACGCAAGCACATAATGGTCAAAACATTTTTTCCAAGACTTCCAGGGTAAACTGGGCTCTGGGCTTGGAGGAGGTACCCCTTGCAGGATTTGTTTCTTCTAGGTACTGGTGTTCTTGAGTTTTCCTTATTGTTTATTGGCAGCGATATTATTTTCTACCCCCTTGAAGTTTTATGGTGTTTCATACAGTAACCTCAGCAAAAGTGGAAATTGCTCGCAATATAAAAAGCATTCATTTTTTACTTTGCTTCTTCACTTTTGCAGGTATGATTATGAATGGCAAAGATGATGCACATCTCTCCTTTGTTACACTTCCTAGCTGTTATTGGCTGTTATATTTCCTTGCCCCGACACTACTTCTCATAGTAAATGCTCTGTGCGCGTCTTCGTGAGGCACACAGTAGTCTTTTGTTTATTGGTTACCTTGGTAACCACAATGGCACCATGTTATGCAGCGTTGTTAGCACCGAATGGAGAATGCAGGCTCTTCTGCACACTCTCCTGTCTCCCTTGTGCTCGCGCCATAGCCAATAGCGCAAACGAATGCGTTTCTAAAACATTATGGTCGACCTTTTGTTTCATGAGTGCTAGAGTAGAAGTATTGAAGTCTGCTGCTGCAGCTGCAAGCTCGTCCCTCCACCCTTTCAAGAATGGGGCAGCAGATCAATGGGCCAGAAGATCAATCATCCTCCTCAAAGCTCCTCACCTAGCTGTGTGGTGTGGCTGGCAATCGGAATAGTGAACACTTGAGATCGGTGATCAAGGAGACAGGATTCCAGTTTCAGAAAAGACATTATCACTCAAACTGGTTCAGACAGCAATGGCTACTCGGTGGGCTGTTGTGTTGTTCCCTTGTCACACATGAAATGATTGGAGGCACAGGTAAAGGAACAATTCCTTATTTATTGCTGTATAAGGATTAGCACCATTGGCTCCTATCACAGTATCTTCCAACTCTCTTAATAGCTTTTACATTGCATCTTTCTTTCTCCATTCTGCATTCCATATTGTATGTTCTTTCATCATATGGAATACTACAAAAGCTCTTCCCTATACTATGTCAATGTGTACTTCTTGCTTTCCAGGGTGTGACCAGCTGCAGTGCTCATCTCCCTTGAGAAAGTCTCAAGAGGCATGACTTACCCTGGCTGCTAGACCTGGACAAGGAGGCACCCCCAAAAGGTGGTACAGATGACCTGTGGGAATTGAATCACTCTGCATGTGACTCTACTAGATACATGCAGTTGCAAAGCCTGCACAAGTTCAAGTATCTGAGGACACCAATACAGTTTGCCCACACCACCCCCACCCAACAACATGGCACCCAAGCAATCACCCTATACTATCCTTGTTGCTTGATGGGATTAATCCAGCAATTATCACTATCGCCAGAGACATGTATTCAATGGAACAGTGGTTCAGCCCATGAGCCCAGCAACGTGGACTTTGCTTTAGAACCTGTGACCAGATATGACAACTTCCAGGACCTCTTTATCATCTCTACAGTATTGTAGATGGCAGAGGACTTCTACAACACGAACTAATGGCAGAACTGAGCACCTAAGAACTTTTATCCTGTAAGCAAGATGACCTCTAACCCCAGAAGTGAGTGTTTGACAGATTGTGCCAAAATTCTTAGAGAAACACAAAACTGAGACATGTCCACCCAAATGTTCACAACTGGAACATGACAACAGTAAAAGGACTCAGAACATGCGGCAATGTTCACATTGTTGAATCATCATTTGACCTGAATTATGCTTCCTTTGAGTTTTTCTTTCTTTTGGGCACCGCGATCAGGAGAAACAGAAACACAAATGTAGGTGGTAAGCAAACATCTCTGATAAGTCAGACCAGGACCCAGAAGCATTCAGCTAATGCGTGTCTACAACACTGGGTACTCAGCTAAACCAGCACTGTAATTGGATTCTAAGTTGTGTATTTTATTTTTGTAGGCAGTAATGCTGACTTCAACTTTCCTGCTCTGCTCCTTCCCACCAGTCTTTTGACAATTTCCCTCCCATAACACTCTCCGGAATGTGCCTGCCTCCACCCACCCACACATTTTCTTGATCCATTCCTAGCCACCTGTCCTGGCCTCCACACCTCCAAATCTTGACCCTTTTTGCAATGCCACTTACCTCCTGCACCTCAGCGCTCCTTGCCACTAATATCAATGTCCCTCCTCTCCTCGACGGTCCCTTTCAGGACCCCACCACCACTGAGCATCCTTCTGGCTTGCCCCGCTACCACTAGCATATTCTGTTTGAGGGAAACAGCAAGAGGACTTGTCAGAATAATATCAATAGTAAAGTATACCATCACCAGATTGTGCGCAAAAGAATTGTGTGAATAATTGAGCCAACCTTGGTGTTCATTTAAATTAATATTGTTCAAAACACATCTCCATTGGCCATGTGGAACATCTCTGGGATTGCTTCTTTAGATATAGAGATTTCTCACTAGCCCACAAACCAGTGGCGTTTTGCCATTGACTCCAACAATAATCTTTAGTGAATTCTGAAGACTACACCTAGAAATCTTAAATGTTCATAATTTCTTCCTACAAAAAACTGTTTAATTGCACCTGGCTTTTGTGAATTCTTTAAAACCTAGTCTTGGCTGGACATTTATTCTAATCGTTGTGATAAAGTCATATCCTATAAACCTTAAACTACCCCACTCCATTCTTGAGATGAAGACGTGACTGCTCTTCCACTATTGCTAATGGGTGAATAAAGGACATCTGAATAAACCCTGTTTGGACAGTACTCAGCCTCCCGTCAAGAGCTTGGAGAAACATCTTGATAACATATTCCTCTGAGGCCACAAGCTCCAGATTTCACTTGAAAGACCCTGTACTCGCACCAGATTTACTGGGAGCACCAACAAAAAGTCCTGCCTTGCAGGTCCCCCATAATATATGATAGTTCAAGGCATTTGTGTACTACAAGCTAACTTTAGAGATCACCTAGAACAAACGTTTAATGTAATGTGATGATTGATAGTTCTAATTTAGCAAATGAATGCTGTATTTTTCTCTAAAGTTGTGTCTAGCATTCAGGCTTTGTTATTTTCAGAATCTCATTCATCTGGACGTTTTCTTCTTTATCTCTTTGAAATGTGTTTTAACTGCGACCCATACCCCCTTCAAACTGTGCATAGTCCATAACTTGACTTAAACCGAGTTACCAAACACTGTGAGCCAGGAGCACCCTCTAGAGATATGATCCATCACATGAACTCCCCAATAAAGCCTTCAGCAAGATCCTTAGACTCCAACAAAAAGTGATAATGGTGAATATCGTTGTCAGTGTTGCCAAACACTGCTATGCATTTGCCAGGGTAAAGAGCAATTTTTATATGACTTTGTATGTGGTAGCTAAACAATGCACCACACTGAGATTGCAAACGATTGAGCAGCCATTCAAAGGTATGGGGAAAGGCATTTAGACTGACGTTCACCCAAGTTTGGACACAATTCAAAAGTACCAGCACCTTTCTCAAATCAGGAGTTTGCGTTGAATTGCGAGATAAGTGTAGGTAATATTCGTCCAAGCCCATGTAGCACTTGCTCTCTGCCCTCCATTTCTGCGTACACAGCCACAGTCACACGCAACATCGCTGCACCCCCTCCATCATTCTTGTAATAAAGATCAGAGGTCCGTGACAATGTTTAAATTGTGGTCTATGTCTCTTATTGGAGCGGTTGAGCTTTAAGTCACGCTCCAAAAAAAACACAAAGCGGGTTACTCTTTCATTTCCATGATGTTGCAGACACTTAGTATGCTACTGGTTTTCATTGAAATGAAAATCTTACTTGGCATCAAATACAGTATGAATGCAATTTGAATTACCTACTTTAAAGTAGTGTATTTAATATTTTCTAGTTCCCTCCCACTACAGGAGCTTAGCAGGGCAATGATCCTAAGGAATTTATCTAATTATGTTTGGGATAATTGTTATACTCACTTTAGAATAATTATTTTTTGTGCTGACCCAGCATGGACCCTCATGACCTTTCAAGATACTTCCAGTCAGTCTCTCCTCCCTCTTGGAAAGCAAGTCTTCTCTGTGTAATAGCCTCTTCATGGATAGAGCCTAATCCTGGAGGTAATATCCATGCTCAGCTCTCATCTATTTGGAGAACGTCTTATAACTTTTATATAGCTTTAATTCCAGAGAGAGATCCCCATTCCCACTGGGTTTCTGCTATTATAATGTGTGCCTTCCCACACATTGACATGATAATATCAACTTTTTGTTTAATTAAATCCTTCCATTGACTTGATCAGACACTCCTATCTAATGCACCCTCCCATTCCTATAGGTTATTATTATTATTATTATTATTATTATTATTATTATTATTATTATTGTATTTATTGAGTGCAAACCTAGCTTTGAGATTCAATGGAGCACCTTACAGAGGAATACAACAGAACAGATACATAACTTAGTGCTTTATAGAGATATAAAACAGTACAGATGCATAACAGAGTGTTTTTCAGAGATAACAACAGAACCGATATACTGCTGGGGGTAGGATACAGAGGGGCACAGAGGAGGAGTACAGCTGTACTGGGTGGCAGATAGTTCCATAATCATGGGGTGTAGGCAGATAAGGTTTGTGTTCTGGTCCTTTCCTTTTTGCAGCAGCAGATTTCAAGTCTGCACGTGTCCTGGCTTCTGGTGGTGTGCTGTCCACCGGAGATGCTGAGTTTCTCTGCGAGGTATCTTGGTGACTTGAGGGTGACTGCCTTATAGATAACGCAGCAAGACTTGAAGGTGATTTGTGCGTACAGTGGGAGCCAGTTAAGGTCGATGAGGGCCAGAGTGATGTGGTTGTATTTGCATAGCATACAGCTGCACGTAGGACACTTCTCAGGGGCACGAGGGAGGATGACAGGAGGCCTTTGAGGAGTGTATTGCCCTCATCCAGGTGGGATAGGACCAGTGCTTGAACGGTGGATCTAAAGATGCCTGGAGGGAGGAAGGGATTGATACCAAGCTGCCTGAGTTTTCTTAGCTATGTTTGTCTTGATGGAGAGATGTTTGTCGTTGTGGAACCCGAGAGACATGGTGCGGGAGGTGAGCTCAGATGTGAAGCCAGAAGTTCATGGTTGTCAGCCAGGCCTCTATGTCTGGGAGTTCGTTGTTGTTGGTGAGGTTAATAATCATCTTAAGTTGGACTGGTTAGATGACTCGAACCTCTTTATGTCACAGAGCTACAAGAAAAGGAGAAGGAGACAAAGACGAGAATAGGGCAACCCCTGTGCTATAGAGGTTTGGATGTCACTACACTGTCAAGGGGGTACTTCTGACCTCTGAACCTGCTCTCTGTCTTTGGTACAGCAGGCGCTGCAAATCAGTGTACTGATGCAGCAGTGCACAAGTAAACACTATGTCTTTGTCATGGAGCTTATGAAAAGGGAATCTGATCAGCAGATTTCTCTTTTCATAGATGGAATTACCTGCATCATTTTATTAATTAATAAAACAATAAAAAAATAAAAAAGCCAGGGCGTTCACACCCTTGCCAAAAGGCAATTCATCACACCAGCAGTTTGATTTACAAAATTACAGATGAATCATAGCCGGTGTGTTTTAAACATTAAGCATTAGAGTGTACAGTCTTTTAATGTATTAAATTTTGTTTGCGGTAATATAGAAACTGATGCTGGTTTTCAGGTTTTCCTTGGCTTTCAGTACATTGTTTCAGTGTGGCAAGGCACCACTTTAAATGACTGCAGATAGTTTTGCTTTACTACGGTTGTCAGCACTTCTGGCTGTGGGTTTAGCATTCAGCTCAAAAATATTCTTAATGCTTGGTAAACTATGTGTCATTTTTCAGGTGCTGTCTCTCAAGGAAAGAAGTAACTCAACTACCGGCATCCCGCAGGTGTACCCTTTTTGTGGTAACTAGAGAAAAATTAATCATAACGGAAGTAAGTCATTATACCAGCGCTCTTCACTTTAAATTGAGGCAGGCTCCATGCCTCTTAGTATTTTTCCTCTGTGATGAATCTGATGATGTAATCACTCCTTTCCCTTGGATAGCTTCTCCCCATCTGGCCAGGGGATGGTAGCGGGTACTTGATCGTGATCCTGGGGGTGGCTATTAGAGGGAGGATCACATGGGGGAGGCGACCCTCAGGGGGTCGACACAATATCATCAGGTGAAACATGGTATGCCCCTTTTCCCTTATGGGATAACTATAACCCTGAAATTTCCAAAGTTTAGAAGACCTACACTTGAACGTCCTAAGGGTAAAAATTGATATTATTGTTGTAGTCATTCTTCCCCGTCCAGTGTTTGTGATGTTGATAATCAGCTTAAATTGGACCGGTTTGATAACTCTAACCTCTCTATGTTACAGAGCTACAATAAAAGAAGAAGGATGTGACAAAGAAGAGAGTAGGGCTGACTGGAACAACAACCCCTCTGCACTGTGGAAACACTGGGACAAGGAAGATCCATGTACAATGCTGGCCTAACCATAGCACTGGGATGAGCAAAAGGGCTGGAGTAATGGATTACTAGAGGCAGGAAGCCCGCTCTGCATCCTAGTTGTTAGAAGAGATTGAGTGGTGGCACCACAGCTGTCATATGACGATAAGTGGCTGGGAGAAAGCTACGGCATCTGACTTATTCAGATGCCGTGGCCAGAGACTTTCCTTTTCCAAGCATAGGTTGGAAACCATCGAGGGGTGCAGAGTACAGTGCAGACCAGATGGCATGCTAGTCCAGGAATGAACCCCGAGAACAGTTGAGTGGTGGCAGAGAAAGAGGGCGCCGACCCAAGCACTGCTAGGTGAACCAGGAAGAAGACGGACAGTGAGTCATGGCTGCAGAGCATTGCTGGTGGGAAGAGAAGCGAAAAGGCAAGCTCTAGATCAGCCACGTTGAGAAGCAGAAACTCTTGTCCATGGAGGCACCCGAAGAAAAAGGAAGTTGCAGTGCAAATGGAAGAAGGACCGGGCTTCATTCTGATGCAAGGACTGAGAAGCCACTGACAGAGGACAGTTAGTTATAGAATGTGAGGGCTAAGATAGGACTTTGGACACAGAACGTTTTTGCTTTGGACATCTTGATACATGACAGACCCTTAGTTTTGGTTGAGGTAGGGAAATACCTCCTAGATTAGGGACCGTTTCGGCATTTTCCAACCCTTTTATTATTTCAAAAAAAGTCTGTAACAACCACCATGAATCCTCTATGTCCATGTCTCAGTCCTGGCTCCTCACACCTCACAATCCTATGGAAGTTCTTTCTCAATGACACAGTGCATGTCTAAAGAGGTAAACCCTGCCAGTGCTACTTACCTCTTGACCTGTGCAGTCAGGTTTCCGTCTTCCTTTTTTATTGTCTCTCTGAAAAGGTGCCCATTGTTTCTTAGAAGGCTCAAATGCCACTTCTGTCACACATTTCATTGAAACTCCTCTACATCCAGAAGTCTAGGAGTTGGAGATGACCTGAACATGCTGGGCTCTTGTTAGAACACCTGACAAGAGAATAGTGAAATAATAATAAATACCAACTGCTTTTCACAATCAAGGATCCTTCTCCTTAATTCTATTTTTCTACTTTGATGATAAGTAATCTCTGAGGTTTACAACCTAACCACATGCTTTTAAATGGCTGTGATCATCCTTAAATAGCCAGTTTTTAACTCGAGGCTACGCCACCTCAAGATGTAAGTTGTCAAGTTGAAAAGCTAGCTATTTCCGGGGGTGAGCACAATTTTATAAGTAGCAACATCTTGAGATTAGGAAATAACAAAAACAAGACAGAGAAGTACAGGAAACATGCCTTCTCTATCCACCCTAGTATTCATTTTCAGAAAAGTACTGTACACACTGTTGTTCAGGGTCTACCACCACAACCATTAAAAACACATGCGCACCACAAGGGTTACAGGGTGTTCACAATATGAATTTCTCCAGAAGAAGCTGCTTGTCTAAGCAGTGAAACTACCATTGAGCAACAACTAACAAGAAAAGATGTATATAATAATAAATACTATCTCCAGTTACTCACTAATACTGTGAAACAACTCCAACACTATCGATGTTCAGGAAAGAACTGAAGACACTGGTGTTGAGGGCATTCCTCTCACAGCTCCAGGGAAGACATTTGCATGCCTACCCACTCGCCTTCATAGGTGACTGCCACATTGTGTTGCCATTCTTGTAAGTCATCTGTTAACCTTGTGCAGTTCTCCAATACTTCCTTCACAGGTTTATGCTAAATATACCAGATAGAAACATGCAAAAAATAATAAAAACCAACCGGGTGGTTTTGCTCAATTTCAAGCTAGACGTGGTATAGATATTGGAATATCCATGGATATTCCAATGTATTTTATAATATGTACACCTGAACAAACAAAAATGACTTCTCACGTAAAATGATACATTTCCTGAAATATAGTTTGGATTGTTCAGAAACTTGAAACCTACCAATTTCCAAGTATCATTTTAACACAAGTAACTTACATTCATTAAATCCTATTTTTATCACTGAAAAGTATACATTGTAGAGATCATTTGAACAATGAAAAAAAGTGTCGTGTTTAGAGATAACTAAACACAAATGTTAATATAAACAACTAATTGATAACATTTGGCTGTGTGTTTACTTTGAAATCTTCTAAACAACAACAAATACTGAATTGTTTCAACACAAAAATAGATTATGTCCCCTTGCAACAAAAAAGATATCACGTTTTTGAAGTGCATTTCCTGCCTGTCCATAATGTGGCTTTTAATAGAGCGTTATAGCCCACGTGTGTACCAACCTTTATTGGCATTTCTAGACCACATTTTCCAAGTGGTCTAAGAGCCAATAAAAGGCTGGTAGACCCCCCCAAACACACGAGTTAAAAAGGTACGGCATTTCTCTTTATGTTCTTTCCAAAGTATCAACGTGTGCTGATTTTAGTTACTAGTTTCGATATTGAATATTAAGCCTGTGCTCTTCAGAGCAGTTGGACATCAGACAGAAACATAGGACACCAGGGCATACAGCTATCCCAAAATCCACTAAAATCTGGATCCTAGTAAATAAGCACTAATGTGCACCACCTTGGAATTGCACAGACAGCTCGGTGTTATTGTCTACTGTCAGATCCTCAGACCGGCAACACCTTCAGAACATCACTCCTGGTAACGTTGTATTTGAAACATCTCCTGGGTTGACTGTGAAGGTACCATTGAAGACCCCCAATTTGATGCAGAGTAACATGTGACTTCTAAATCATTCCTTCAATGACTCCCCCAGCCAGCACACCTCACCTGACTCTGCTTGCAAACTGCAGCGACATGCCGCTCCATTGCAACAATGCACCTTCTCAGAGCAGAATTTGTAACATCTGATGGTTGATTCTGTTCAGGGGACATTTCGGCTTCAGGCAGACTGCCCATGGGCTAAGGAACCATAGTGCATTTCCTCATAACCCACCTGGCTCAGCTTCCAACCGCAGTCTTACTCTGCAAAGGGCCTCAAAGCTAAGGGAATCAGCTGTTGGCTGCCCTAGTTTGAGCACAGGAAGTCACAGGACCCCTCCCTCTGCAACCATTGCACTAATACACCTCTGCAACCTGTACTACTGCTACCATGTTGATTACCACAAATCTCACAGTGAATGGAACTGATCACAGCCAATGGTTGCTGCTGGCATACCTACATATTTTGACAGTAGGTGGCACCAGCCTAATACCTTGGACAGTGAGGGAAGCACATCTTCTGACCCATCTCCAGCCACACCCCTTCTATAATCTACACTGCTCATCTCACCAAGCTCCCAATATTCAGCCAGACTCCCACACACTTTCTCTCATGCTCCACATTCCCAATAAACCTCAAACTGGCCACTACTCCCCCGTGCACCATCCACACTGTAACATCTTCTACCCTGCGAACCTTCCACCATCTACTCCCTCACCTACCTCTTCACCCAATAATTCCCTACTGAGCTCAATGTGGGCCAATGTAATACCAAATCCCTCGGCAATAAAACATTTTCCTCACTGACCACGTTGGCTCCCATCACCCCAAACACTTGGTGATGGCCATCACAGAAACCTTGTTCTACTCCATGACACTGCCATATTGGCTGCCCTCCATTCTGACTTTCTGACATTGTCTCACTTGTCTCAAATTACTAAAAACTGATGGTGTTGGCCTAATGATCAGCAGGAACGAATGAGCAGCTCCTCTTCCCCTTTGACTTTACTGCATCTTCCTTCCAACATATCACAATTCACTATTTTGCTTCCAAACCTCTTACGATGCCCTCCTCTACTGCCAACTTGGCATCCTTAATCTCTTCTTGAATCTAGACCTACACTTGAATTGCTCCTGAATGATGCCCTTATCATCGTAATGGGCAAACACACACTCAGCTCAACAGCTAAGGCTCAACTGATTCTCTCTGGCCATCCCTGGTCAAACTACATAACCTTCATTTTCTCACCCAAAATCCTGATCTCATATATATATAATTTACTCTAAGTTTCTCTTCTCCCCTGGTTAAGCCCTCTCCCTTATTCACTTCACCATTTGTGTTCCCCCTAACACACCCCACCACCTTCATCTAGCACTGAAAGGAAATAAAACCTTACTCCATTGTTACATACCTGAACTTAGTCAAGTCTTTCCTTCAAGCCCTCTCTCCACTTGCACACTCCATCAACCTTGTCTTTGTTGAGTTCAACATGGCACTGGCAACCTCCTTCAACTGTCACTATCCTTCTTGCTCATTCAACACCTCCGGCGTACACCCTCAACAATGGATTTACCCCATTTATCAAAAATCTGAGGACACCCATACATCACCATCTTCACCACTGGAGTAAATATTATTCCTATACAATTCTTGCTAATCATAACATTCTCCTTGTGTTCGCTATTGATATTAACTAAGCAAAACCCCATTACTATACAAAGCTTATTTTTATATTTTCTCTTCACTCTCATCCATGCAAACTATCAATGACTTCCCACACAAGAACTGCTTCCTCCCCTCTTTTCTCTGCGCTGACAACTTTGCCTCTTACTTCTCTTACAAAATCACTAAAATACACAAAGCTCCATGCATCCTCTTATTTCTCCCTCAAAGTCCCTCTGTCTCTTCATCTCCCCGTCACCCTCACCTTGTTCCAGCTATTTCACTTCCTTTCCACTTCCCTCACTGGACTCATATATATTTTCCACTAAGCTAACTCGCCCTGTGCTCCAATTGACCTCTTTCTACCACAATCAATCAAAGACCTTGACCATTTCACCTTCTTTTAACTCTCCTCACTTTTCAATCTCACCCTCTCAACATCCATCTTTACTATCTGATTAAAAAGTCACAGACTTTCCTATAATAGAAGATTCTCTGCTGCCCCTAATAATCCCTTTTCCCTTCTGCCCCCTCTTAAAAAGACTCAAGAGAATGGTCCATAACGATATTATCAGATATCTCTGAAAAGAAACACACACTATCTGATTCCCCCAATCAGGCATCTGAAGTAAACACTCCACTAAAACTTCTCTCTGCCACATCCCCATCTTTCAAACCACTTCTCACCACTCTCACCTCTCCTCCATCCACATTCTATTTGATCTCTCCACATCTATGAACAATGTGGACCATCCTTCTCTCCTACAAGCCCTCTTCTCCCTTTGTATATAGACCTTAATACTTGATAGGGCTGCCTCATATCTCTCCATCTCATGGAACTCTAGCAAATCATTTGCTGCCCCTTTTTCTGTGGATGTCCCTCAAGCATCAGCCCTCAGCCCAATCCTCTTCACTTTCTGCAACTCCCCTACGGGAAAACTCTTTTCATCTTTTGTCTTTCTTTGCCATATATTTGCTGATGATACTCATATCTTACTCTCCTTTTCCTTCTCCACCCCTGTTATATCTATTCACATTACCAGATGCTTCCCAATTATTTTACACTGGTAGGCTCAATATTTTTTGTTGCTGAACTCCATCTGCCTGATCCAAATATGACCCATCAAAACCTATAGCCCTGGCCCCAATGCTGTCCTCAAGAACCTGCCAATGCTAGCATCACCCTCACTGTGCTGCTCATCTAGACCACAACCTCACCCTCACTCCCTACTGCCCGTTGCTCATAATGTTCCTACCAATCTTCCCTACCATGGTCCTTATCCTTTGTCTTTCTCATGACTTTTCCCTATGCCTCTCCTCCTAACATTGCCATCTCCCATGCCCTTACCTCCATCCTTCTTTCTCCTATAGCACTTAAATGTGGTCACTCCTGTAGCCTCTCCTCAGCTACTCCAACCTCAACTACCGTAACTATCTTAATTCACTTACTCACAGGGTTCAACCCCCAACTAAGTTTCTCTGATCCTCCCACAGGGTATAACCTACTGCTTAATGTTCTCATGCTTTTTCACAGGGTGCAGACAACCACTAAGATTTTGGGGTGCTTTCACAAGGCACAGCAGCCCACTAAACGTCTTAAGCTTACCCACAGATCATGTTTTAAAGTTCTTTAACTCTCTCACAACCTACTGCCATCCTTGTGGATGTGGATGCCTCCCTGTGAGGCCAAACCCTTCCCCCATGATTGCATAACCACCTTATTCTTCCCTCCAGCACAGCGCCTTAGAGGAGGGAATGGTGGTGGAGCATCAGATGGCTCTTCAGGTTGGCCACCAGCCTAAGTGGTTTAGTTGTACTTGGCTAATGGAATCAGCACAATAAAGGCAGGAGGTATGTCCATAAAAAATAAACAGATAATGTAGTTGGGGGATCATACCCCAAGATTCTGTCCGTTGCTTCTCACTCCAACTTCTTGTTGGGGCAGAGCTGGCAACAGGGACCTGCCATTGGACAGGTTTGTTGGTGCTACTGGAGCAGATTGTGCAGACATGATATGTGCAGAGGTTTGGGTATGGCAGCATAATAGCTAGTGACCTCTTGGTGCACCAACCTGTTCAATTAGTGCACATGATTGCTCATGCCAATCCTCCTTAGGACACACCCTGGCCCTTTCCTTCTACCTCTGCGTGGTGCTCTTCTCATAGCCCCACACCATGCAGAATAACTAAGGCTCCTCCCACCTGACAGTCTTCCTTTGTCACAGGGCAAATTAGACCATATACAGGGCCTAGTTGGGCTGTGTAAGGGATTGATGTTTCCAATCCCTGTATCCTCCTCCGCCATGCAGCAGCAGGAAGAAGCTCCTCCACCACCACCTCTTCAACTGCCTGACCTTTATCTTCCTCTCTATCTCAGGTAATTCCACCAACTGTTTCAGCATCCATACCTCTACCTTGTCCACAGAAGCACCCTTGCCCTGCTGTGTGGAGACCATTTGCTCATCCATGCCGCTTGCACAGGAGCCATCCCAATCTCCTCCTACAGGCTGCCATATCTGATTACTCTGCATCACTCTCAATGCATCAGCTTCCCCCATGGGCTCCGAGGATCAGTGATGCTCTGCAGCCTCGGTGTGTCAGATGGCACCCACAAAGAGCACAACATCCCCCCAATCCATCATGAGAGAATCCTCCTCATCCTGTGAAGAGAAATGCACCACCTTCTCCTCCCAACCTTCCTACTCCTCCCCCCTGCAGTGCAGGTATGCCATGACTGCAAAAATGGCAATGCTGTGAACCATGTTCTTGTGCTCAGCCTAAGTGGAAACCTAACATGTTGTATCCCTGAGGACCATAGAGAACCATTGAGAAGCCCAACAAGTGAACAAATAAGGGAACAAACAATACGACCCCTACTACACAAAACAGTACACGTAAACAGAGGAGAAAGGGCAAATACTGTCTTTTTCTGTGTTTTTTAGCAGGAACTTTTCTTGTCTTTTTACATTTTATAGGTGGACAGAAATGGGGAAAGATATGAGAGGATGAAGGCAAAACATGTTTATTTTATATGGGGAAACTAACAATATGCACTATCACACAATGACCAAACCTTACAAGAAAGGGACACAATATATTGGTTCAATAACAAACTGGACAGCAAGAATGTATAAAAGGACAAACAAAAAACAGATAGAGCTCCTCTAAATACTTAATAACACTTACCAGAAGTTCAAAGTCCCACCATAGGCTATGTTTATGTATTTTCGTTTTTAAATTTGCGTTTTTATATGGTATTGTAAAGCTAAGGTTTAAGTATTTTTAACCAATTGCTTAAATAAAAAAAAAAATAATTATGAAATGGTAAGTTAACACCAAATTCAATACCAAATTCAATTACCTAACTTCAGAGAAGGTACTCACACAGAGCTGGTAGGTATCGTTTGCCACTACTCTGTAGCAGCAGTCTGGGCAATATATATGTATTCCTGCAGTGCAAGTTGAACACTGAATGAAATGGAGACTGATACCCCCCTCAGTCTGATAGGCAAATGCTGTGTGGTGGTGTTACGCTCATCCACTTGCATTCACTGGTGGTTCACCTAAGGGTTTTACCAGCAAGAGTGCAGGACAGAGTCACGTAGCTGTCAGGTCAGTGGATTGGTGTTGTATCCTGAGTGATAGTGTGTCTGTGTAAGCAAGCTAGGTCCTGTGGAATGCTTGGTGGAGTGTGGAGTGTTTGGGGCTTGGGGATTCCAAGGTTGACGGTTAAGGACTGGGAGCTGGGCAGAGAACCAGGACAGATTCATGTGACCTTCTCTCTCATCTTCTGAACTATATCTATGCAACTAAGAGTTAAATAAAGCATCTTCCATTTTCTACATAAGTGAGTCAGCCTGGTTCCTGCTCCCTGTCGTCACTGGCTCAGGCACACCTTGCAGGAGGCAGTGGCTCTGAGCTGATTTCACATCTTTCTGGACTATTGGAGTGGGAATGTTGGATTGTGGATTAGTAAAGAATTTCAGAGTGTTTCCTTCCAGTGTAGAATACCACCTTAAACTGGAAGGAAGGTTGATTTTCAGAAATAGAGAGGACCCCCGTCACCAGTCTGTTGTCCTACTGGGTGTCCGGAAATTACGTCGAAAGACATTTCGTCGAAAGACATTTTGTCGACGGAATTTGGTCGAAAACCAAATGGTTGAATTTTTTTTTTATTTATATAAATATTTTTTAGGTTTTAGTTTAGGGAAAAAAAGGGTTTTTTAGAAAAAAAAGGGGTTTGGGGGGACCCCCCCCCAAAAAAAAAAAAAAATGAAAATAATTTAAAAAAAATTCGACCATTTGGTTTTCCACCAAATGGTTTCGACCAAATGTCCTGTTGACCTTTTTTTTTCGACGAAATGTCTGGTAACCATCCTACTGCTATTACTGTCACGTCTGGAATTTGGTTGTTCTGGAAGTGAAATTCTACTTGGTCAGATTTTTGTTCAACCATGTGGCAGGTGCCGTTTAAACTAACATGGTTGACGCTCTGTTTTAATTTTATTGGTCGGCTAGTCTGGGTCCAGAGGACCTTGTATAAGCAATCTATTAGGGGTGACAACCTTCCCAGGAGGTCATTCCCTAGTAAAGAAGGGGTGCCCTCTGGAGTCACTACTATGACTGGGTGTTTCACCTTGTGTTGCCCAATTTTAATGTCCAAATCTGCAGTCCCCTCGACGGGTATTTCCTTCCCGTCAAAGTTCTGAAGTTGTCCAGGAAGAGAGGTGAGAGGAATACGGTAATTCTCCCCCCTTCCTGCATTTAGTTCATCAAAGGCCCTTTTGGACAAAAGGGTAGCTTGGGATCCAGTGTCCACCAGTGCCAAAATTGTACCCTGCCCCTGCACTTGTACAGGGGCATAGTATCTTCCCTCCTTCTCCTCAAGGGGGCACAGATAATGCACATTTTTAGAGAACTGGTGGGCTTATTTTTTGGTTTTGGACATTGAGAGAGAAGAGATTTGGGCAGAGTTTGCCAGGGTGTTTTGGGAATCTGAAAGAAAAAGTTGGCAATTGGATATTGATGCAGTTTTGGGTTCCCCTGGTTCCGGTTCTGGCCCGCCCCCCCCTTTTTGGAGGCAGTCACCAGGATGGGTTTGAACCAGGGGTTTTCGGTATTGTTGGTTCTGGGATAGAATGATGGGCGGCGACAGCTCAATCCCCACATCTGCCCAGTCTATGGATGCGGTTTTGCGTTCCCCTGGTTCCAGTTCTGGGCCGCCCCCCCTTTTTGGAGGCAGTCACCAGGATGGGTTTGAACCAGGGGTTTTCGGTATTGTTGGTTCTGGGATAGAATGCTGGGTGGCGACAGCTCAATCCCCACCTCTACCCAGTCTGGATTGGAATCCCTTGGGACCCATTTTTCCTTGGGAGGAGTTCCCCCATCTCTGAAGGAGAAGATCCTTTTCCCAGGATCCTCTGAGGATCCCTCTCCCTCAAATTGGAAGACCTGTACCTCCTCCACAAAATGGGTCTCTTTGGGTCCTTTGTTTCTCCTACCTCCTCTCTGCTCCTTGGGTGGCAGACTTTCAGGGGTAGGCGAATTTGTTTCCGGTTCCTGGGTTTCCAGGGGCTGTTTACAAGTGGGGAAGGAAGCTTCCTCCAAGGCTTTACACCCCCCTTTCCCCTTGTGCCCCCTACCTGGGAACCGGTGAGTTATCGGGGTGCTTCCCACGTCATTGTTCTGGAGCACCAGGCCCCGAGTTTGGGGCATTCTGCGCTGGCATGCTCATCTGAGGGTTCTGTTGAGCCCTCAGCATGTGACCCAGATCCCGTGACATTTTGTGGACTTGGCGCTCTAACTGTGAAACCCGCTCAGGCTGATACGGGGTTCTATTTTCTCCCCTGGGCTGATCCCGGGTAGCTATCCCTTCTCTGGTAGTACCCCGGGTTGGGAAGATTTGGGTACCCCTCCACCCTTGGCCTCCCCTCTCCCGGATTAGGTGGTCTGGGCTCAGGGAATTGGGGAAAGAAGGATGGATGATTTTGGGGCTGGAAATTGGGTGGATACTTGGGGAAAAAGTTCTGCCCAGTGTTTGGTGAATTTCTGCCCTCCTGTGGGAAGTTAGGAGGGAAGTTCCCTGGGTTGGGTGCCTGGTTGGATCCCCCCCTTGGGTTGGAGGAGTCCACACATACCCCAAGATGGGTCGGTTTCCCTTGTAGCGGGGACTTACATAGTCAGGGGAGCGAGGGACCCCATTTGTGGGACTACCTCCTTGACTCCCGAGGGCCTTCTGGCCTGCGAATTCATCCTCTGACTCAGAAGTACTGCTCCCAGAGGTGCCCGTCTGATCTTCCAGGTTTTCCCAGATTCTGCGAGCCTGGGAATGGCTGGCAGAATGTGGGGACCTGGTCTCCTGTGTCCTGTGACGTTCAGAGGAGTCTTCAGATTTCTCCTTGCTACCAGGATTTGATGAGTAACCCCCCCCCCCCCACTGACCTAACTGGGAAGAGGTTTTCAGAATGCCCTTAGAGGACCTACTCTCCTGGGGTTCCCCACTAAATTGCACTGTACTTAGGTGCCCATACCCGGATGCCGGCCCATCCATTCCTGGGTGGTACTGGCCTATGAGCCCCATACTTTTGGTTGGATAGTAATCTGCCATCCCTGTGGCCCTGTGCTCATGTGCGCCAGGGGACATGGGGGTGGCAGAGTCCAGGGACTGGGAGAGATGAAGGCCTCTGGTACTAGGGCTCCTGAGGTTATGCTCAGGTGTTTCCCTTTCCCAGCGAACCTCATCTCTATCATCCCCTGCTCCCTGTTGCCATGCAAGAGCCTGTGCTTTCAGTTCCTCAGTTAAGGCCTTACTAGACTCTATCAGTCTCTCCTGCATGGCTACCTGTTGCTCGAGCCTATCATTGTCCTGGCAGAGAGCCTCATTCTCTCTCTGTGCTTCCTGGTTGGTCTTGGAGTACTGGGCCAGTCTTTGCTGCAGGGGGGTTACCTCCTGAGTCCCATCCCTACTGGCCTGTTCCTTTCTTGCCAGAGCATCTTCCACACTCCTGGTGTGCTCTAACAAGTTCTGATTCTCTTTTTGGAGGTCACACAGTCCCTGGAGGTCCAAGTGATTTTCTTCAATTTTTCCTTTTAATTGGCAGACTTCCTGGGCTAAGGTGTCCCTTTCCTGACTAAGAGCCTGCATCTGTGCCGCCAGGTCGTCCCTCTGCCTTTGAAAGGCACCAGCGTTCTGGCGCTCCTCCTCAAATTCTGTCTGGGTATCCAGGTCTTTCAGAATCAGTTTGTTGCTCTCTGCCATCTCCCTATTTAGGTGGCTTTGCAGGGTGACTACCTGCTCTGTGCATGCCCTATTGAAATCCAGTTGTTGCACCAACTTTTTCTGGCTCTGCAGTAGGGCGTCCAAACCTTCTTGGTACTCCTTCTGCAAGGCCAGAAATCTGGTATCCTGGTCAGACTTTTCCTGTTGCAGGATACCCATATCCCCTTTTATTTTAATGATATACTGCCTACTATCATTTTCGGACTCCTGGCTCCTCTGCAGCCTCTGCTCGGAAGAGACCAGGTCAGATTGGGCCTTCTCTAATGCCATCAGTTGCCTATTTACCAGATCTTGGCCTTCAGCACATTTGTCCTGTATGGCTCCCATATATAAATATAAATATGCCGCTACCCTGGCAATCTTGTTGTGCTCATCCTTGGCCTTAGGGGCCATATATAGTTCACTCAGGGCCACATGTAAGGGACCCTGATCTCTCCATATATCTGACCCAGTTACAGTGACCTGTTGCGCGATTGCCTGCAACCACACATTCTGGTCTTGTTCCGTCCATTCGCCTCTCACAAATAGCTTATGTAAGAGGTGCTGTCTGGCTATTTTGATATCGCCCAAGGTCGTCATTCTGGAAATTAATTTCCGACCTGACTTACAGAAGTTAATATTTTATTTTACAAAACAGACCGTCTCCTTAGAGCGTCCTTCTTTTGAGGGGTGATTTTACAGTGTAACACAGCGTGGTGATCCAACAGGATTTATGTATCCTGTCAGTTAGCACACTGTATTAAGCTGCACAAATGGTAGATCTAATCCAGATGTCCCGGCTCGAGCCCCCACTCTGTTAAGCGACTTCAATTCAGTACTCTAACTAAGTCAGTGCCTAGTCTGGGATGCCCAAGGGAAGCCCTTATTTATATATTTTTATGACAAGTTCATAGATCTGGATGATAAACCCTTGTATAACGCTCCTCTCTTTGAATCCCCCTGACCTCACTGAGCCAAGAAGTAGGTTTGTTTTTCAAATTAAAAGATTTATTTTACAAATTAAATAAGATATATATCACACTTTTATTATAAATAAATTAATATTTGATAGCACACTTATGAATATGACAGTGATCAACAATGGATAATATTACACTAGCACACTTTTGTAATCACTTAGGAGTTGGTATAGAAAGAATAAGGTAGCTGAGAATGCTTTTATGGTTTCAAGGAAAACAATGATGGATAGAATGCAGCACAGAAATAAACTGATATGGTTTCAACAAGAGAGAATGTAATCACTTTTCCCCTTGTGGCAATTCACTCTCCCCCTATGCAGTATAAAGATATGGAAGGAGAGCATACAATTTTCAGGAATACCATCAAATGCAATACCAATTCAGTTCCCCCCTAGCAAGCTTAGAGCACAGGGATGATTTTAAAACACAGGCAAAAATACTTTAAATGTGATTTGCAAAGAAGTGAAAATATGCTAAAAATGATTTTAATTTCCTGTACGAGATTCAGGGTAGGTGACAGCTACTTTGAATTAGTTCAGGTCAACACTATCAGTGATTCATGAGGGATTATCAGGTTGAAAACGTTCAGAGTAGAGTAGTAGCTTGTTGGAAAGCTTAGATTCTTAGCTTTAGAATGAAAGTTAAATCTCGTTCCTAGCACATGCGGTTCCAAAGATACAGACAATTTTGTGGAGGTAGATTTTCAGAAATTAGATAATGATTCAGAATGGCAAATGACACTTTCGCAGCTTTAAAATCACAGAATGGACACACGATTTCTATGATGCAGTTCTAGGCAGGTTGAATTGGATGGGATAAGCTTATTTTAAACTCATAGATGACTATGCACAGTTCTGGCTGGGTACTCACATTATAAATTTGAAATAGGCCGTCAAGATCTGGTCAGGTTGGCTGCGGTTCTCTCGCCATGGGACGGTCTCTGGCACTGGTGCTGCTCACAGCGATCTGGTCTGATCTGGTCTCGGTTCTGGATCTTTGGTTCCGGTCTCGGCACTGCACAGCGGTCTGGTCTGGTCTCGGTTCTGGATACGGCTCTGCTATCTGGGTTCTGGCACAGGTTCTAGCCAGAATCAAACAGCTCGCCTGGCTGTTGAATAGTTTGGTTAGGTGGCTGGATTCTGAGGCCTGCTGAGAAGGATTCAGCTTTTGGACTAGGCCTCTCTGCTGCAAGTTCTGAAGTCTGGATTCTAAGTTCTGGTTCTGGAGTCTTCTGGATATTGTCTCGTCCGGCAAAATGCTTCGCAAGAAATCAGTTTGAAGTGGAAAGTGAATGTCTACCTGGGTCTCAATGACTCCTTTTATATCTTTTGAAAGTGGGTGTGTGCATGGGCATAACTAAGCCTGTCCCTCACAACTCATCATTGGCCAAGTTCTCCTCTCTCTCTTGATTGGGGGAAGGAATGGAGTGTCATCAGGCATCAATTTTATGGCATACAAAAAGAACACTCACCTTGTCACTTTGCACACAAATCTATGTTTGATCCAAATGCAGATTTATCTATGTACAATTTTTCTAATATTATATGTCCAGTTAACATATTTTCTGTAGCACCAAACCATCCGATCCCTGTCTTTGTAAGATGTTGTGTCCACTTCTGACAGAATTCTGCCCCTTTCATCCAGAACACAACCTCTAAACTTTTCCAGAATTTACACAAGTGTGCGCAAGAAATATGGGCATCAAATGATGAAGTGTCAGATTTTTAACATACAGACGTTTGGAGTAATACCTTATTTTACGCTACTACCCCCCAGAACATACCACAGAGTCCTAACACCTCTTAAAATGTGGACAGAAAAATCACAGCAATAATTATATTATTGATATCATTTTGACAGTTATGTACTATGAATTATCGATCTTTTTAAAATTATGTTCTGGGCCAGATGGGTGTGGTTTAGGTTCCAAGGCACATGGGGGAATTTCTGTCTGTCCCCGCCTCCAGCTCTGCTGGCTCACAGAGGCACTGCTCCTCCCAGTTTCTTCCAAGAGGAAGCCATTTACGACCCCCCCTAATTTAACATTTGCCTGAGCCAAGGAAAGCTCATTGTTCTGTTTCCCTTGCAGTTTCAGGTGCCCCTCCTCTGATTCAATCAGAGAGGTGTGATCTCCTTTTGGTGGTGCAGCAGAAGGGAGGCCAGGCCTGTGAAAGCAGTTGCTGGGCAAGTTTCCACTCCTGTCGGGGGTAGTTGCCAGGCAGAATTCAATCTCTTCAAGCCAGGCCTCAGCTAAATGTCACTTTTGTTCTAGTTTTCTTCATTCAAATCAAACTTACAATTTTTACACATGCAGCTAGAACGCTGATTCTAAGTTCAAAACTATGACATTTAAACAGTTTCAACCTATGTGACACTCAAAAGTAGGTCACTCATTTATTTTAAATATTTTGATTTTAGTGGCTTTAAATCCCATTTCACTTAAGCTGCTGACATCCACAGCTCAGCCAGTTTTGTTATAAACATTGTTTTAGGCTCTTCATCTTTCCAGATTTGGTATGCACACAAGACTTCATTCTGCCCGATGTCTGCTGGTGTTCAGTAACATTTTTGAATATCTTGCGATGTTTGAAATAGATATTTTGAGCTTGCATTCAGAGAAACAAAGGTGATTTTAAAGCGCTTTTTGAGCTAACAAGCACTGCTGTTTTTCCTTTGGCACCACGTTTCACTCATGGCGCTTCTGGCCCATCACGCTCGCACTGGTGGGTGGCAGGTCAGGCGACCATTTTGGTGTGCGCAAAACTGTGCGGTTTTCCTGGATTCTGGTGCAAATGTGGGCTTTTCGGCCATCTTGGATTTTCTAAGCCCACAGCACCAAATGTTGTAGCCTAATAATTCAAACGTGGGTCAAGACACCTGACAGGGTCTCTCATGGTACATTTGTGATTTCAAACATATTGGGATGGATTGAAACTGGATTTTGGTTTACATCAACATAGAAGTTGTTTTGGTTACATGACTACCATCATGAAGGTGGGAACTGATGGTGCGTGTTAAGTGATTTAAGAAGCTGCATCAGTGGTTAAGTGAAGAGAAACCTGCCCCTCAAACCCTGAGAGTATGTGGAGGAGGAGCAGCTTGAAAGACAGGAAATTGAAAATCAAGAAAAATTAACCACTGTGCTTTTAGTACTATTGTTGGGTATATGTAAAAGAGTACAAGAATTCAAGAATGACGACCCGTAATGCTCCTGAGGAATGTTCTCCAATTATAGGATTTAAGAAGAAACATGTTGAGCAGGTTTCAGGCTACTGAATGGTTACAGAGACATTTTTTTTTACTATTTCCATTCTTTATATGATTTGTCTCAATTTTTGCATTTAGGGCCTGATTCATGGAAGTGTTTTATAATCGTGCAATCCCATAGGAAAATGTTCCATGAATCAGGCCCTTCGTATTGTGTCTCTAGATGTGTATTGTTCTGTGTGTATAGATATTCTTTTGACATTTGACAATTCCCTTTTTGGATAGTTATAGGCACTTCAGCACTTTAATTAGGCTGCTTCATTTTTTGCACTTAAATGTGTTACTTATGTTGGACGAAATTGTTTCCATTTACTGTGGTTTTTAGAGTATATTTACTATTTTTGATTAAAGGTCTAATTTGTTTATTGTGTGCTTGTGTATTATTAATTTCTGGTAGTTCAGGATGCCAAGCCTTCCTCATTACGACTTTCCTGACCCTACTTTTTAGTTATAATATGTAGAGTTTATAACCCAGATGCTTTGGAATACACCTTGTTTTCCACACCCCATTCCTCCTTCTCAAGGATTGATTATATATTTATGAGTAGACCCTTGATGACGTGTGCACAGGGTTGAAATTTCTCCGCTCCTCATCTTGGACCACGTTCCGGTGGGGTTAGCCACAGAATGGGAAAAGACCCAAAGGCGAAGCACTAGGTGGCGCCTGGATACAGAACTGCTCCCGTCACAGGAATTTGTCTCCTCAATAGAGCAGTTCACACTGGATTTTTTTGGACAAAACGACTCAGACTGCTTATTGCCGGGGCTGATATGGGAGGCATATAAGGCAACTCTTTAGGGGCACATTATAGGGTTTGTTTCAGGTCAAAACGGCGTAGCCAAAAAGGAAGATGCTAAGAGGCTTCAAAATATCAAGAAAAGAGAGGTAGAGTATTTGCGCGCCACTAATCAGGGAAAGCTGAGGGCCTTAATAAAAGAGAAGATTGAATACAACAGACAGTGTTCAAGCAAAGTGGCAGGGGTGCTCTTGAAATACAATTCCACATTCTTTGGGATGGAGGGGCTAATAAGGCTGGGAAACGTTTGGCCTATTATTTGAAAACTAGAAATCAGAACAATAAAATGGCCTCTCTAAAAGTGTGTGGGGTGGTAATGAAGGATGACTTCTTCAGAAGGTTTATGGACCTTCTAGCCCCCACATTGTTGAGGATATATCATTGCTACACTTGAGACATTAACCCACAGGGAACCTGTGATACAGGTTATCCCAAAACTGAATAGGGAGTCCTCCTTGGTAAAGAGCTTTAGACACATCTCGCTAATAAACGCAGATGCAAAGATTATTGCTAAAATCCTGACCATGAGGCGTTTACAAAAATGAATAAATATGGATCAGACTGGCCTTGTAAAGGTAAGTCTTGCCAGGGTGAACTAGTGACTACTCTGTAATGTTCTTGACCTGCCCAGCAAAGTGGAAAACACATGGGTAGCGGTTATGGTGGATGCTGAGAAAGCATTTGATTGGGTGGGTGGAACTGTCTGGTGGATGCACTGAGATGACATAGCTTAGATTTAAAATTCATATCCCTAGTTTTTACCCTATATCAACACCCCAGATCCGCATTCAGTGGCCTATTCTCCTCCTTTTTCCTTTTTGAATAGAGTCACCAAGCAGTGATGCCCCTTATCCCCACTCCTGTTCATTCTGTGACTTGAGCCTCTTTTATAACTTTTAAGGTGAACAAAGGTTTTAAAGGGATTGGGGCACACAGGATAGAGATCAAGGTTGCTGCTTATGCAGATGACATATTGGCCCTGTTGGAGAGCCCGCAGGCTTCCTTACCCACTTTCCTAACTGAGGTTGCGGTGTATGCAGAGGTTTCTGGCTCTAAGTTAAATGTCGATAAAACAGAAATCATGCCACTTAATACATTTTGTTTTAAAGAGCAGTGTGTGAACTCAGGTTTTATTTGGAAACCATATGGGAGGCATTATATTTACCAAAGATACTCAATACATGCTTCAACAAAATGTTCAAGCAATACTATCTGAGGTTAATACCTTACTGTCTAGATGGACCCTGATGCACTTGTTATGGTGGGGGAGATTAGAGACAATCAAGATGTCCATTGCGCCCATCATACTATATGACCTTTCAATGTTGCCCCTAAAATGGCCACCACTGTTCTTTAAAACTGTCGAAAAAAACCTCCCCCAGTTTTTATGGAACAATAAGAAAGCTATAATCTGATTAACCAAGCTCAGGGCAGCATCGTTTCAAGGAGGGGTTAATGTTCCATATTTTCAACGGTACTTAGATGCCTTTATGATCCAACAGGGGTTGCAATGGCACTCAGACACTAATGGGGTGGTAACCTCACAATGGCTGGATTTAGGAGCTGCATTAGCGATTCCTTTCCGAAATGGGATATTACATATATTAAAACAAAGCCCTCTGTAATGTGTATGAACACAATCCAATATACTTGCATGGTGCTCCGTGTGTGGGCAAATAACGTAGCATGGGCGAATGGAATAGGTAGGATGCAACCTATCTGGTATTATGACTGGTTCAGGGTGGCTGGCAAGCCAATCTTCTGGGCAGAGTGGGATCTTATAGGAGGATCAGATCTGGACTGGAAAGGGAACTATACCTTTCCAACAACTCAAATAGTTGTATAACCTTCCTTCAGGGGAATTCATACGCTATGGTCAGCTAGTGGGAGGTAACTGAGTGGCGCTACACCCGTATTCATTGCAGGAAAACATTGTCAATCACAGCCCCTCATCAGCGGCTGTGATTTATGAGCTGCTATTTGTTGTCTCACACCTTACCATGAACCAAAGGTTGAGCAGACTTGGATGGATGAGTGTGGTGCAGACTTCCTGGGCAGCGGCTGGCCGAGCATCTGGTCAAAGATCCATCATACTTCTGTATCATACTCCACTATGCAAACTCTATATATGATATACAATATAGCACTTTGGACCCCCTCTAGGCTAGGAAAAACAGAACCAAGAGATCAAGCTACTTTATGCTGGTCATGTCAGGCGAGGTGTGGAACTCTAATACATATGCTGTTTGATTGTAGGTTTGGGCACTCTTTCGGGTTGTCTGTATGGCCACTTATCATGAGAATATGTAATCTTGACATAGCATTATCTCCCCTGTCAGTCATGAGTGGCAACGCAGCTCCAGGGCTACATGGGAATAACAGCCAGAAGTACCGTTTTATTTGGAAACCATATGGGATCAGATACCTATGCTTTATATTTACCAAAGATACGCAAAACACGCTTCAACAAAATGTTCAAGCAATACTATCTGAGGTTGATACCTTACTGTCTAGATGGACCCTGATGCGCCTTTTATGGTGGGGGAGATTAGAGACAATCAAGATGTCCATCGCGCCCATCATACTATATGACCTTTCGAGGCTGTCCCTAAAATGGCCACCACTGTTCTTTAAAACTGTCAGAAAAAAAACTCTCCCAGTTTTTATGAAACAATAAGAAAGCTAGAATCTCATTAACCAGGCTCAGGGCTGCATCGTCTCAAGGAGGGGTTAATGTTCCATATTTTCTACGGTAATTAGATGCCTTTATATTCAAACAAGGGTTGGAATGGCACTCAGACCGTAATAAGGTAGTAACATCACAATGGCTGGATTTAGAAGCTGCATTAGCTCTGCCTTTCCGAACAAGGGATATTCCATATATTAAAACAAGTGTAGCCTGCGGGATGTTCGTAAATAAAAAAATAAAATGTGACTTAATCATGTAAAGCACATGCCCTTTGTAGCAAAGATCCATTCTTGGTCTTGTTGGATTTTAGCCAAATTTTGGTGTTAAGAACTTGATTTGTTAATGTTAGCTTACTTGTACCGCGCTCTTTCACCACCGGAGTAGTCCCCTGGCACTCTGGCAGATCTGAAAAAGGACGGTGTGACACAAGGGGGCTGTGGGAATGGTTAGTAGGGTGCAGTGGGAATAAGAAAGTGAGATATGATGTTCTGTTGGAAGCTCCAGTTCGGTTTACACTGTTTGCTGAGCTTAGAGGCGATTTTCTAGTCTGAGCGCTTCCCATGTGATGTTGTGCATGGTTATGTGTTGTTTATATGTTGTTGCAGTGTGGTAAAGTATGTGAGGTTTGCTGTGCAGAGATGTGGTCATCTAAGTTTCTGTAGGAGAAGTGTTTGCACAGTAAAATTAGGTTTTAGTATTGGAGGGTTTTTACCTCTTTGCTTTGGCTTCTGTGGTCGGCATTTATGACCATCCTATGTGCTTTGATATTGTTTAGCATCCTAGTCGGCAGGTACGTTGTGGTGTGGTAATTATCTTCTGTAGAAGCCTAGCGGTATGTGGACCTGGGTCGTGGAGGTGTGTTCCCGCCTGCCCTTGGGTTAGAGATGGCTACGTTAAAGGGTTATGGGTCCCTCCCTTGACTTCTAGTGGGGGGTCCCTGCCTACTGTGGTATTCCTCTGTAAACATGGTGGTGTGTGTGCATGAGAGGTCCAAAATGTCCTCCCTACACCCACCAGTTGGGGATGGTTAGGCAATGGATTGTAGGTCCCTCCCTAGGCTTTCTGTTTCTGCCAGATATTATGATTCCTACTTGTTACCTTCTGATTCTGGGGTGAAGAGCCAGGTTTTCAGTCATTTTATGAATTTCAGATGATCCCTTGTATTGCGTTTGTTCTTTGGTAGGGAATTTCATGTTTTTGGAGCGAGGTGTGGGAAAGATGATCCTCCAAATGTTCTTTAATTGTATGGTTTTGATTCTAGGTGAATGTAGTAGCTTGATCTGAGTTGTCTTGCTGGATGGTAGATGGTTATTTTCTTCTTTAGGAACTCTGCTCCACAGCTGTGGATTCCTCTGTACATTATGCACATTGTTTTTAACCTTATTCGCAGTTTTATCGGTAGCCAGTGTAGTATTTTTAGTGATGGGCTAATGTGTTCTCTTTGTGGTAGTTTGAGGAGGAGTCTGGTCGCTGTGTTTTGGATACAATTAAGTTTCTTTAATAGGCGTTCTGGCATTCCTAGGTATATGCTGTTGGTTTACTCTACCTTGGGCATGATGAGTGTGATGATGGGGAATGTTTTGTGGGTGAAGGAGAGGAATGGTAGGATCCTTTTAATGTGTGCAGGAGGACGAAGCATTTCTTGCTTATAGCATTTACTTGTGGCTCAAGTGTTAGTTTGTTATCCATCAGGACTCTGAGTTTCTTTACAGTTGTTCATGGCATCAGTGCAGTTCCTAGTTCTGTTGGCCATGGGATGTAGTGGCTGACTTTCGATATAACCATTATTTCTGTTTTGCCAGGGTTGAGTTTGTGGTTGTTTGCTTTCATCCAGCCGTAGATTTCTTGTAGGCATTCTTGTAGGTTTGTGTTTTCTTTGCATTGGTTTTGTACTTTGTAGATGATCTGTGTATCATCAGCGTAGTTGTAGCATGTGAGGCCATGTTTTTTTAATTAGCTTGATTAGTAGAGCCAGGTATATGTTGAAGAGTAGCAGAGGCAGGGAGGATCCTTGTGCTACTCCACAGGTGGATTCCCCTGTGGTGGATTTGATCCAGATTATTTCTGTTCTTTCTGTTAGGAAAGATTTAATCCAGCATAAGGGTAGGTCTGTGATTCCTTTTTCTTCCAATCTCCTGATGAGGATGTCATGGTTGACTGTGTCAAATGCTGCTGAACTGCTGAAAGATACAGGAGAATTAGTATTAGATTTAATTATGTAAAGCACAAGCACTTTGTAGCAAAGTTCTACCCTTGGTCTTGTTGGATTTTAATGTACTCTGTGGACATGCTAAACTTGAAATGTTGATTTGATATGATGATTTTATCATGCTGGATTGTGGTTTTATTATGAATTCACTGTCTTTTATTTACATGTACTTTTATGATTGATTAACTGGAATAAAGTTATTGATGATGATATTACTAGCCGAATAATGATGATGAAGATGATATTACTTTGCTCCTGTTTTCTTTTCCACTGCACGCATCAAGAATACTCAAACATTTCTTGAAAAATTGCTTGCGCATTGCAAAAAACAATATAGGAATCAAAGAACACGAGATTTAGCTCGATGTAGAGAATCTGAGCCATAGAACCCAATTCTATGTAAGGTGTAAAAACTGTACAAAGCGGGGGATCCCTAGTAGCTCAGATTGTAATTTACAAAGTTTTTAATAATTCAGTTGCCTACACAAGCGGAGTCTGTGGTTTGTTTGTAAATAAAATGCCTTTTTCCATTATTGTGATCGAGTGTTGATAGATGTAAACATCAGAATGAAACCCATATATTATTTTAGTACAGTCATTTTCTGATAACCTATTCAATGTGATAAAGAATAATCAAACATTCTTTCAAGAGAGACATTCAGCTTCATATTGACGAGGGAGCATTAACTGCATGGCAGAGTGAGTAACAAAAAAAAAAAGAGTATGAGGTCTAAAAATGTTACCAAGAGGGTAGTTCTGAGTCCGAATGTCGCAATTCAGACCTTGTGTCTACTTGTTAAAATGTTTTGTCTCACTAGTAGTGAATGTTTGTTGGAGGTATTGGGCCCTTATCATTTCTACTCAATGCGATGAAGGAAATCCTAATATAGTACATTTGAAAGGACTTTTGGGAACCAAATTATAAAATATTGGTTCAATATTTTAATTTCTGCCCGGTTTTTCAACCAAACCTCTTTCTATTAATCTTATTTTGAATATGTCTTAGCATACTTCTCATACATGATATACTGTATCATGTTACTACTCAAATAGATGGAACTTTCTCTTCCAAAGACGCATCTTTACCCAGATTGGTACTCAGCTCCGGACCAGCCAGAGGCTACATCATAAGAAGCAAGCCACTGGTTTGGCTATGGTAGAAATAACTCATCGGGAAGCACAGGCTGCAATCCATCCTTCAGGCAGAAAGGCAGCCTAAATGGCAAAAGGAGCAGTGTCATTGAGAGGGAGTGCATCATCCCTAAACTTCCCCAGTCTAACAGCCTGTAGGTGACTTTGAGTTTGCAATTTTTGTTGAATGCAATATCCTGTATATCTTTAACATTATCGTTGACACCATGCATTTGATGCTAATGCACCACAAGCAGATACATCTAATGATGTTGCTAAAGTGCCTCCTATGAAAGAAAGCTAACTGTGGTGCTAAAGTGTCATTTATGAACCAGACCTAACTGTGGCCAAAGAGCCATGACTACCTGTTTTTCATGTACATTTAGCTATCTTTTGTTGGTTTTTACTTCCAAGATTTAGATTTGTGATAGATGTGAATACAGATACACTTCATGCTTATTTTTTATAATTTGGATAACATTGTTGTTGTAACATTTGTTCTTGATGATGTGAGTTTGACAATGTTGGGTTTTAATTTTAGCGTTTTGTGTTTATAGACTTTGCCCTGATGATGGACACACATCCAAAATGCATTGACTTTGCTGAGTTTGTTTCCTCATTGCATGTCATTTTACTTGCATTAAATAATTGAATCCATACTTTGATTATATATCATAGCTTTATACATATACATTATTATATTCTTTGATGAATTATAAATGAAATTAAAATGGTCTTAGCACCATTGGGTGAACATGCAGCACCAAGGAATATACACGTGGCCATTTACAAAACAGATCTGTGCTAGTCATACCATAATCCAATACACTGCAGTTGTATTTGCCTTCTATGTTTACAGTGATCTTTTAGATGGTCTTCATAGATGCTTTTTTTACCTCCATATAACTGTCAGTGTACAATATCTGTATAAATTATATAAATAATATTCTTATAGTACATGTAATTCTGCAGAATCTCTATACAATGCTGTAAATAATGTTCTTGTTACAGGCTTGTAATGTCATCACTACTCACCTGTAACAAGAAAACAACATCACTATAGCAACGGTAATGATTTATTACAGTGAAGTTGTCCCATTAAAATGCCTGCTGCTCGAGCAAACATAGAGCAGAATTACAGCTGCCACTGGGTTTAATTAAAGTTGTGCCTAACTTTTCAAACGCCCCCCTTTTAAAATGTCTTTCTGTGACACTTCATAGCCATTAATTGATAAGGAACAGTTCATGGTAGCATGTTTATTTTGTGTACTGCTGGAGTGTAACACAAAAGGGCAGGACACCATCTGCATTTATCAGTATGCCTAAACAGACAACACGTTTTCTGATTACTTTTTCTAAACTGCTTCAAATATGTTTCTGGAACACATCACATGCTATTTCTATTTCTTTGTATTACATTTATAAAGTCCATAAAAATGTATCACAAAGTTTTCCTAGCAGTCAAGAAGCATGCTTACTGAGGACACAGAGGCCAGAGGACTAAAAAGGAAAATGTAATGGTGAAGATAGAGAGTTTTTCACCTCATGAGTTGGTGGCGGTCAAGGTCCCATACACGAAGACCAGTAATCATCCGTCCAAAGATGACAATTGTCGGTTGGGACTTCTGTCCCTGTTTTTGAACCATTTAATTGCAGTCTATTAGTAAACATCCACTGTCTAGGGCAGTGAAACAAGATTGTTCTACCTAACTTCAAGATAGGATTGTACCCAAATCCAAGAAGAGCCTTGAAAACCCTACTGATGTAGAAGATCTAGGAGAAGTTCATGGTGGACCTTATCGAAGGTGGCTGATTAATCCAATAGAAAAGAGCTCTCCTTAGGATGCATATCAGTGTCGTCTTTTTTCAACCAAACAGATTCTTCATTGACTATTACGTATGAACAACAGGAAAATCTCTTACATTAGAGTAAGCAATACCCCAGGTATTAAAGGGAATGACAGTGTGTGGCCATGTGTTGCTGGGAATACAATATTTTATCCCACATCACATAGACAATTGTTTTGTTTCCGTTAACATATGGATAACATTTTTGATTGTGTTATATATTTTAATGTTTTACCATCCAAGGATGCCCAAGCAACTACAACTAGAGTTTCTAGAATAGTTTGCAAGTGTGATGTCACGGGGCTGATAACCATAGTTGACTATAGTATATTGTAGTACATATAGCATGTGTTTTTGGACCCATAACTAATAATGGCAGATTAACTCAACAAAATGTGTTACTATGTCACCTGTTAGTAATAAAGATGGCACTTGCAGATTCGTGTGAGCTGTCAGACATAGGGGCAGGAGATTAAGGTCCTTAAAAGTGGAGACATTTACTGATTATGAGTTAGAATGCAGACAGCAACAAAACCAATTGTTTTCTTTCCTTTGGAAATCACTCTGTACCAACCTCCTTTAACAGGGGCTGAGCTATTTAAGTATTAATCAAGAGAGAGGTTCATTGTGAAATCAATGAATCAGATGAAAAGGCACCGGGAGGTTCTTTTTCCACCCTCTGACAATGGATTGGAAAGATAGCTATTAAATCACGAGACTCAATCCATTGAATTGAACGGTAGCATAGACTCTTCTTTTATAAAGTGAATATAAAGCTACTAAGCTACATTGTGTATTATTTTACCAACAATGTGAGCAATGCTGATGCTTACATTTATCTTCATATCTCCACAATTAGAGTCCCCTGTTCTAAGAGAAAGCTAATGTATTTGTATTTTGTATTTATTTGAAGAACAGGGAAGAACAGGGATTTCAACTTTGATTAGAAAATACTTAGAATAACACATTTACATATGACAGAGGCATTCCCATGAAGTGCTCCTGTAGAATATCACAAAGATGAGAACACTTGGTAAGTCAGTTTATGAGAGTGTAAAGTGGGACATCCATCAGGGACAAATCAAAACAAACAGAAACACATACACATGAAAAAAGCTTACTTAAAAAGCTAATATTAACCGAAGGGGGCAAGTGCTTCAGAATAATGAGGAGTAGTACATAGATATGCAAAATCACATTATTAAGCTCAGTGAAGAGAGTGGTAGGGTCAGGTAGGGAAGAAGGGGAAGAGAGCAGAGGAAGTCCCTCTTTAGCAAGTAACTGAAGTATAAGCTGAGCTTTGAAGAGGACCACAGCTGGACTGGCTTTGATTGAGATGGGCAGTGGGTTCCAGTGAAGCAGAGTGAGTAGAAGAAAGAGCGGGAGCAAGAGGAGGAACAGGGAGGGTATGGTATAGTGAGGTTGAGGGCAGAGTAGGATCAGAAGGAAACAAGATGGGGAGTGTATTTAGATACAATCAGACAAGTATGGGGAGCAAGAGCATTGACAGCATTGTAGAATAGGAGAACAAACTTGAAATGGGGGTGGTTGTGCAGAGCCAACCAGCAAGTTGTTGGTAGGTAGAGGTGGTGGAGGATCTGGGTATCTTGTACAAAGTATTGGTAGAAGAGTTGAGAAATAGCGGGATTAAGGAATAGAGAGAAAGGCCAAGTAGTATGCTTGAGTAGTAGTCACATTTAATGAGCACTTGGGTGGAGATACGAGTTTTTGTAGAGTGGTCAGTAGGAAGGGATGCATTTTCCAAATTTTGAGGATGTTACTGCAAGCAGCAGAGGTAGTGGTAGTGCTGAATTGTTGCATTCGGAGGTCCCTATCAAACAGGACCCCAAGATGGTGAGCATTGAGCGAGGGGAGTTTCAGGTGGAAGGAGACAGGAGAGGGGGGGTGGCACTGGAAGCTAGGAGAAAGATTAGTTTAATTTTTCTAAGAGCTCAGCATGAGGCACTGCAGAGTCATTTAGTGATGAATTGCAGGAGACAGTTCATAATACATTCTGTGCAGGCAGCTGTGAAAGAGGGAAAGGACACACATATTTGAGTTTCATCAGCAAAAAGGTGATAGGGAAAGTAAAAGGGCAATATAAGTCTTCTTAGGGCCAAGTTACAGAGGAAGAAGTGCAGAGGTCCAAGGACTGATACTTGGGGGACGCCAACAGGGAGAGAGGTGGAGTCACAGGTTTGTGAGTTCCAAGAGATTTGAAAGGATTGACCTTCCAGTTAGGAGGCGATCCAGTCAAGACAAGATTTAGGAAATCCAATGTCCTGGAGGATGATTAGGAGAGAGGAGTACTTGACCGTGTTGAAAGCAGCAGAGAGGCCCAAATAAATGGGTGTAGAAGAGAGTTTGGTGTGATGAGCATCAGAGAGACATGCATGAGTGCAGTCTCAGTGGAGTGCTTACTAGGGAACCCATATAGAAGTGAATCTCCAAGGACATTATCCTCAAGGTACGTAGTGATCGGGTTGAACACTATCTGATCAAGGACCTTTGGATAATGGGGAAGGAGAGAAACTGGGTGAAAGCTTGCTGGGAAGGTTGGGTCAGCAGAGCGTCTCTTCAACAGGAGTAAGACAGCTGCATATTTGAAGGCGGCAGGGAAGAGTTCAGCAGAGAGAGAGAGAGAGAGCTTAAAGAGCTCAGAGAGATAAGGGTAAGTAATTGAACTAAATCATTGACCATTTAGGGAGCAAAATGGTTGATAGGAGTGCAAGATGGGTTGGTGCTGTGAGAGGTAGGGGAAAAGTAGTTGAGAGTAAAATACCAATACCAACCTTGCCAAACAAGTTAACATGACTGCCTCAGCCACCGCCTACACGGGTAAACTAATCAGGGCCTGTAGACCGTTTCTATCTACAAACAGTTGCCTCATCCTGGCAAGAGCCCTTATACAATCAAAGCTTGATTACTGTAATAGCCTCTACCTTGGTGCCAACCAAGCCATAATCAAGAAACTTCAGATCCTCCAAAATAATGCGCTGAGAGCAGCACTAAATATTCCCAAGAGGGAGCACATTTCCCGCACAAGAATTTCTTGCAAATGGTTATCCATTCAGCAAAAAATTGACCTAAAAACCCTGTGCCTCACCTACAAAGCCTTAAACCACCTAGCCCCCCAATACCTGACTAACAAACTCACTCTTAAACCCAACACAAGAGTCACCAGATCATCCAATACCCTCAGCCTCATTGTGCCCAGATTCACCGCCAAAAGAGCGGGAGGCTCGAGTTTCACGGTCCTCGCCCCTCAACTTTGGAATACGCTGCCACTGAATATTAAACTGGTCAAATCCTTCCAATTGTTTAGAAAACTAGTCATCAGCTGGCTACTGGAGAAGGTAACCCTTAGTTAGATTAAGATTAGTTCTTATTGTATACATTGTACATACTCTGAAATGCTTCTTACTACCTGCCTGTACATAGTATATATGGCATATTCCCGCCACATTTGTATAACCGCTTGTATACTGTAACTTTGTAACTTGTCCTAAGCGCCCATTTACCCCTGGGTCTGGAGCGCTATACCAAATAAAATAAACAAACAAACAAACAAACAAAAGAGGGATGGTTAGAGGTGGTAGACAGAAAGGGCTTGGGGATGGAAAGGGAGGAGGGCAGTGAATGTATCACACATTTTAGAGATTTTAAAAGTAGTAAGCCAACTCATTAGCAGAAAGGGAGGAGGTAATGGATATTGGTGTGGGAGTTGTGAGCAAAGCTTGTAGGGTAGAGAAATGTTTGCAGCGGTGATTGTAAAAGGAAGAGATTAGGTTTGTGAATTAGGATTTGGCAGGGTCCAGTGAAGAGGTGAGTGTATCAGGGTTATTTTTGCAGGCTATTTGTAGGGTATGGGATCTGTAAATTTCACCAGTGTCGTAGGTCACAGTGCATGTTTATTTGGAGAGTCTGAATTTCAGAGGGTAACCAAGGTTGAGGACAGGGGCGGGACGGTGTGAATGTGTGAGCAGGATAGTGTTGGTCAAATTTAAGCCTTAAGTGCATAGTGAAAGTCAGAAAAGGCAAGGTCAATGGAAGAGCCATGAAGGCGGAGAGACAGAAGAGAGGTCCACGCGTCATCAATGTAAAGGGAAAGAGAGTCCACCTTGTATTTCCTTTTAGTCATTGAAGATGGGAGAAGAGAGTAGAAGGTGGAGGGACTGAGACGTTAAAGTGAAAAATGGAGTGATCAGAGGGAGAGGGGTCAGAGGAGGAAAGTGAACTAAAGAGAAAAACTAGGTCATGAGATCTCCCATCATAGTGGTAGGCTGGTAGTTGAGGGGGTAGAGGAGTGGTCAAATAGGAGGGAGTTAAGTTCAAGGCAGAGGGCGTAGGAAGGTTAAAATCCCCCCCGCATGACAGTAGGAATGTTAGTAGGAAGTTACTCAAGGAGTGACTCAAGGAGAAGGTTTAAATCATGGAAGAAGGAACTGAGGGGTCCAGGGGGATGTAGAGAGCCATAATAGAGAGAGGACTAAGAGGAAGGAGTTGAATAGTGGCATGTTCAAAAGAGGAAGGGGCAATGTTAGACATACTTTGATTATTTCAAAATGGGGATATTTATATTTTCTGCCCTTTGGAATGACTGTTAAATAGTGTGCTCTTTATCCACAGTTCAAAGAAACAGCAATGCCTTTCACACACTCTTCGAATCTGCAGTATAGGAGTTATCCATAAATTGGATAATCATTTCTGTTGTTAAGAGTGGCAATGTTAAGAGAAATTGGCAAGTTGAATCACTATGCCCATTGTTAGCTTCCCCTCCCTTGTATCTCTGCTTCTCTCACTGTCAACTTCCCCGTATGATTTGTAAAGCAGTTTGTTGCTTCCCGGAGCAAGGTCAATGCTCAATAAATACCAGGATAATAATAATAATAAAATAATAATAATAATATTAATAATAACTATCAATAAAGAGACAATCCGAAACATGTAGTCAGTGCCACTGTATCTTAAGGTCTCGATCAGAGAAATCCAGTGTTGTTGTAAATTGTGGCTTGAGCCATAGAAGCACTTGTTCAACTTGTGCACCCCAGTAGCATCCCTGGAAAGTTGTACTATGCAACATCTGCCCAAGCCTCATTCTACCTTTGTTCAGTGGCAGTGACAAAATACTTCAAAGTGATTTACCAATCATGCCAACCAGTTATAGGATCAGACATGCTTTACAATAAATCTGCCCTCCTGAGAAGGGATTGCACGAAAATCATTTCTAAAATGTTGAATGCATGTTTAGAGTGCATTCGGCAGAGTAGATACGATCTAAGCCCATAGTATCGAACAGGGGAGCAGGGGTTGTGGGGGTGACCACCGCACCTCCAGTTTCGGTATTATGGGCTGAGGGGGTGTCCTCCGCATACATCATAGGCAATGCGGGGGACAAACGGTCAAAATCCTAAACGACCGAATTACAAAATGCGGGTCAGTGGGCTCCGTGATTTTGTGATTTGTTCTTTTGGGATACGATATTATAACGTACATCCCCTGAGAATGCCACTCCTCTCCTCTCTTAAATAAGACAGGACAATATTTGAAATCAATGTGGGAGCAGTGATCTGGGCAATATTTCAAATCACTGCAGGTGTGATTTGCTCAGTGCATGTGATTTGTTGGGTGAGGAGTTAGTCAGTACCTGGACTCAATGGGTAACACGTCTGCCTCCCTGTGGTTCCAACGCTGGTATTCATGCCCCCCATTCCATTTTCTGGCTATGGAAAACAGAGGATTAAGTCATAGGCATAACTCTCAGGCTATCACACATTTCAACCTTGCTGTTGGGGAATCCCTTAGGTTGCTTTAAGTGGATGTCTTTACACGGGCGATGACCTGTTAAAAGCATGTGATATAGTTAATTATGCGGCAGGAGCCATTTCCTCATCCAGCGCCATTACTTTATCCCACTTGCTTTGCTAACAATTATCCCGAACATTATTGACCGGCACATTGCTGGGAGAAAAATGCAGTTGCCTTCCTCTTCACAGCTGGAGTACAGTAAAAGAGATTTTATGAAGTGTGATGTTTTTGCAAGATGGTGGCAGCAAAGAAATGTCAGACATCTTGCCGCGCCTACACAAATAGCACGCCACTGTATTGAAAAGTGGACCATCCTTTCAAGTTACATGTAATGATTTTACAGCTTGGCTTTTATAAGGGAAACACTCCTGGGCAGGATTTTAAAAGGGAAGCTGGATTGCTGATTTTTGGTTAACAAGCTGAATTCCTTAAGCCCCGCCCCTCTTTAAACCGTGGTTTACTCTACAAACAGGAAAGATTGCTCAAGGTTGCTGCATTAATCGTGTGACCCATTCTCCTGCAATAATAATTACATTGCCCAGCTATTTGGATAAATCAGAGGTCAGTATTTGCTTGCGATTTCCATTAGAGGCTCTCTCGCTGCAGCACCAGTTTTCTGAATACAGTACAGAATCTCTTGCAATACACTAAGGACTTGCTTCTCCTCTCTGACTGTATTAAGAATGCAGCCATGGCAACCGCTAGCATTAATGAACTATTTGCTTATGCAGTAATAATTAACTTCCATTACATTACTTTGTGTGATTACTTTCTTAATTGCCTGAATTATGCATCCATTTAATATTTAATAACCATTCTCAGAAATCAGACACTGTTAAAAAACAAATCGCTCGCAGTTTCCTCGCTATAATTAAGCTCACAAGAATAAATGAAACCCTTTAAAACGAACGCCTTGTGATTATTTGCTTGAATATAGAACAAGATCCTAAATTAGTTATTTATTAAGTTTAAATTTAAGACCAAACACTACATTTTTCACTCTTGCCTGGGGAAATCAACCTGGCAGGGCCTGGATTAAGTGCCCCCCCTACGTTCTCTGATTCGCGCAGATTACACATTAGCGTTAATACCACTGCCAATAAAATCGGAGTCGAAAAAGTTTCTCTTGTATAAATGTAAGTTGCACCTCTGGCGGGAGATTTTCGGAGCGCAATTAAGTTTAGTGAATCTCTAAGCATGATAAATAACCTTCATTCATGTTCTGAAATAAACACACAATGAAGATGTATAGTGCACAGAACCAATTTTAGCGAGCAGCGTGAAGTGTATATTTTAAATAGACAGAATACTTAAAATGAAAAACAGCATCCAGTTTTTCATTTTGTAAGCTGTCTTTCCGGGAGCCCCGGTGCCCTAACAGGACCCTGACAGGCCGCATGGTTGTGGGCACAGTGATCATGCCATTATGTTATTGCGCATCAGCTCCAGTTCCCAGAGGTGTGCAAGGAAGTCACTGGCTTAACAAATAAAAAATGCGTCATCGCTTTACAAAAAGCTTCTGTTGCTGGGTGCATCCTATTGAATCAGGAAAGGCCGCCAACCCTGTTGTCCCCCGCCCCCCTTTAGCCCCTGTTGGTAAATTGCACTGCCAAGCCGTACGTCTCTGCTGGAAGCCACAATTTGTACATCTGTACAAATTGCGAACCATAACAATTGTTCACTTCACTACCATGGACGGCGAGATTTTATTGTACAACCTTTTGCATAGTCAATATATACAACATTTATGTCAAGTATATATTTTGGCTCCTCAATAAGCAAGTTGAGAAAAAATTGACAATCTTGAAGATGCTTGGTATGTAGTGTTGGAAGAACGTCAATACACCTATTTTCTCGTAACACGGTAAATTGTCCTTGTTAAAACATATGCAGCAAATAAAGACTGGTTAAAAAAAAAAAAATGAAAGTCTGGGGACCTGATTTGTAAATCGTTTTTCAATGGGACTGCGCCACTGTAAAGCGCTTTTGTAAATCACGCCCCCCGGTGTCCGAAGTCAGCAATGGCCGCCTTCCACAGAATCTAACCCTAGGTAAAATGTCTGTCAATCCCGCCGAAAGCTCTTCTGGTGGCCAGCGTCATTAGAATGTTTTTTTTTAAATGATCTTACAGGCTGCGAGACCGGGAGCTGCTGGCAAGGCAAGGTTAGAGGGAAAATGATGGCAGCATGGCGATGCTTCGCAGACCTCATGATGGCTTCCGTCTGTCATTATTTACGTCTGACTAAATGCGTCATGTCAGCTACCTAGAAGGCACTTAAATGCGAAGCCCATGTTTCCCCCTTGCTTTTGCACAATCAGAGTCAGATACCATTATTTTTTTTGCTTCGCTACACTCAGGTGGAGCTTGCTTCAATCTTTCAGTGATGACACATAGGAAATACAGAAAAAAAAGGTTGAAAAAAATGTTCGAGCCTGTGTTATCATATAGGACTGCTGTCTAACACAGCTATGAAGCCTTTCACGGAAATAAAGGAGATTTACGCCCAAACATAGGCGGATGAAAAAATTACAGAACTCTTTCCTTTGGAAAGATTGTTCTGTGATATTTCAGCTTTGAAAGGGAACGAGCAGAGGAGAGATTGGGACGTTGGCAATTGATGATACACATCAGTGTAATTAATAGGACTCTTCATACTAAATTAATTTTAGAAATGATATCTACATGCAGAGAATGAGTGATAGGCAACGATCCGGCAATGTTATGTTCATTTTATGATTGTTATTTTGAATTAAATAGTGGGATGATTCTGTTTAACAGCCTTTCCCTGGAGCCTCAAAGCTACGTGGACATGTAGCTTTACTGCCTTGCGCGAAATGGATAGATAACATTGGAACACAATCAGAGGAGCAATAGTGCACTTTTTTCCCATACTGCCCTACCAATAGACCACAACCACTGGCTGAAGTTGGGGCTGATGGGTGTTAGTGCAATAAGTTCATTAATGTACTAAATTTCATGAATTGGCCTAAATTAAAGAGGTTTGTATTTTGAAGTATAACCCCCATTTAGTCAAGCCACTGAGGGGTTGGGGGCATGATCCTTAATCCCATTTTAAACCCATAACCCATCCAATCCATCACATATAATGGGGTCGAATCACAGTGGGCCTCATTACGACCCAGGCGGTAAGTTACCACCTGGGTCGTACCTTTACCACCATGGCGTAAACTACGTTTACGCCATGGTGGTTGGCGGACTTACCGCCCCATTCCGAGGTTGGCCGGGCGGTAAGTCCCCAATCCCCATTTACCCTCCCCCATACCCATTTTTGCCCCATAGGGCATAATGGGAGTGGGGAAGGCGTTAATTACGCCACCGTAAATTACGGTGGCGTAATTAACAACAAGGTCCCTTAGCGCCATGGATTTTAACACCTGCTAAAAGCAGGTGTTAAATCCTCCATGGCGCTAAGGGACCTCGGAATCAGGCGGTAAGGGTCGGCGCTGTTTACGCCACCGTAAACCCCTTACCGCCTGGGTCCTAATGAGGCCCATTATATTCTTCGGAGGCATAACTATTCATCTCTATATCCACCAAAATGGCTCTGATGTCCATTCTCTCAATTACAGTGTCCTTGGAACCACCACCAGATCCACGAGAAGTCTATGTGATAGAATCTTCCCAGACAAATCGCCCTAAAGATTCTCTTCAAAAAGCTCAAATCAGTCCTTCGAAGAAGAAACCACCCAGGTCACGCTCAAGCAATCCATTGCCAAGTCTCTGTTAGAAGAAACACCCTGGACATGGCCATCGCCAACAACGACAAACCAATCCTAATCTTTGAAAAAATGCTGTTTCACAGCCCTCTGCTCATGTTGGTAAACACAACACTTTGACTTGCCAAATATAAGCTTATTCACACAAGCATACAACTAAAACAGCCCCACTCAAACTCTGTCACAACATTACACAAGCAGCTGATTACTGTTGTAGCATATCCCCTACAAAGTCTAGATTTCAATGCTGCTTTCAACACTATGGATCACAAATGTACTCCCTTTCCCAAATAACAGAGTTACCTTTCTCTCCACTAATTTGCCTAAGCAATAGGCCACATCAGCTGATGCTAGGACACTTCCTGAAAGAATTCAGATCTTCATACCCCTCACTTACTCTAAGGGCTGTATCACCCGAACTCTCCAACACCTACAGGTGGTTAGCTCATGTGTTAAGTGCCCACCGTGCGTACTGGGAAAACCTGAATTTCGGAAGTTCGAATCCTGGCATGGCCAACTTAGTCCTTCACCCTAATGTGGCCAACGGAAGGGTGAAAGGAACAGCAAATATTAGAGTGCTTATAAATGGATGTAATCCTGCATAAAGGGCTACATAAAATCAGACATGTTATAAACTATTTCCCTTCTGAAGACTATTGGGGACCACTACTTCCCCTGCCACTACATCTCTGATGCTGTACTGCCCTAGCACTCATCAACAGCAACCATAAGCAATCCACAGCTGAAGCAACGAGGTTCACATGCCACCTCAACCCAACTGCCTCCAAATCACCACTACATGTCAGTAATCCACCTGGTGTCATCGAGCCACCACAAATAATAGCCCACCCAACAAGAACTATCCTCCAAAAAGCTTTAGGCAAGAAAATGTGAGTATCGTACAAACCTTCACATGCAGCCAAAGTCTCCAGGAAGGTATTGAACTTGGCGTAAATCAGTGGTAATCTTTGGTGTGGACAGTTATAAAGGCTGTTCCCACTGGAACAGCCTGTTCACAATTTCTCTAATTCTAACTTAAAAACCTATAGAAATGATGTACACACATTCCAAATAAAATCTTTTTTTGTGCCTCCAGTAACAAGTGCTACACTCACTAAATTCAATAGTAAGCATTTGATCCTTCTCAGGGAGGGCCAGGTTCTGAGTGGACCTGCTGGGATTTGAACCTGTGAGATTTGACCTACCTATAATTCTTTGCATTGGATGTATTATTCCACTGAACACTACTATTCTTATTGCCGTAATGTGACGCTGACAGAAATGTGAGGCCTCATATTTCCATCCCTCGGCAGCAGCCAATTGACCAAGATAAGCCTTGCTTAGATAACAAAAGCTTTACATCAGCTGATTGCGGAAATTGAACAATAGTGGTGACTTTACCTCTCAGCAGAATGAAATGGCCAAAACCAGGGCAGAAATAGCTGCTATTTTTGTTTGTTGCTTTCAATTGTATAATGCCTATACTAAAAATATCACACTTTTTGAGGTATTCAGAATAAAATATTTACTGATTTGTGCTATCATGCCATAATTCACTTGAGGGATGTTGTTTGTATCCCTACATCCAGCAGTGGAAATATCCTATGCCGTAAAACAACTAAACTGTGCACTGTACAATGTATTTATTAGGGTAATTTGCAGGGAATATGTGTGGCTAAAAGGTGCTTCATAATCCTTATGGTGTGTCAGTGCAAACCTTTTTGTTTTTAGATTACTTATTTTATAAAATGGTATTCCTGCCTCCACTCTCTGCCCTTTACAACTAATCCAGAACAGGACTGCAAGACTTGTCCTTGGCCTCAAGCCCTGGGATCGTACCTCTCCAGCTCTGAAATCCCTTCACTGGCTCGCAGTGGATGTATGGATTACATTTAAAACCCTCTGCATTCCCCACAAGGCTTTCTGGAGTCTGGGTCCAAAATACCTTCAACAATCTCTCCATAAATACCTCCCCTCTCGAGCCCTTCTCTCCTCTACTTCTAACTCCCTCAGGTTCAGTCGTTTTTCAAAGAAACCACTGGGGGTAGATCTCTGTCTTCAACTGGGGCCTCCCGCTGGAACGGTTGCATGTCATTCCATGAGCCGTTTTTATTTCGCAGCATTTTTTGCTGTGGATTTTTTTTGCCACAAAAACCCATTGAATGTTTTTTGTTTTGTTGGGGGGTTTACCTCCCAAACCCCCTTCCCACCTATTTAGAAACTAGTCCCGAAACACCCTGAAACCTTATCTCTCTACCCCCCCATATTTTTGGATGGGTTTTTGTGGTAAAAAATATGCAGCAAAAAATACAGTAAAAAACACAGCGATGAATGGACGTTGTACCCTCTGGAACAGCCTCCCAGCCACCTTGAAACTTGAGGAGAACCATCTCCGGTTCCGGAAGCACCTAAAGACCTTCCTGTTCATTTCCGTCCTCTTCTCCCCAGCTGACCTGTTTTCTCTCTCGGCACTGTGCACCTGGACACACTCTGTCCCTCGAGCCCAGGTACCTGATCACCCTGCCTCCTTCCTGCACTGCCTCCCGGCCACCCCTGCACTGGTGCCTGTATCTGTAACCGCCCTCCCACTTTTCTTTTGCACTTATCAGATATACCCTATCTGACTAATCTAGCACTTGCCACTTGCTGGCTGCACTCCCACTGTTCATCGCCTATTTATTTATTTATTTATTTATTTATTTAACTTATTATTTATTCTTTTCTCTCCTCTGCTCCACACTTTCCACTCTCCCCCCCCCCCCTTCCCTGCACTTCGCCCTTTTTTTCCCTTTTCCATGCATTTGCGCGTTATTAATTTCACTGGGCCCAGTAAGATCGTTGTTTTTGTTTTCTCCCTTGTTCCCCTCCCTTTGCCTGGTCGCGCTCTGAAACACTTGTGTATGAGCGCGATACAAATAAGATATCATAGCATATTCAAAATCTATCCATAGTTCATATTACCAATAAATATAGATGAATAAATACATAACTTTTCCATGCACTTGCATGTTTTTAATGTCACTGGGCCCAGTAAGATCGTTGTTTTTGTTTTTTCCCTTGTTCCATTCCCTTTGCCTGGTCACGCTCTGAAACACTTGTGTATGAGCGCGATACAAATAAAATATCATATCATATATTCAAAATCTATCCATAGTTCATATTACCAATAAATATAGATGAATAAATACATAACAAGAATAATGTTAACAACAAATGAAATATACAAAGTCCAAAATAAGTGTACTGAACCTTTCCATAAAAACTACATCTGCACATACAAGATTGGGTTACATACTATAAAGTACATACCATTAGATCAAGACAATATAAGCCTTAGAGCTAAAAATTAAAATAAAGCAATACAGAAATATGCCTTAATAAAATTAACAATTTGTAACAAAACAGAATCATAAAGACAAATGACACATAAGCATACACAAACAAATGAGAAAGGGGAGAAAAAACATGGTACATCAACTAATCAGCACTTAGTTTGCCTGTATGGGAAACCTATATAATTGTATTAAATCCAATCTCTACATAAAATTCAATTATCAACTATGTGCAGATGAGTTGAAATAAGACAGAAACTTGAGAAATAAATGCCATTTCATCTCAATCTTGGGTAAAAGAGTAGGAGTATTGGCATTGAATTTTTCCAATCTTTGAATATTACAAACATTGTTGCACCAGCCTTTAAAGATGATTTTATCAAACTGTTTGCAATTAGAATTAATCATCTTAAATTCTATAACTATGAACATATAGCAGATAACAAACAAGACGTTAATAGTCAGTGAATTAAAAAATTGACTACCTAATAGAATATTGGTGAAAGAAAGGGGAATATTAACTTTGAATATACGTTTCAGAAAATTCCATACTTGCATCCAAAAAGTTTTAATAAAAGTGCATTAAAAAACATGTTTCAATTAGCCAATCTGGGCGTGACAAGACCAGCAATTTCCCTCTTTGCAATCTCTAGATTTAATCATTTCAATGGTGTGATGAATGTACTTTGAGTAAAGAAAAAGAGTTTGTGAGATAGTCAAAGACTTTGATATCATTTTAACCTTTTTTCAAATATATGACAGCTCATTTTCAGTAAATTTCATTACACAGTCCATTTCACACTGTTCTTCAGGTGAGCATTTAACACCAGAAAGTCTGTTGATGAGTATTAACCTGAAAAGATTTGAGGCTCTGCATTACATGGCATCGGTAGTGGCCATGTAGTTATGGTTAAGTTGGTGTTTCCATAGGAAGAGCACTTTTTTGGGCGGCTTATAACTTCGCTCCCCCTGGATGAATTCACACCAAACTTTGAAAAGAAAGTATATGGCCCACTCTGAATTATAAGTTTGGTGAGGATACGTCCAGGGGGTGAAAAGTTATAGGGGGGGGTCCCAAAATTTATTTTTTCCCATAGACTGAATGGGAAAACATGTTTGCTCGCGCCTACAGCCCAAACCGCTGGACGGATTTTCACCAAATTTGGACCAGGAGCAGCGGCTTGGTCCCGAAAGTGTGCTTTTGCAAATTTGGTGAAAATCCGTCCAGCATTTTTTTTAAAAATGACCCAAAAGTAGGTACAAAAAATTAGTGATATCTGTGTTCGGTCCGCGGACACACTTCCCTGTTCGCTTCGCGGACAGTGTCCTGATTGGCCGAGTGGCTTACGTCATGTCCGCGGACATATGGCGTGTTCGCTGATTGGATGGTGTTAAGCGTGAAGCACGTCAGATTTTCGGTAGCGCCCGCCATCTTGGATTCGCGGACGTCCGCGGACAGCGCAGTGAAAGTTTGTTCAAAATGTGCATTTAGTAGAGTGTGTTGGTGTGTAGAAGTGTTTGTGGAGGATGGGAGGGTATGAGATAGGTTAAATGTTGTGTTTTTTTATGTGGTAGACGTTCTATTTGTGTTCGATTTGTCTGCGGACATCACTGGTGTTTTGAAATGTTCTAAATAAACTGAATGGGGGGTGTTCTGAGGACTCAATATGTGTCTGTTTTGTTCTCAAGCAAGCTGAAACTGTTCTAAGAACACTTGCGGTGTCCTGAAATGTTCGCAAATAAACAAAATGGGGGTGTTCTGATGACGCTGTCCGTATTGTTTGTTGTCAAGTTGAAAATGTTCTAAGAACTCTTGCGTTGTCCTGAAATGTTCGTGGGGGTGTCCTGAAGACACTGTCCGTATTGTTCGATGGCAAGTTGAAAGTGTTCTAAGAACTGTCTCGGTGTCCTGAAATGTTCGTAAATAAACAAAATGGGGGTGTGTTCTAAGAACACACGCGTTGTCCTGAAATGTTTGTAGGGGGTGTCCTGAGGACACTGTCCATATTGTTCGTTGTCGAGTTGAAAGTGTCCCAAGAACTCTTGTGGTGTCCTGAAATGTTGGCAGGGGGGTGTCCTGGAGACGCTGTCCGTATTGTTCGATGGCAAGTTGAAAGTGTTCTAAGAACACTCGGGGTGTCCTGAAATGTTCGCAAATAAACAAAATGGGGGTGTTCTGAGGACGCTGTCCGTATTGTTAGTTGTCAAGTTGAAAGTGTTCTAAGAACTCACGCGTTGTCCTGAAATGTTCACACATAAACAAAATGGGGGTGTGTTCTAAGAACACACGCGTTGTCCTGAAATGTTAGTAGGGGGTGTCCTGAGGACGCTGTGCGTATTGTTCGTTGTTGAGTTGAAAGTGTTCTAAGAACCCTCACCGTGTCCTGAAATGTTCATAGGGGGTGTCCTGAAGATGTGTTTAGATGGGGAGTGTATAGTGAGCGAAGTCTATTGTATTCTAAAATGCAAGGAATATCAGCGTTTATTTTACTTGCATCAAAGTTGATTAGAAATAGACCGTCAAGTGTACGTAAGCGTGATAGTGCTACGTAGCTCATGCCTTCTTTAAAGACTGTGTTACCAATATCTATCATTGCTTTGTCCAGGGTAAAACCTTGTGATTTATGAATCGTGACTGCGTATGCAAGAGTTAGAGAAAATTGTTCTTTGCGTACATACATGTCTTTGAAGAGAAGGAATCGAGCTGTTGAGCGTCCTATCCTTTTAACTTCTGAAAGTTTGTCAAAGAGTATATTGACAAACTGAATTTTGTTGTCACGTGGGTATGTTTGAAAGCCAACAACTGTACCCAGTGCTCCATTAACTAGTCCTTGGTCCACGTCAAGGTTACGTTTAAGCATTACTCTGTAATTTAAGGATACTTTTAATATCTTTTCTAAGCCTGCTGTGTTTGAGATTTATTTTTGTAAACTATTTAGTCTTGTTGTGGCTTGGTCACACATAGGTAGTATCATACCATGTACATCAAGTTTGTCTGTGGTGCTAATTTCCATTATTGGTTGCATTTCTTTACTTAACATTATTTCATTGAATTTGAAACAGCTTGCAAGAGTTGGCATTAAGGCCATACAATTGACATTTTTGTGGGCTACTTGTCCCACAACATCTGTAGCACATGCATTATCGCCATAAAGTGCATTAATTTGCCGGGTTTTCAATATTGTTTCTGCTTCTTTAGAGAGTATACCAACTCTGATACTTTTTAAGATGTTGGCATAAGTGAGATCTGGAGATTGCCGCATGTTTTCTGTTAATTCTCTGTATTGGAAATGTTGCCAAAGGTTGACATTTCCAATGCTGCCAACAGTTTTATGGCAGAGTTTGTGTCCTAATGTTTTAAAAATAGGTTTACCTTTTACTGGTGTCAATTGAGGAAGATCTCTGAAAATAATAATGTGTTTTCCTGCAAAGAGCTCTTCATAGTTTGTTTTCAGTACTTCTTGTAATCTGAGGTGAATCAAAGCCAACATTAGGTTGGAGACCATGCTCACTTCATCTATTAGTAGCATTTTCATTTGTTTCAATACTCTGCGTAATTCCATTTCAGCTTCTGCAGAAAGTTTGTAATAGTCTAATTTGTTCTGGTGTTCTACTGGTAATAGTAGTAATCGGTGCAATGTAACACCACTTATGTTGTAGGCAGCTAAACCTGTGGGGGCAGTGACAACAGCTGACAGTTTGTTGTTTGTCAATTGTTGAAGGAATTTACTGATGATTTTGATTAGGAATGTTTTGCCAGAACCAGCTTCACCACTGACGCACAGTAGTATAGGTTTATAATTATGGCAGGAACATTCTTTATTTTCATGTTGTACACCATGTGCAATTTGTTTTGTTACTTCTTCAAAAATGCTACGTTGTTCGTTGTTTAGTTTTGATTGTAGTATAGTTAAGTCTTCTTTATCTTCATACTGACACATGGTGTTTTCTACTTCTATCATAGCTAATTCTGCCTCATTTATTATTAATGGTTCTCCAAGTGGTTCTTGGCTTCCTGTAACAGAAGGTTGACTACTGTCAGGAGTGTCTTTATCTCGTTGGGCCTGGAGTTCTTCTTCGTGTTGCTGTTCATTGTGCAACATTGTTTTGTATTGTGTAAAGTTTACATCAGTTATAGTGCTTTCATTTGCTTTGAAAGCATCTTCATATGAGTCATAGTTTTCTAGTATTTCTTCTTCTTTTCTCCATGGTTTAAAGAGTTGTAGCAGGGACATGTAATATACTTCTTTATGTTGAGGAGTCTTCAATGACAATTTGATAAGATTAATTACATTTGGTTTAGTGAGTTTAACTAAGCTGCCTTCACAGTTTGTCACTCTGTATTTACCTTTTTTTCATCAGGTTTTATATTATTTTTGTACGTGTAGTTTTGGGCTATGTGGTAAAGACACATGGTTTCCAAAGTGTTACTTCTGTTTGGGTAGTATGTGTTCAATAAATTGTTTTTTAAAATGTCTTGGCTGTTGGGATCATGTTTGGCTATTGTTTCCATATCTTTGTATGTTTTTAGAACTCTTTTTCTAGATTTAGCTGGACCAAGACCTAGCCATACTATATTTTCAGATTTACCATACAATGCAGTACCAGTTAAACGATCAGCTGCTTTATATGATCCACATTCTCTATGGGAGAGCATTTTAATGCCCAAGCTGTATAATTTCCGAGACACTGTTTTATCGGATGACAGGTCATTCCAGAGGTCTTGGAGCTCTGTCTTTTCTGCTTTGGTTAAGTATGCTGTGACATATCGTGCAACTGCAGTAGAATTGTCTGCAATGTACTGCACATCTATGTTTGCATTCCATAAGTGGGCAATGATTGCATTATAATCATTGATATATTTTTCTTCTTCTTTTCTTTTTATGTAATATGTATTTTTAGTTGACTTACCTTTAACACTATGTCTAACTGAAGACATGAGGTTGTTCACTTGACCTGTATTTGTAACTGGTCTAGGGAAACCAAATCGGCATTTGGTGTAGTATTTCCCTTTGTTTTTGTATTTGCGACGACAATATTTGCCACATTTATGTCTTTGAAATTGTAAAATCTGTGCATGAAGATCACTGTTTGTGGATTCTGATGGAATTTCACAAGTGACATATTTTTCAATAAACTGTAAAACAGTGGCATTACTGTCTTGACCAAATTTAGGAGCATCTTTAATCCATAAAAGCATGTGGATATGTGGTGCTCCTCTGGCTTGGTATTCTTTTCTCCAAAAGAAGTGTTGCACTTCTCCAACGGGAGGAACAGTTGTATTACAAATAAAATGTAGCATAGCAATGAAGCGATGGTGAAAATATCTTGAAACATTAACAGGATCCAAAGAACAAAGTTCTCCTGGTGTTAGCATATCTATGTTTGTTTTGTTTTTATTTGATATGCGTAGGAAATCATGTAAATCTTGCCATGCATATTCTGCACAACTTAATGTAACAAACCAAGTGGGTGGGCCAAGGTTTCTGATCATACAACATACATCTCCATGACATTGAAACCAGTACTCTTTAGTACCACACATATTTGCTAATGGATTTGTAATATTTGATTGTAAAACCTCATCCTTTTGTTGCACTTTTTGTAATAATTGTGTAGCTGTCATATTTTGAAAGTGTGGTCCTGATTTTAATATGTGTGCAACTCCGTAACATAAAGTTGCTAGTTCACTTTCAAAGAGTAGGTTGAATATGTATTCCACATTTTGTCTAAATCTGGGATCTTCAGAATACATCCGTAATGAGCGGTATTCTGAAGCTGATATTTGAATAGGTCTATCATCATACCTTCCTCCTTTGCCAGTAGGAAAGAGTAGAGGAAAAGCACGTGCTTCTATACTTTTTACCCATATGATGATCCGTGATCCTTTTGTTTGATGCATTTGGTATGTTTCCAGTGCATCTTCTATGGTGTCATTAGAGTGCAAAAGATGAATTGTATAATCATCTAAAGTATTTCATATTGTAGCAGGATCTAGTAGCTCAAATTGACCAGCTTCTTGTGTTTCTTGAATTATTTCAGTTGTATCTTTCAAGTTTTCTTCAATATTAATTTCTTTGTAATATTCATTATTTTCTTTAAGATATTGTAAGGCTTGTCTAACTTTATGTAAATCTACCAGTTGTTGCCATATTTTTTTGTCTTTTGTAGGTACTCCATTTACTAAGATAATTAAAGATTGCTGCATTGGACGTTGCACTCCTAGAGTATGCACATTTTCTTTTAGATCTAATGGTAAATAAACTACTTTTCCAAGAATGCCTTTTGCCAATTCAGAGGGAGGTAATTTTGCTGTTTTTGGTTGAAGGCGTATTATTGCTTGAAATGGGTGGACTGTTTGAATTATGATGCTCTCATATAAATTAAGTTGTTGTAGGGGTTTTGGTAGAGGGTATAATTCCAAATTATTTGTGATAGCACGTGAAGGAGTTTGGTTGTTGTCAAGTTTTGTAGTGCAGTAACTGCAAAGTACTAAGGGGTCACTTATTTCATATTTGTTTTCTGCTACAAGGTAGAGAGCTAATTCAAACCATCATTGTCTTCTATTTTATATGATAGGTCTACAGTTGTTGTGTTCCTTTTATAAAAAGTTCTGCGGCAACATACACATACATGTTTTGGTACTTCAGCTGATGTACTTTTAAATTTTAGTATTTCTTTTTTGGATGTGTTTAGCAAAAGGTTGCCATGTGTAGAATTGTTGCTAATTTGGTTTAAAGCTATTTCATTCTGTAAATGGCTTTCACTTCCAAAATATTTTTTCTGGATATAGTGAATTTCTTGAAGTAGGTCTTTCACTGTACCATGTAGAAGAATGTTATTTGAATTTGCTAGTGCTAAAGCAGGACTTTTGGCATAGTACAGTTTATAGACTAGATTTCTTATTGTTGAATGATGTGTTGATATCCTTTTGATATCATGGAAGGTGGTTTTACAAGTAGGTCCTGTAATGCAGGCCAATGAATGTCCTTGTAGTCCTGTGTATTTGCGCACTGGACAGGTATCCATATTTTGCAGTAGTTTAATTTTGATTTTGTCTTTGCTTTTTACATATTGATTGAGGAATTGGCGCAAAGACTTGAAAAATTGTTTGGGAATGTTACATATTGACGTGCATGGCCATTTGTACACTAGACGTTCTGATTCAGTTGAATGGAGGGGTAATTATAAGTTTTCAGGGCATATTTTTGTAAGGGGTACTTCTTGTTCCATTATGGTATTATTAACTTTTTCATAACCTCGACCACTGCTATGTATGGCAATTGTATTTGTTTGCTTTAGTTTGTACGCTTCTTCATTAAAGTATGGTTCTGTGCTCGTAGTGTGACTCCATTCACCTCTGCAGATACTTAAGAAGTTCTTTCTGTTGACATTTCGTTTATTGAGAAGTCTTTTTTGTAACTTAGTTATTAGTTTTGTTAGTGGTTTCATTTTGTTTAACACTAAAATAAATAACTTTCTTTTGAGAAGAATTGCACTATCTATCAAAGCTTCTAAAATTAATTTCCTACGATAGGTTTTAAGCATTGAACCTGATTTCTCTCCTGTTTTTATAAGATTTTGAAGGACTTTGTGACGGAACATGTTGGCTAAAATACTTTTCTTGTTATGCTTACTTTGCACTATATTAAAATTTAAAGAAGCAGTTTTATCTGTAGTGATCGCTGATTTTCTGTTAATTGTTTTTTGGTTTGTTTTACATTTTGATAGAGGAGGCAAAGTTTTTGTACTTGAAACTTCTTGTGTTTCACTAAATGACTGTATTAGCTGTTTTGTTTCAACTTTTTTTACAAATTCTGCTAGAGATGGATGCTTATGTTGGACACTTTTATTTTCATTTGCTCTACTTCTGCGTTGCTTTCGACAGACTTGACTTTTGGTAGGCATTCTTTAGGGTCTGTTGAAAAAAATGAAGAAAGTATGGGTTGGGGTGTTCTGCAATGTATGTGTGCTGTGTGCATGAGTGTTTGAGTAAGATGATGTATGTAATGGTGCCTGATTGTGCATTGGGAACTACAACTAGTAGGGATGTGTATTCTTCAATTAATATGTTACTAAACTCTGGTTCAGTTGACAGAAAAAAATAAGCTAGTGGTGTGGAGAAGTACAAATAGTAAATCTAATGTATACAATTAAAACAGTTGTTTGTTCTATAATACGAAAATTCTAACGATTGAGTTGGGTAATTTGTGTGTCCAAAAGTAGGAATTTGTGCGCCATTCTGGCTGTAAATCGCTGTTTAAGACATGGGGGTTTTTGGACAGAATGGTGCACAATCTCTATTTTTAGGCACAGAAATAGCATGAATTAACTTTACAGTATGTTTGAGTAATAATACAAATATTATGGTGGTATTCTACTTACTTTTGTTCGAAAATGAACAGGTTAATTCTTAGTTCTTCTTTGTTCTTCAAATTCGGCTGCTTCTTTTCAGGAGAATGGTCTTCACTGCAATTGTAAAAGAAACAAATTAGTAATTTTGTTTGTATATAGCATTGTTTTTAATTTAGATATTGATTTTTTTAATTGAAATCCTCAGTGCCTTCCTTAAAACCATTAAAACTATCTTATTCACATAAGCTACGTCGTACCAGTTCAATACATATGATATGTTCATAATGAACAAATTGTATTGCAATGAGTAACTGTAACAAACAAAATATCTTTAGTATGTCTTGTGAAATTCATAATGTACCACTGAATACCACTATTTATGTAACTAAGCTGTTCTTGGTAATAGTGCATTAATGTCATGCTTAAGTGAAAGTAATCAAATGAATAAATAAATAAATAAATGTAATTGTATAAGTATTATTTTTTGAGATTTGAACATAGAATGTGCATGCATGCAATTTTGTTTAAATATATGTAGTTTATAAATTTCATTTAAAAAATGTTAGTTTAACATGATTTGATAGTGTGTGTATAAAGAAAGTAAATAGTATAAAGGTTTATAAGTGATACTTGATTTTAGGAAATTGGAAAAAAGACAGTAGATTGTTTTACAGATTAGACAAGCTAAAAGTCAGTTTGAAAATGTGTTCATGTACTGTACAGAAAATATGCATAACTGTAGTTTGTGTTCATGCATATGGATATGCATAGAGCTGCAAGTAGAAATCTTGGAGACTTGTACAGTATTTCTTGTAGATGGTGCTTGCCAATGATATGACACTTGTACTCAGAGAGATTCTCAGTACATTTGCAGTGCTGATCTATGATGATGCAGTTAGATGTAGAGGTCTTGAATGTGATTGGTGCATGGTCATGTGATTTCTTAGCTACATCCAATGAGGGAATGGCACAGAGGGTGAAGTGGAAATGGTAGAAGGGCTGTTCATGTTACGATATGTCCGTAGACATGGCGGTAGTTCGCGGACATCGGGAGTTACATCCAGGGATTTTTGGGTTCAGAAGTCATGCAAATGAGAATGAGCACTGAAAGGGATTGGTCAGGAAAGTTTAGTGGGTGTGTTGTGCCAGGAGAGAGTTTGTCAGAACTCTTTTTGCTGAGAGAACAACAGATAGCTATGGCTGTGTGTTTCAGAAAACAGATTGTTTGGATTTTGGGAGATTCATGGATACATTGGTTTAAGGTGCATGCAGAAAGCTGTGGAGTAGCTGTAGATCTTGGATTTCCACATGTGGAAGTACACTGGCATGGAGTATGTGGAATGAAGTGGTTGGACTTGCTAGCTCTCTGTGCTACTTTGGAAACAGAGCAACATCCAGACATAATTGTAATTCATTGTGGAGGGAACAGTTTAAGACACGTGTCTGGAATTTCTTTGCAATTTGCTATGAAAGAAGGACTTTGGAAGGTCATGGACATTTTTCCTAATTCTCAAGTAATATTTTCACGGATTGTGCAGAGACAAATGTGGCTTCGTTCTTCTTCATTTGGTCCACAAATGCAAAAAAGTAAGGCGCAATGTTTATAAGGCTGTTTGTGCATTTCTAAGAGATTTTGGCATGTCCTCTTTTCACAATGAAAATATTATGTTTCGTAGTACATACATTTTTTTACGCAGAGATGGAGTCCATCTTACTTATGCTGGCAATCAGATTTTTCTGAGAAATGTACAAAATGCATCGCAACCTTTTTTAGAAATACAGAATCCATTTTGAAGTAGGTGTTAAGTATTTATAATTTTTGACATACAAACACCTCCCAAAGGCTCTTTTCAGAGCCACCACTTCCTCTCAGAGAAAAATGCAATGGTTACAATAGGGTAGCACCCCATTTTTTTTAATGTTCACGAACTGTCCGCAGACTTTCAAGAAATAAAAAGGGCCCTGCTTTATTTATCTTCACTTCTATTTTTTAGCTGTGAAAGGCGGCTCTGAAAAGAGCCTTATTTTTTTGATTTTTGTAATTTTGTATTTTTTTTGGTTTTTTAGACACGACACACTAGGAGAGGAGGGGAAAGGAGGGTAAAGGGGGGGACACCAACCACAGGGATAAGAAAGGGCGAGCTGAGAGAGGAAGATGTAGAGTGGGTTTTGTTTGGGTAGTGAGCAGGTCTTCTCGTGCTCTGAGACGATAGTCTCAAAAGCACTCCGAAGTCGCTCCCCCCTGCAGAGTACTGTGTCACAGTACATACATACAACTGTGACCCTCGAAAGGTAAGGGTCATCAGAATTTTGTATGGCCTGTGAGGCAGCTTGAGGAAGACACTTTCCCACAGAGGTGGTCCTTGTAGTGACAGGATCAGAAACCGAGGATGAAGTAGAGGAAATCAACCTACTACGTTCTTCGCAAGGTACAACCTTGCGAATAGCCCCAGAGTGAAATGACCTCAGGTGTCGCTTCATGGTCGTGGTCCCAAAGCTGTACGAACCGTGCGTCCCGCGACTGAGTATCATTTTGCACTCATTGCAGATTACACGGTTCGCACGAGCCTTAGGACCATTCCCATAAATGGAAAATAACCACCACACCCAAGACTCACGTCTAGTGCGGGTAGTAGGGATTTCCTCTACCTCATTCTCATCATCCTCTTCTTCCTCCTCTGCATCCTCACTCCTGTTCCCCTCTTCAGGCCCTTGGGAAGGTGGTGGTGGTGGAGGGGGTGGGGGTGGTGCTGAAGTAGGTGCAGCACCAGGTGGCAGTTCTGCAGACAGGGATGCCATCTCGATGGTGTAATCAGCAAGTTTCTGGAGAAATAGCTGTGCTCTGAAGAATAGCCAGAAACACAATGAGAATAAGCTCTAGGGCGTGGTCTTTTATAGGGGTACTTGTACGGGGTTCGCGGACATGTGCACTGTCCGCGGACAGATCGAACACAAAAAAGGGTTCAAAAAGTTTCAAAAGATATGTAGAAACTCAGGATTACTATGTGGGACTTGTGCCATGATAAGTTTTTATGGAAAAATATTGTTGATTACTCGAAAATGTACTTTTAAATTGTTCGGGGACACGAACAGTGTCCGAATTCAGAACACGCAATCAGCATGGGCGCGGTCACATGATCCCTTCGCGAACATGTCCGTGAAGGAAGCTCCTGTCCGCAGGACACCAAATGCACGGACATTGGTTTGCGCATGCGCGTTGATGTTCTACGGACAGTGTTCAGGTCCTGAATTAATTAAAAGTGCGTCACACATAAAACGAACATTTCTGGACATCGCGTGTGTTCTAGAACAGTTTAAACTTGCTAGCGAACACTACGGACAGATATAGTGTTCTTTAGGACACTTCCATTTTCGTTTGATTACGAACTTTTCAGGACATCAATTGTGTTCTTAGAACAGTTTAACTTGCTAGCGAACATTACGGATAGGTATAGTGTTCTTTAGGACACCTCCATTTTCGTTTAATTACGAACATTTCAGGACACCAATTGGGTTCTTAGAACAGTTTCAACTTGCTAGCGAACAATACGGACAGGTATAGTGTTCTTCAGGACACCTCCATTTTCATTTATTTACGAACATTTGAGAACACTCACGCTGTCCGCGGACATCTACATTGTTTTTAAAAAAATAAAAAATGGGAACTAATTACAAGACAATATAAAAATGTAACTTTATTTCACATATGTTAATAATTTATGACAGAGAAGGTGAGGCAGAAACAGAAACAAAAACAGGAGAATTAGGGGTATAAACATGATTGGTATCAGGTGAAGAAGGGATGGAAGTCTCATCAAAACGTTTTGGATTATGGAGTGGGTTTGGGGATAATTGACTGGGATATGGTGATGGGGGACAAGTACATGTGGGGCAATGGTATGAGGTTTTGTTTTAAAATTATCCTCAACAAAAGTTTTCAAATTATTAAAATTGCTCAATAATAAATCCATTATTTCTTTTAAGCTGTCAAGCGTGTTTTCCATGACAGTTTCTTCAGACAAGACATATTTTCTATTTTGGTATGCTCTGTACAAAAAGAAATATATATGTTTAATATATATAAAATAATAACAATTAAATGGTTTATATTGTAAAGTGTGTACCATTAGCTTCACTATTTTATGACATTTCGTCATGTGGGAAGTGCTCCTCTAGCCATTCCAGAGTACTAGACATTTCTGTGAGAAAAACAAATATATATATATTTTTTTTATCTAATACAGAAAGTTTATAAAGATATGAGTAAAATTATGTACACTTACTATTTCAGGTAAGATATGTTCTGAGTACTCTGTAGGTCTGGTCTTGGTCTTAGTTGTGGAGTGTCTGTGAAGTGATTATGTTGGAAGCCAATTTATCTTCTCTTGGTATATTCCATTTTAGAACATATTGTATTTAAATGAATGTTAGTGCGGTACATATATGGGTTACATTTCTTATGTATTACTACATATAATATGTATGTGTACTACTTTGTGAATTTTTTAAATGTTATCATGTTGTAATAAAACAATTAAACATACCCCCCAGACTTTTTAAGTAGTGGTACTATTGTCCGAATATGTCCGCGGACATCAAAAAAGTTCACGGACATCATATTCAGTAGAAGTGGTTCAGTATGTTCCATATTACATGTACATAAAGTCAAAGTTACTATTGCTAAGCTTTGCTACTAAAAACCTATGAAATTCAGTGAAATAACTTTGTTAAAGGGACGTTATGGTTAAGTTGTCCTACTAAAAACCTATGAAATTCAGTGAAAAAAACTTTGTTAAAGGGACGTTATGGTTAAGTTGCGCTACTAAAAACCTATGAAATTCAGTGAAAAAACTTTGTTAAAGGGACGTTATGGTTCCAAGTAAAACCGAAAAACCCTTGAAATTCGCCGGTTATGGTAAGCTAAGCAACCATAACTCGCGCCACCACCGTGTACTGCTAAGACTAACACCCAGGACATCAAAGATGACATCACAAATGTCATTGATGACATCACTGATGACATCACATGTCTGGCTCCCCCTTTTTTCCTTTACTGCCATGGTTTTCTTCAGTAACAGTCAGGAATTAAAAGTGGAAAAGGTAGTATATTTGTAGACTTAACCTTCAAGGATGTTCTTACAATAATTCTCTTAGGGTCCAGTCATATCATATGAAAGATATACATAGGGGAAGACACAAGCTTGAAAGACAGCAATCCTTTCTGTGCATTAAAATAATCAGTAGAGTTGTCAGCACTTTCTGATAGTTCTGTTGTTTCTTATTACTGTACTTTCCCTGTATATGTTCCTATTTTTATATCTTGTATTCACACTACTTTCCTTAGAGTCCAGGCACATCATGTGATATATATATATATATATATATATATATATATACATACATAGGGTAAGTAGCAGGTTTGAAACAGAGCAATCATTTCTCTGCATAAAGGTAATCAGTTAGGTTATGAACACTTTTTGCTACTACTGCTGTTTTTTTTCTTACTTCAATTTCCTTGTATATACTCATATTTGTATGTGGTGTTGTCTCTTTGTGTTTTGCCTATAATAATGCAATTATGTAGTAAGTGGGTTTTATCTACTTATCACGTTTCACAGTATGCAAAAGTCTAATAAGAAAACAGTTATCATTTCACTATTCAACATGGCAAGTTTATGAATATTGCACCTCCATTATGTATGCTGCACACAATGCCTATGTTTCTACATGAGCACCTTAGTATACTGGATGGACGAATTAGCACTTGATATTTATTCCAATGATCCTTGACACTTTCTTTATTAACATTACAACAAGAAACCCTTGTACAGACTTTTCATGAAAGATAAATGCACATGTGATGTCCTCAGTGATGTCATCAATGACATTTGTGATGTCATCTTTGCTGTCCTGGGTGTTAGTCTTAGCAGTGCACGGTGGTGGCGCGAGTTCTAGTTGCTTAGCTTACCATAACTGGCGAATTTCAAGGGTTTTTCGGCTTTACTTGGAACAATAACGTCCCTTTAACAACGTCTTTTCACTGAATTTCATAGGTTTTTAGTAGCGCAACTTAACCATAACATCCATTTAACAAAGTTATTTCCACTGAATAAAGATATAGATGACAAATGCTGTCATGATTCCTGCCCCTCATGTCCCCAGCCCTCCAAGATGTCAGGCTGGAGCCAGGCCACGATCACCTACATGGCCCTCAAGGGCCTCTCCATCCCTCCAAAGACCCACTTGGAGTCAGACTTGGCGCTTGTGGCACCAGACTCACTCACTCCCATAGGATAACATTGCAGATTGAACTTGTAGTGCATTGATGGGGAAAAGATGGATGCCCCCACATATTTTGGTTCTCAGAACTGCATGTGCGTTCTAGTCTTTTGGGTGTGGTTCAGCCCAGAGACACCTGGGATACCCAGAGACTATTTAAGCCACACCCAGGCTGAGAAACATGCTTTGCGTTTTTGGCACCTGCAGCGTGACACTCACCGTGTTCGGATCAGTCTCCAGTAGGCATGCATCTTTCTTCTGCGCTCAGCTCCTGCAAGAACAAGAACACCGTTAGGAACAGCCTTACCTTGCGGCGCTTCTGCCCATCATTCATCGCTCCTTCTGTTCTGCGGGCATCTTCGGCGGTGTCATTCCCATCCCGGCACGCCGCTTCCTAAGAAAAAAGGAAAAGAACAGAAAACAGGCATTAGTAAGCATTCTGCAAATCTTCGCTTATTTTTAAATACTGTACGAGCTTCAAACTATTACCTGAATCCCAGCTGCTCTGGGGGAACTCTGTCTCTGGAACTTCTCATCCATCTGCAAGAGGGAAAAGACACTCCAGGTTAGCGTGGAAACATCTAGAGGCGCCGCATACCGCGCTTACCCACTGCATTTTTTCTTCATAACCGGCATCCACTCTGAAAACGTTGCGGCACTTAAAAGACACAGAAAAAGAACTCAGTTCAATGCAAATACGAAAGGGGCGCATCGCGCTCTCACTCACCTTCAGCGCTACTCATCTCAGCAGCACGCCGCTATCCCTGGACGCTGGCCATCATCTAAGGAAGGAAAGGAACGAAGTTAGAGAACTGTTCAAAAGACTCATTATACTTACCTGTCGGACTCTTGCCAGTGAAGTAACTAGGCAGCAACGAGCCCGCATCAAACAACGCGCCCCTGCGCTGAAAGCAGGACGGAGAGCACACTATCCAAGAAAACAAAGTGAGCTGTGGATCAAAGGCAAGGGTTGGACTCCGGGGAAGAAGGGGTTCAAGCACACAGAGACAATAGGGAGTTAAACTCTACCAATCCTGTGTTTCAAGCCCAGTCTCCAGTCGAATAGCCTCCAGGGAAGGGTTTGAGGTCGTAAGAGGTCAGAACAGGCTGAGTGACGTCCCTCTGGATACCAGGTTAGCGTTACAGAACGCAAAGCCTCACATCAAAATCCACCTGGGCATCATGGAAATGTCAGAAACTGACCAGTTAGCCCACACGTTGGGGCAGCTACGTTCCGAAATACATGCAGCCAGGCAGGAGACCAACACCCTGAGGAGAGAGCTGATGGTAGCCAAAGAACACACTGATGATTTAAGCCAGCAACTTCTCCAGTCACAAGCAGGGCATGCACCATTGCTGGGAAGCGTGCCCTCGATGCCAGCGCCATCAGCCAATCCCGTTCAGATAACCCTTCCTGGGGCAGTTCCCTTGGCCCCGCCCGAACGATTTACGGGGGATCCCAAGAGGTTTGCAACGTTCATGAACCAGTGCCACCTGCACTTCCTTTGTAGGCCAGGGTCCTTTCCGAATGACCAATCACGGGTCGCTTTTGTGCTATCCTACCTGAGTGGTAGCGCCGCAGACTGGTCTGTACCCTTTGTGGCCAAGGACGATCCTTTGCTGCATGACTTCAGGGGCTTTCAGCAGGAGATGGAAAAGCTGTTCGCCCGTCGTACTCATAGGCAGGCATTAGACAACGAACTTCTGTCCCTACGCCAAAGGAATCAAGACCTATTAACATACATAGCCACGTTGAATAGACTCGTAGTTGAAGCAGAATGGCCAGTGGAGAAGAGAACCACGTTATTTCATCAGGGGTTGCGGGGGAGCTCAAGGATGTTCTGGCACAAGTAGTAAACCCCCCGAAATACTGCTCAGAATTCATTGACCTTGTTGTTCAACTGGATCATAGGTTGCAGGACTGAAGAGCAGATCGAACCAGACCGCACCCTCGCCCTATGTTTGTGAGTTCAAAGGACAATGCTGCCCGAACAACGGAAGGTTCGGGAGAACCAATGCAAATCGGGGGGGTCAGATCCCCCTTGACTAAAGCGGAAAGGGATAAAAGGAGACAGCAGCAGTTATGTCTGTACTGTGGAAGGTCAGGTCATTTCCTTAAAGAGTGCCCTGTGAAGCCACCGAGGAGGACGGTAGGGGCCACGGACAAGGGAGATACCATCAAGGAATCGGAAAACTCCCCAGCCCGGCAACTGTAGGGGTCCACTTGTCGAGCAAAGAAAGTGAACTACAGACCTCCCATTTTGTGGTCTTGATCAATCACCAACAACCATCTCGGATGCACGCAGTAAGAGCGTACATAGACAGTGGAGCTGTTGGGAATTACATCAACCAGGATCTTGCGGCAAAGATGGGGCTTCCGTTACGCCCTAAATCAACCACCGACACTGTTACCACTGTCGACGGCACGGAAATAGCTTCTGGTCCAGTATCCCAATGCAATGCAGCTTTAACCCTTCTGTGGCAGGATGGACACCAAGAATCTATCGTTTTCGACCTCATGAAGGCACCACAGTTCTGTTTGATTTTGGGAATGCCATGGTTGGTAGCTCACAATCCTCGAATCGATTGGCGAGCAAAATAATTGGCCTTTCCCGAGACTTGTGCCCACACATTATCGCCAAGAGAAACAACCAATAGACACCAGAACCTCCATGCTTGTGACTGTGGCAATCAGCACCCTACCAAGTGAATGCCAGGACTTTCAAGATGTCTTTCAGAAAGAACAGGCTAATACCCTGCCACCGCATAGACCATACGATTGCCAAATCGACCTGATACCCGACGCACAAATCCCTTCTGAGCGAATTTACGCACTCACGGAACCAGAAAACCAGCACCTGAAGGTCTATCTTGACAATACCTGGCCAACGGCTTCATCCGTCCCTCGAAGTCTCCAGAAGCCAGTCCTCTATTCTTCATACCGAAAAAGGAGGGAGACTTGAGAACCTGCATCGACTATTGCGCACTGAACCAGATTACCGTAAAAAATTGCTACCCCCTGCCACTGATCCCTCAATTGCTTGATCAAGTCAAAGATGCCCAAATCTACACAAAACTAGACCAGAGGTGGGCATATCACCTTGTTCGCGTAAAACAGGGGGACGAATTGAAAACTGCTTTTCGCACCAAATATGGCTTGTACGAATATCAAGTAATGCCCTTTGGCCTTTGTAATGCACCTGCTGCATTTCAATACTTCATGAACGATGTCCTAAGGGAATTGATTGATATCTGTGCTCTAGTGTACATCGACGATATCCTAGTATATTCTGCATCAAAGCAGGACCACGTTAAACACGTCCGATCCGTATTGGAGAAACTCCGTCAACACCAGCTCTACGCCAAGCTCGAAAAGTGCTCATTCCACATCTCTGAGGTGGAATTCGTGGGCTTTATTCTCAGCCCGAATGGAATCCGAAGGATATACACAAGGTATATGCCATCCTGGAATGGCCATCCCCAAATTCATTCAAGGGGGTTCAAAGTATGCTGGGTTTTGCAAACTTCTACCGCTGGTTCATCCCAGGATTTTCGCAAATCAGGCATACCATCACGTCATTACTAAGGAAAAGCAACAAAAAGTTCCAGTGGACAACAGAAGCCGACGAGGCTTTCCAGGAACTCAAAGCAAGATTCACATCTGCCCCAATCTTACGCCACCCTCGCCCTGATCTGCCATACCGGGTGGAAAAGGATGCCTCAAGCATGGCTATGGGATCCGTCCTCTCACAAAAGGACCCTAAAATGGGGCAGTTACACACTGTTGCCTTCTGGTCGCATAAATTCACACCCCCTGAACTCAATTACGCTATCACAGACAAAGAACTCCTGGCCATTAAGTCAGCCTTTAAGGCATGGGGGCACTACCTTTTGGGCGCCAGACAGACAATCACCGTAATAACTGACCACCGGAACCTCCAGTACCTAAAAATGGCAAAGGCCCAATCCTCACGACAACTACGTTGGGCTCTTTTTTTTGCTGAATATGACGACGTGATTACATTTTGACCAGGGTTGAAAAACAGGAAGGCCGATGCCCTTTCCCGTATGGGGGTGGGAGAGCAAGGGTATGAGACCCCTAACCCAATAGCAAGCATCCCGAGTGACAAGCTCCTAGGAATCACAGCAACCATAACTCAGAAAGAATTACTGAAGAAATCCAAAACCTGATGAGTCCGGAGCAATTACAAGCGTGGAGTGCACAAGGTGAACATTACATGATAAAAGATCAGTTGCCCTACTTCAGGAATCGTTTATTCTTACCAAACCAAGAACTACGAGAACAAGTCATGTCCGGTTATCATGATTCCTTGATCGAGGGCCACCCCGGAATCGCGAAAACCCTAGCCAAGGTAAAAAAAAATTATTGGTGACCCACGTGGTGTAAAGACATTATCCAATTCATCCTATCTTGTGGAGTGTGTGCTCAAAACAAGTCCTCCAAGCAGAAACCGGCTGAACTATTACAACCATTGGAAATCCCACCAGAACCCTGGCACACGTTGTCCCTCGATTTTATTACTGACTTACCACCCAGTCAAGGGTTTAACACAATTCTTGTGTACGTGGACCTATTTTAAAAAATGGCAAATTTCATTCCTCTTAAAGGGCTCCCAAATGCTTCCACTCTGGCAAAGGTATTTCTTGAAGGCATCGTACGGCTCCATTGGTTTCCTTCAGTTTTGGTCTCAGACCGAGATACTCAATTTCTATCTAACTTCTGGAGAAAATGCTGCTCTATGGCCCAGAACGACTCCCGGCTATCCACCAGTCAACATCCCCAAACAGATGATCAAACTGAGAGGACAAATCAGACGCTCGAGCAGTATCTGTGTTGCATGTTACACCAAGCTGAAGGAAGCTGGTTCGACCTATTATGGATAGCTGAATGTGCTTATAATAATTCCCTACACACCAGCACTGGGCAGACACCCTTTTATACCATATATGGCAAGCACGCACGTACTTCTGAGTTGGACGTTCCTACAACCCTGGAAATGCCAGCAGTCAAAACCTTGCACACAACCATTTCTAAAACCTTTAAAAGGGCAGCTGAACACCTACTTCAAGCCAAGAATCACCAAAAGAAGTTTGCTGATCAACACCGAGCAAAGGCCCCCAACTACCAAGTGGGAGACAAAGTCTGGCTGGCGTCTAAACACGTGTCCGTTAAAGGAGCCCGAACTTTCTGTCCAAGATACCTGGGTCCATTCACTGTCACCTCTGTGATAAATCCTGTGGCGGTCAGAATAGCTTTGCCGTCAAACATGCAGATTCATCCTGTGTTCCACGTGTCTCTCCTTAAACCTGTTCAACCCGGGAACCGGGTAGCAATGCCACCGCAGTCAGTAGTAGTCGCCGGGGAACCAGAATACGAAGTCAAGGACATCCTAGATTCAAAGTACGTCAGATCCAAATTATACTACTTAGTAGACTGGAAGGGGTATGGTCCACAAGACAGGACATGGGAGCCTTGCGAGTACATCCATGCACCGCACTTGCTTAGACGATTTCATCAAAACTATCCAACAAAACCAGGACCAAACAGAAGAGCCACATTGAGAGGGGCCTTGGGGGAGTGCTGTCATGATTCCTGCCCCTCATGTCCCCAGCCCTCCAAGATGTCAGGCTGGAGCCAGGCCACAATCATCTACATGGCCCTCAAGGGCCTCTCATCCCTCCAAAGACCTACTTGGAGTCAGACTTGGCGCTTGTGGCTCCAGACTCACTCACTCCCATGGGATAACATTGGGGATTGGACTTGTAGTGCATTGATAGGGACAAGATGGATGCCCCCACATATTTTGGTTCCCATAACTGCATGTGTGGCCTAGTCTTTTGGGTGTGGTTCAGCCTAGAGACACCTGGGATACCCAGAGACTATTTAAGCCACACCCAGGCTGAGAAACCTGCGTTGCGTTTTCTGCACCTGCAGCGTGACACTCACCATGTTCAGATCGGTCTCCAGTAGGCCTGCATCTTTCTTCTGCGCTCAGCTCCCGCAAGAACAAGAACACCGTTAGGAACAGCCTTACCTTGCGGCGCTTCTGCCCATCATTCATCGCTCCTTCTGTTCTGCGGGCATCTTCGGCGGTGTCATTCCCATCCCGGCACGCCGCTTCCTAAGAAAAAAGGAAAAGAACAGAAAAAAGGCATTAGTAAGCATTCTGCAAATCTTCGCTTATTTTTAAATACTGTATGAGCTTCAAACGCTTACCTGAATCCCAGCCGCTCTGGGGGGATTCTGTCTCCGGAACTTCTCATCCATCTGCAAGAGGGAAAAGACACTCCAGGTTAGCGTGGAAACATCTAGAGGCGCCGCATACCGCGCTTACCCACCGCATTTGTTCTTCATAACCGGCATCCACGCTGAAAACATCGTGGCACTTAAAAGACACAGAAAAAGAACTCAGTTCAATGCAAATACGAAAGGGGTGCATCACGCTCTCACTCACCTTCAGCGCTACTCATCTCAGCAGCACGCCGCCATCCCCGGATGCCGGCCATCATCTAAGGAAGGAAAGGAACGAAGTTAGAGAACTGTTCAAAAGACTCATTATACTTACCTGTCGGACTCTTGCCAGTGAAATAACTAGGCAGCAACGAGCCCGCATCAGTCAACGCGCCCCTGCGCTGAAAGCAGGACAGAGAGCGCACTATCCAAGAAAACAAGGTGAGCTGTGGATCAAAGGGAAGGGTTTGACCCCGGGGAAGAAGGTGTTCAAGCACACAGAGACAATAGGGAGTTAAAGTCTACCAATCCTGTGTTTCAGGCCCAGTCTCCAGTCGAATAGCCTCCAGGGAAGGGTTCGAGGTCGTAAGAGGTCAGAACAGGCTGAGTGACGTCCCGGTGGATACCAGGTGAGCGTTACACACTGTAATCTAAACTCATCTGGAGCTAGCAAGTTTTCTGTGAAGAAATTAAGGTTATCAACACAAGCATTCACTGCATTGCAATACGTGTTAATATCAGAATTCATAAGAGAAAACTTAATTTTAAATTCATCAAATGATAGAATATACGTACCAGAAAAAATGTATGCATAAATGTAACACTTTTAATCAACCAATCAACCAAAGGACAGATCTCCCATGTACTGATATACTTTATTCCACCACATGAATGGTGAGAATAACCTTGATGGTTTGACACCAAGAATAAATAAACATTCTGTAAGAACATAAGTAGTTAGGTAAATTGATTAAGAATATCTACATGTGGTTCAATTGAAAATATAAAATCAATCATTCACAGAAAATGGGTATACTACTTTTTTGAACATAGAGCCAAGCAGGCGCAACAACATAGTCACCTGGAAGAAACCAACTTTGTGCTTGCTTTAAAACAAATTTCTTATGATAACACCTAAAGTCTGGAAACATAACACCACCATTTTCATATGAATTTTTCAATTTACTAAGAGCAATTCTATTTTCCTTTTATTGCCCCAAAAAATGGTTAGAAGGATCTTATTAATTGAGTTGAATAATGATGCTGTTAGAGGGACAGGAAGCATCTGCAAGTACAATGATATTACTGGTGATAACATCATTTTGATGGATTCAAGAAAACCCCACCAAGTCAAAATCAACAGAGACCACAAAACCACAGAATCTCGAATTCTGGTCAATAAAGAGTTCATATTAAGTATATCTGTTTCTTTAATTGAGGAAGAAATGCACATCCCTAAGTATTTAATTGAGTTTTGACACCATTTCCATCCAAGAATATCCAATTCATATTTAATACAGTATGAGTTGAGTGGTAAGATTTCTGATTCATCTTTATTTAATTTGCAGCCTGACATCATGGAAAAAAGCATATGGTGCCTAATGACAACAGCATATTGATATTTTGATTTTTGATGAAAATTAAAACCTCATCTGCATATGCAGCTAATTTAATCTCATGTTTACCGCATAGAATTCCTGGAATACCTACTTCACCTCTAATAAGTTCCAATAGAGGCTCCGGTCATTAGATTAATACAATAGGTGATAAGGAACATTCTTGTTGTGTACATGCAACATTTTAAAGAGAAAAAGGGCGAAGATTGTTCATTGGTAAAAATTGATGTTCTGGGGTCAGAACACAAATGTTTTACTAACAAAAAAAATACTTTTACAACCTTGCCAGCGCAATGCTTCAAACACATAATTCCATTCAACCCTACCAAAAACTTCTGTTGGCATCTAAAGCGATTGTGGCATAACTATCTATAGAGTTATTTCTATCAAAGACATGTAATAAATCAGATAAGTCTCATATTAGTTGACATAAACCTTAGTTTTACAAATCCTACCTGATCAGATTTTATCAGTGTAGGAAGGAAAGTGTTGAGTCTATTCGCTAATATGTTTGCAAAGATTTTAAAATCCATATTAATAAGAAATTTTGTTCAATAGATTTTAGGATATTGACAGTCCTTTCTGGGTTTTGGAAAAAGAAAAAAAAGCCTCAGCAAAAGATAGTAATGTTTTCCAGTCCCTAGAAACATATTAAAATGATTATTTTAACTTAGGAGTGACATTAGAAGAAAAATAGGCAAAGAAATCTATAGAAAGACCATCTGGGCCCAGCGCTTTACCTTTATTAAGGCCTTTAAAAGCTTGATAGATCTCATCAATAGGTAAAGGTTTATTTAAGGGGTTTAAATCAGTCTGACAATAACATTTCCTACCCACTTTGTTGAAAAAAGATGTAAAGTCTGTACACAAATTTTTTTTTGTTCAGAGGAATAAAGTGATTCATAGAATGTCTTAAATATATCTGAAATGGCTTTATCTCAATATTTGGACTGAAAAGAAGCTATTTTACAACAAATAAGTGAGCAAATCACACAATACCCAAAAACCACTTATAAAATGTTGAGTGAACTCCTACCACCAAAGGCTTTAACTACTGCTATTCTAATATTACAACAGCTTTGGGATCAATTAGCAACCTTTTTTTTCAAAATAATATTAGCCTCCTTCATGATAGCCTTAATCTAATGCCTCACAAACTAGAGGACCCTGGAACCTGATCCTGATATAGCATTAGATACCGCAAACAGCCTTTTCTTCTTTTCTGAAATGCATTTGGGTCAATGTATGTCCCTAATTAGAATAACAAATGTTCATGTTTCCCTTTGGATGCCTCTACATCTAAAAGCTACAAACAACTGGAACTGTTCTTGGCAACTGCTGACTCACGTCATCAGCTTATCAGCTAATTCCTTACAGATGGCACTATTCCGACATGCCTCAAAGCTACAATATTTCAGTACTAATATAAATGCGGTAACTAACTACCTCCCTATATCTAAATTACTTTACCCAACTAGGCTGCTTGAGCCCTTAATGATTGGCCAACTGCAAAACTACATCGAATCCCATAACATCTTGAATCTTTTGCATGCAGGTTTCCAGCCTGCTAGAGAGACTTGGTCAGTATTGCTTGCAGTACTGGATGATTTGCAGATCGAAGTGGACCAGGTACTTATCAATGTCCTTTTCCACCTGTATTTATCTGAAGCATTCAACATGGTGGATAATACCATTCTTCTTGAGAGGTTTGAGAATTCTGAAGTGGTGAAAGGGCCCCTCAATGGGATTTTCTCCTTTCTAAAAGGACACCCTAATTAATATAAACCATAAATCTTAACTTGAGAAGTGCCACGGCATTCTTCATTATCCATACTCTTATTCAATATTTACATTTGTTCTCCAATGAATCTAACACATACACACATTATTGATTTATTTAACTATGCAGATGGCGCACAACTTGTCATCAAACCTTCAGATTCACCTGCAAATCAAATCAAATAATGCTTGCTAGAAATCCAGTTATATATGGATGCCAACCTGTTAAAATGAAATACCACAAAAAAAACATTTCTATCAGTAGAACCCCACCACGACCTTTGGCAAGGTATTACCTGGCTTTGAAAACCTGGACCCTATCCCAAATAGTGACAAAGGTAAAACATCTTGGTACACTTTGAGATGTCGATTTCACTTGTCCCTTAAGTTAAAGCAGTCATTCAGGCTGGCCTCTATCAGTTATGCACTCTGAAATTGGTACTACCACACATTGATCCCACTCACAAAGGATCAGATATTGTAGCTCTGGTAATCTGCTTAAGCCTTGAGTTTAGAGTGGGAAGGTGTTAGCTTTGTTTAGGTCACCACCAGCACTCTCTGCCAAATACATATCCTAATGGTGGCTTGCAATACTTTGTTTAGTAAGAATAGTAGGGAGACAGTGTCAAGGCAGGTGTAGACAGGCATAGGCGGAGATACCAGCAGCAGAAATGGCAGTATCTTCACCTCTAAGTTTGGTAGAGGTGTAGGGTTTTTGGGAAGGAGGCACAAAGCTTCCTTCGACAAGCTTCTAAAACGCACCATAAATAATTAAGCATTTTCATAGAGGCAACAATCAAGTGCAGACAGGCATTTGCTTCTTGGTTGTTTGTGGGAGGGACCTTTGTCTTTTCATATTAATTTGCATCTGGGTGCATGATCAGTTCAACACTATGGCATACTAGGCAGTCATTGAGGGTGGCATAATAGCCCTAAAAACCTTACATCTGGCCCTACTAGAAGGGTGGAAGGTGGCAAGATAACACTTTACTTGAGGATGAATGAATGCTGAAAACATTTACAGGAGGGGTTTGCAACTTTTGGGTCTGGAGATGAGCTACAAATCTCATGACCCCTAGCTAGATTAGTCAATGCTGAGGGATCATGGGAATCATAGTGCAATACATCTGGAGAGCCTCAGGTTGGTGTTATCTAGTTTAATGCAATATCAGAGTCTGTGAATATCATGAGCAGCATAAAATAATATCAACATGTTGTAACCATTGGGAGAGATGAGGCAGTTTTGAGCCCAAAAGTCCTTGCATTAACAGAGTCGTGTGGAAGTCCTTGCACCAACAGAGAAAATCCCAAATCTTGCTGATGATAACTGGTAAATGGAAATATATATTAGGGTGACATTTACTTTTCTAACCAGACAAGAGTTGGAGTCACATACACAGACCAACCAGAGCATAAAAGTGCCTGCATAACAAAAAGAAAGCAGTCTTGCCAATTGGGACAGAAGTTGCCTTGAAACTGCAGCGGGAATATTCGAATCTTCCCACTAATGCTATCACTTTGACCCCGATATCTGTATAACTTGCGGTTTCAGCTGCGCATGTAAGCAGAATGTAGGATAGCATTACAGTAATACAGGTGCAAAGCTGTACGATAACAAACGTAATGACTACTAACCGGAAATAATTAATGGAAGCGCTCTGTGAATTCTGCCTCAGGAAGGGAATTGGAGGATACAAGACACATCTCTGGCTGCTACATGTGTTTTTCAAATACTTATGAGAACTCTTTCCAATACACCTTCATATATTCTGTCACTGAGACTCACATTGCGTGAGTGCCTTTCCAAAGTTGATTAATTTTGATAAGATTAATTTTGAACTTCAGTTTATTTCTCAGACTCAATGAATGAGTGACATGGCAGTCCATAATAATTACATATATAGGTGCCATTTGTTGTTGGGTAATTAAAGCAGATCTGTAATCTTATGATGGAGTTTGTTTTTGGTGTAAATGGGTTGAATACCTTTTGCAAATATTTAATAATTTTTGCAAGTGTGAAATTGAGAGTATGGCTTGCACGATTGACCTTTTTTGCATACTGTTGGGTATGCAGTGATTCTATCAACAACATGTATTTTGTGGTCTTCTAGTTTGACTCGTTTTCATTTTTTTACATAGCAGAGTTGACCAAGAAGACCACGAATTTCCCCCTTTCTGTAATGTTTCCAGCTTTTACAGATCGATGTTGGAGCCTCAGTGTATTTGATGTTATATTACTTGATTAAGGGAGATACTGGCAAATCAGCTTTGGCTGGGTTTCACTAAAATCTCTGGCTATCTTGACACCAGATGCTAGGTGGCCTGCTGTCTCTGATGGTGGGGACTCTTGTGAATCCCATCCACCTTCATGCCACTGACCACTCAACTGCCACATTCCGCTCAGAGGCAGTTCCTCGGTCCCACACTATTGGTGGCACCAAATGCCCCTATTTAACCTGTTCAAATGAATGATTTATCTTCCCTCCACCATTCCCTGTCATCTAACTATTCTTGTCATGACTACGGCCTGTCGGTATCATTACATATCCCTGATCCACACTACCTGACATCAATTTCACCTTGCCTGACTCATACAACTGTTCTCTGGCTGCCCTTATCATTGTTCTGCTTCCTGTCATGCCAGCCCCTCAATCCGAGTCTCAAGTGTATGTTTTCCTTTACCTGGATTCAGTTGGAGTTTCTCTCCCACCATTAGCCAAGCAGGGTGCAATCTAACAGTAGGCAGTTTGCATCAGCAGGAAATGTGGTAATTGCCCAGCTGTGTAAGCACTGTAAAGTCTAGATAGCATGTTCGTTGGTTGGCAGAAATGTTAAGCTATTTGTAAAATGCATCAGTTCATGATATGCATCTTGCAGAAGGAATTAAGAGACATCGAGACTGCCAGCATATAAAGCGAGAAATGTGGGGTGTTACCTTGCTGCTTGTTTTTCTACAAATACCAAGTATGGGTACACCTATTAAATAAAGGTAGTTGCATTCTAACCTGAGAGAAGGCAACAGATAAGTGACACTGATTCTCCCTATTAACTTTAAATCAATATTAGAAATGCATAGGCGAAAATGTACTCAAGCCCCCAAGGTTTGGGTTTGACAAACATTTAATTGACAGTAAGGATGCTGAAAGCCCTTTTCCTCAATACAATGTTCTACTTCCATCTGAAATATTGTACCTTACTACATGAGTCTGAGAAATCAAAGAATCAGTGCCAGTTCTTACATTGCCTGGAAAACATTGTCAAATATTTAAAAGGAGGGTAATGCATTGACCTGTAATTTCATAAACCAAAATGCTATTTTTCTGTTCCTTTTTCCAACGTTAAGCAAAACCAAATGCTCAAACCTGTTTAGAATATATGCTAGAAAAATAGTCAGTCTGTCAATCCAGCTTTATTTTAATGCGTGGGTCATAAATGCAGCAACAGAATTTATTTTAAAAAATTGCCAACAGAAACACCCTTAATACATCATCATAAATATGTTCATGATACATATCTTAAAATAGAACACATCATTGTTCATAGAAAGATTACTTTGTTTTTAAAATCTCATAGCTACAATCTAAAATTGGCAAAATTCAGGGGTATTGGTATTAGGCGAGGGATTTAACCGGAGACTTCCTTTTATCTCCTTCATGTATATACTTATGTCTAAACTAGATAGTACGTCGACCACAGACAGCTAGGACTACATCATTATAAAATTAATCTTCAAATTATAGACAATTTTTAAACATCATTGTACTACAAAATCAGGAATGTAAATAAGAATATAAAAATCAGCGATAGTAAAAACAGCTAAAATGATAAATACCCAAATACGGTGAGGGTTAATACACAGGTAAAACACTCAGTTTGCACCCCTATTAATATTAGGCAATGGAACGAGATCTGGTCCACCATGCATTCGTCAGGTAGTACACAACCAAATACACTGCCAGTTCGTCCCTTGAATTACGCACAGTGCTAAAGCATCTTTTACAGTTGTTATTGATCTGTTTTTGAATAGTGGCTCAAGGTATCTCTTCCTGATGTTAAAGTAAAGTGGGCAAAATAGGACCAAGTGCATTATAGTTTCAGTCTCATTTTCGCATGGAGGACATTTACTAGGAAGATCACAATTCCATTTGCGCAATAATTCAGCAAGGGGTAGTGTCCCGAACCAATGCTTGAGATACAATGCCCTGGAGAATTTTGGGAAGACATTATCCAGATAACTTTTATAACTGAAGATCTGCTTGTGCTCTCAGTACTTCCTTCCCCTCTCGTTACTTACAATATAAGTAAGGAATCCACTTACTTTCTTGTGTATTAGGGCCTCCTTGATCTTTGATTTTATACCTCAATCAATACGTTTGGGTTTTAACCAATAATCACTGAAACCGAGTGAATACAAAACCTCCTTTAATTATTTCATCCATGGGAGCAATCGGCTGCCCTCTTGTAGCAGAATGTCTTTGATTTGAGATCTATACACAGCGAGTCCAGGGGAGGACCATATCGTAGCCCAATAAAGAAGAGGATTTGATATACGCTGCAACCCAATTCTCTGTGTGTCAACCTCTATAAAGACCAGGGTATTTGACGTGCTATTGGGAACACCGAGGATATTTTTAATAGTTTTATTTTCATGTATATTGCCTGCTTGCACATTTTATTCACAAGATGCTTGTGTGAAACAGTGACCTGTGTTCTGCAGACGTTAAGGCAGCATTGAGAGATGTCTGGTGGTTGCTTGGAAGATAAGGGTGGTACAATTGTTTTACTGACCCCTTGATTTCCAGGATAAGGGGTGTTTAAAATGAATATTGAAAACAAGGAAAGGCGGTGTTTTAAAATAGCGGGGACAAGCATGGGTGCAAATGTATACTGAGAGTGCCACCACCGAGGAACTGGGTCTCTTTCTGGTTGCCTGTCATTGTGTGTTGGCCATATGGGTTGGGGGGTGAGACGCTGTGGAGCTCCCATTGGCAGGTGGCCTTTCTTTTCCAGTCTGCCCTTCACCCTCTCCCCCTATTGTCCTCCTTCACCCCCAACCTGTACTATGTTTCCATCAGTGTGCCTCCAGGCCTCTCTGCTTCCTTCTTTTCTTCTCCTTCTATCTCTGTCATCCTCTATTCCTCACTTCTCTAATCCCTCGCCCACTCTAACAGCCCCCTTCATTCCCCTCATCTCCTCACCAGCAAAGCTCCTCCTTGCTCCCCACTCCCACTCTCTCTTTCTGCTCCCCCGCTGCACATTCTTCCCTCTGGTTCCTCACTCCCCAGTCCCTCTTGTCCTCTCTCCTCCTTCCCATCAGCTCCCATGCTTGTACTTACACTGCCCAGCCCTTCCCCTACTTATTTGGTGTAATCCTCCCTTTCCTGCATCCAAGGGTACCTCACTGGCCCCTGGGCAACATGACAGTTGATGTGCCAGACTTGTATGCCTGCCCTTAATGCCCCGATTTGTGCCCACAGACCAGGGCAGTCAAACAACTTTGTTCAGAGTGCCTGACGTATTCTGGTGGCAATGTGTTTGTTTCACTGCCAGTGATTACTCTGTTCCTGAGTTCCCATTTTTGTGTATTTATTGGTGCTCATAGTTTTTGATGTGACCTTCCTGTTGTTGCCAGAGGGGGGATCCAGTCCACCCGTGCATGCAACACACCCTCATTGTGTTGGTTGATCCCTAGTCCTGAACTGTGGCTCTGAGACTGAGGGGACCCACACAGCCTTCCCCATTCTGACATGCCTTCCATATTCATGCCAAGGTTTTAGGAAATTGATTCCACCCACATTGGGACTGTGTCAAGGGTATGCCCCCTTGGGTGGGCCCCCTTACATGGGTGTCTTCCCCCTACAGCCAGAGCAGAGACTTAGCATCCTGGAAGCTCACTTGTGGCAGTTCAGAGTGGATGGTGTTAGGTGTTGTGCGCCCCAGTGCCAGCCTTTTCTGCCATGCTATTCATCCTTCCCCACCAAGCACATATGTGCAGCTGTTCAGAACTACTGTTCTGTGGGGTGCCAAACCCCCCTGTGACCATACTTGTGGTGGTGCATGGTGTGACCCCTCCCACTTTCAGTTGGGCCTGAGGGCAGTCCCTCCCCTTCCACCACCACCCCCGATGCAGGCTGGCATGCCGGTGCACGTGTGGTTGACCTGTCCACCCCCCAAGTGCTGGGGCTTTGCATGATCTCTTGCTTCTGTCCCACAGAAGTCCCAGAGGGTGAACAGATCAGCCCCAGGGGGGTGCAGGGCACCCCCATTGCTATGCTCAGGCAGGTGCAGCTACTGTGAGGATACAGCCAGTGGCATATGTTTGTCTCAATGAGTAAGCCATACATGTATTCGTACACATGGCTAGTATGGTGACAATGCAAATGGCTCATTCAGTTAGTAATGTCCCCTTTGATTGATGGCTGGCTCCAATACATTGATTTCCATGGTGGATGTACAGCTAATAAATGCCAGAAAACGCTGACCTCCTGGTATGCGTGCATTAATGAGACCTAGAACAACATGGCATATCATGGCTGCTTCAGTGACTGTAACTACACTTGGTCAGTTTGCACATCCCTGTGTGGCAAACATACATAGTGATGTCTGGCCAGTCAGCTTCCTGCGCCTATCATGGTGCTCACAGGTAAGGGGGAATTATAATTCAGTTCAAGTGAGTGAGCCTGACAAACAGCCACTGCATACAGGGAAAGCAGCAGGCATGCAAATTGGCCACTCCTAATTTGGCTAGGTAGTGAATTGATTCAATGTCACAGGATTCTTTACATTTCCTGTGAATGGAATGTGTTCAATTCACATCCTTTAACAGTTAATCATTGAGGGGGCAAGTCTGGTGGCAGCAGCCATGGTGAGTCGAGGTCCACATGCATATGTTACAGTTGCTGCACTTGTAATTGGCTTTAGTTGGATCTTGTGGTTGGGCTGGTGGTCTTGCACAAGGCACACCACACATATGCCTGTCCCAGACCTGGCAACCATCATCATGTGAAGGGCTGTCATGCTGCCACAGAGGACAACAACAGGACTTAGAGCACAGTGCACTGGTAACACATGTGTTTTGTTCCACAATGTTCTTGTTGGACTGCATAGTGTTGATACTGAAAAGGGCATGGTCAGTCTCGCCATGCAGGCAGGACAGCTGATGCTGCCTCCCCCTCCTCTTCTGCAGCATCAGGTTCTGTTCAACATCTGGACAAAGGCAGTTTTTTGTGACTCTTATTGGTGGATCACTCTGCTCACGCATGAATACAGAATGTAGCTGGCTGCAATTTGAATGTGTGATTTGTTGGACACCTTGATCATCATCACTTCAATCTCACCTTGCAGCTCTGGGTTCCTCCTGAGGCTATGCTGGTCTGAGGGTCCATTTTACGTCAATTGCACCAGGCCCTTCTCTGGAGTGCAACTGGGGCTGTCACAGGGTCCCCATTACCCTTGTCCCCCTAAGCTGAGACCCTGATCAGCACCATCACAGGATCCATGGACCTGATGCTGTTACTTGGTTCCAGGGCCTACTGGCCTCCCAGTTTCACACCTAGTAGAGTCAGGTGAGGCACACCACAGAATGCACCTGGTGGTGGTGATGGTGGTAGGCTGATCCCCCCCGACACATATTCCCCTACCCAAGGCAAGATGGCTGTGCATGTGGCTGTCTGTGGTGTTCCACAGCTGCCAGCGTGGGACTGGTGTGGGGTGCAGGTCTCTTTACCACATCCATCAGGCAACCACTCCCCAGGTGTTGTTTGATGCAGACAAAGCAAAAGGTACCATGCTGAGCAACATCCCAACAGGGCTGGGCTCAGGCCCAACCACCCGACTTTCTGCTCTCCTAGTATGGCCTCAGAACATATGGGGGGAGACGCTGAATGTGACAATCCCACTAGGCTGGGATGAAGTAACTGATCAGGATTCCCTCAGTAACAGCATATGGGGAGGGAAGAGCCCAGCATTGTATACACATCTAGCGGTGGGTGCAAGAAATGTGGTGTACAGTTGACAGACTCCCCAGAATCACTCAGGGGGCACAAGTCCTTCTGTTCAGGGCACACCACATGGTTGGTGTTAGGCTGGTAGTGTCCACTGCGGGATCAGGTAAACTCTGAGCCTGGTACTTGGGAAAGCAACACAAAGAGGGTGGTTGACTCCATCCAAGGATGAGTATGTTTGTGAGAACAATATCCAACAAGTACCATGAGTGACAGATTTAGTGTACTTTGAAGAGGGAGTTGAAGAGGACATGATTCTACCTATAGATCAACAATTGAGGAGTTAACATGGTGGGCAGTCTGGTCACCCAACACAGCAGTTCCCCCTGGAGGACCGCCACTCGGGAACATACAATACAGGGCAAATTACCTCCATTGTGTTGCACCGCAACTGGCTCCAGGTTGGCTGAGCAAGGCCCACGGGGCAGGTGTCTATCCACTCTGATGAAGGGTGTTACTGACCCCTGTCTCCAGTTTCAACATATCCACGTTGCCAAGGGTAATTGACCACCAGCACACACTCCCCTGGAAAACATTCCAATATCTTTCATGGGTCACCAGGGCCGAGACAGCGGAAAGAGGCCCAGCTCCCAGTGCCACTGTCAACGGGGTGGACTGTCCTCAGTATACCACACTCACTTAGCACTGCCAGGCGGGGTGGCCCACAAATGGTGTCGGGGTCTGCACTGATGTCGGTTACCCACCCTTCTCATCTTGTGACACAGACCAATGTGTACAGGTTGGTGAGCCAAACCAAATCATGTGGCACTAGGAAGGTGAGGGCTTTCGTACACCAGCTGAAGTGTTTTCCCATTGCATTGTGAATTCCACCTGCACCTCTCATCCTGTCTGTGGTAGATGTGTTGCATGAGTGTGTGTGACAGGACCTGAGACATGCTGCACTATGCTTGGCCAGGGTGATGGCAGAGGGTACTGTGGTGGTGGTCAATAGCAGTCTTGACATGCTAATCATTTATCCAACATGGGTATGGGGACTGGTGTCTGGTTCGCTCTGAATTTCCACTCAGGATATACTTGCACTCCCAATAAACCAGTTTAAACCAGTGAGGCAAATGATTATAGTTGTTGCATGGCACTCAGGGGGCACACAGTGGTGGTGTTGTGGGTGGGGATGTTGTCACTGTGTGGGATATTTTTCAGTCTGTTGGCCTGAGGTGAACATGTCCAGCTGCATGGGTGCAGAGGGAGACATGGAGATGGGAGGCTGGCAATCCATTGCTTGCAGTTGTTGCATGGCACTCAGGGTGGCACAGGGTACAGTGTCATTGAGCGCAGGGATGTGTTACCTGCTCTGACCATGCATTTCCCTTTCTTCTGGGTCATTCTGCTAGGGTAGAAGGTTGATACTATGCAATTACACAGGGCTGTCTAGGCTGGTTTCAGCACCTACAGAGAAGTGTGTTGCTACTTGAATGAGGACAGCTGGAGCATACTCTCAGGGGAAAAAGCTGAGGCAAAACGGCATCTTTTTTTAACTGAACTTTTCTCATTGTGCATGAATATTTATATGTAGATGTGTTTTATGAATTGTATTGCTGGCAGGAAAGGGAGAAGCAACTCCACCTGTATATTACAGTGAGAAACGCATAGGGTGACCAGAGCAGTCCTCACACGTGTTTGTTTCGGCTTACATTATATGTTGTGCCTTTCTACTTGGAGTCTCCTGTGTGTTGTTGGGTATCTGAGTGCAAAATTGTTGATAGTGAGCATGTGAAAGTGGTAAGAGATTTCATTAATTGTGTTGTGTGCTTTTGTGTGAGCGACAAGGATACTGTTGTTTCCAACTGCTATGGCTGTGTCAGTGGTTTGTGTACTTGATGTGACGGGTATGCGCACACACAGTTTGCCTCTCCCAGATACACATTCTCTGTGTATTGTTATGGGCAAGGTGGATTAGCCCCAATTCATAATTGAAGGGCACCAGGGATTTGACTTCACTGTGTGTTCTCGACAGGGGCTGCTAGTCAGGTCAGGTAGATTGCACAACCTGAGTGTGCGCATCATGGCCCATGCCCTTGTGGCCTGCCAAGGGGAAGGTTAGTGCCTGTGGCTGAGTGCGATGTCCCTTCTGCAACTCTACTGGAATGCCACGCCGTGTGGCATTATTGTGCAGGACACAAGATGACATGATGATCTTGCATAGTACTGATGGGGCATATAGCAATACGCTGCCAGAGTGGCCAAGGGAGCAGAAGCATGACTTCACCATCCCAAATATGCCTCCACTATGCCCCTAGTGGCTATGTGTGCTGTGTTATACCTTACCTCAGTTGGGGTCGCAGGATTCCTGAATAGCGTGAGCAGGAATGGTGAGATTGAGTAGGAACTGTCCCCTGCAAATGTTGAAATGGTTGTTGTTAGCATTGATTGTCATGAGTTGCTGTTCTGTGTGTCATGTGACTGAGTGTATGTGCGTGATAGTTGATACTCACTGATGAGCCAGGTGTTGGCAAACGTTCCTGATGCAAAAACCTGGTGTAGTGAAGAATGACAGTAAATTAAGCTATCATGTGTGCTTCACATGCATGATACCTCACTTCGCATAGCAGATGACCTGTGGATTGGCTGAATGCCAATGCTTCCAGTTGCGGTACATATGCTCGGTCATGCGGGGGCTGTAGTGCAACATGTGTACAATCAATGCCTCCCAGTAACCGTGGGAAGTGTGCTATGGCATAAAACTCGTGGCCCACTCTCTGCCTTGCCTGTGGTGTGCGTGGCATGTGTATATGCCTATGCACATGTGATGTTATGCTGCATACAACCTGGTATAAACACCAGGATTGTGTGGCCTGCGCCTTGCCCCCAATGATGGCAGAGGTGTGCTGGAATGAGCCTGTAGGCAAAAAATATAGGGTTGTCAGCACCTTCTCCATGGGGTGTGAATGCATGGGAGCAGATGGTGGGTGATGCAATGTCTTCCTCCCACTCACTGACGCGGTCTAGGATGACATGGGAGTAAATCTGTACCTTGCATACACCTCGTCATCTAGCATCCCAAAAAGCATTCTGCGAGGATGGAAAATCCTGTCCTTCACCAACCTCTTCCTCCTTCCATGAACATATACGATCACTGCCACTACAGTAGGATTCATCATGGAAGTGCAATTTTATAATGGTGTGAATTGCATGCTTTTATACGTGGCCTTTGCGCTTTGTACGTTTATGTTGTGTATCATATGGCAGTGAGATCATGAGGTTTGCGTGTGCCTTTTCTCTCCGAGGAAGTTCCGGTTAGTAATACATGAATTGGGTTTTGTTTGCACTTGAAAAAGTGCGTGTTTGTTTTTTATGTGGCGCGTCCCTCAACACGCCCATGTTATTCCTCATTCTTCCTCATTTTGCACAAAGAATGGAGAACATACATGTTCCGCCCCCTATTAGTTTCTTTGCACTGGCCCTTTCCACGTTTTAAGTAGTGTGTCGTGCAAAGCGCTCAGCACCACCAAAGTAGGTACGGACCAGCGCAAAGTGACTGCAGACCCAAGTAAAAACCATCCATGAATCAGCAAAATGAGTTCTGCGTGCCACAAAGTGCACTTTTTCAACACAAAGTGCCTGTGCAGCACGCAACATTTCCGATGAAACAGGCACTTAGAATCACAAACCCTTGAAATTCTGTAAAACATTTTATTTAAGACAGAGTTAATGTGGAACAGCTCAATGCACCAAAACCCTTGATATCCAGTGAATATTTATTTATTTTATTAGAACTTTGTTGAAGTAAAGTTTAAGTGCAATAAACCCCTTGAAATTCAGCAGGTGTTAGAAGCTATGTCACCTTAACTCTGAGACAGACCCCTGGTGAGCAGCTCATGAGAACAATGAAGACATCACAGTTGACATCACCACATATATTACTCATGTCATAATCTATGACATCACTTATGATATAATCAATGACAGCACTAAAAACCACAACACAGTGATGGCATCACAGAAGACATGACTGATGACATTGTTATGAAATCATTTAGCAAATTTGTTGAAATAGTAAAGTGTGCTACACTTAATATTTTGCAGATATCAACATAAAAAATAAAGGTCATACAGTGTTGTGTCAGAAGCAAAGGTTTTCATTATCTCTCCTTTGAAGTGCTGTTGCTTTGCACAGATGATATTCTAATGGACGGACTTATGTTGAAAAACCAAATCCCAAAAGCTTGAGTTATAAAATTGTGAAGCCCGTTCACATTTTGAAACTCAAGATTTGGGGATTTTGCTTGTTTGTCCCGTGCTGTGCATTCAATGTATACAGGGGCCACCCCTGCAACCTATGAACTAGGAGAGCGGGGGCCACCCCTGCAACCCATGCTCCCCTTGTTCAGTATTATTGGCTTCAGTCTTTTTTACCATGCTGAATGCGCACCAAAAGCGTATTCAGCTTTTTTTATTCAACCTTTTCGGCCGAAACATAATGGACATGAGCCAGGCTTCTAGACCATTTATAAATCCGTCCTTAAGTGGGGTAACTTTTTTTATGAAAATACAAAGTTGTAAGTTGTGTCCTTCAAGTTGTTTCTTATGTTGACTGGTTGTCTCTAAGGATCCAGACACATGACAAAGTCAACTTTATAGACTTAAACAGCATGACCAAGCAATTAATAGATATTTGAAATACCATTAACTATCACAATGCAACTCTGCTCCCCTTGCTTTACACGAGGCCACTGCTTCTTGCCAAAACACTATTCTGAATGTAAATAGCACTTCTCATCCCGTGTTGAATCGGCAGTCAATTCCCCTAAGGAGCTCTACAAGCCTGTTCTGTCCCTATCGTCTATCCACTCTGCTAATACGGTTGTGCATTCGCAAATGTTGGGTGATTTTTTTCCATTTTCTTCCATGATAAGATTGTAGCTATTAGGCAGAAGATCTCTAGCCCCGCCACCCTGTCTACCCCGCTAGTGGACAATTCTGTCCCAAGGCACTTTTCTCACTCCTGGACTAAATTCCCTGTTTTTTAAGACTCAGATATCATCTCAGTTATTATGGCCATGAAATCGGTGTCCACAGTGGATCCTGTTCCGCTCGGCATACTTAATGAAATCATTCCCTCTATTGCACCTCTGGTGTCTTCGGCTGTTAACACGTCGTTTGCCAACTGTTATGTTCCTGCTATGCTCAAACATGCTCTTATTATTGCTCTCTTAAAAAATCCTAGTCTGGATCCTTCACTTTCAGTGAATTGGCGGCGTATCTCTCTTCTGTCTTTTTCCATGAAGCTCCTGTAAACCCATGCGCATCTTCACTCCTTTCTATGATTCTGGGTTTCTTGATCATTTTCAATATGGGTTTAGGCCTTGCCGGGGTAACAAATCTGTACTGGTATCGGCAGTGGACAACATGGCTCAGATTATGGATCCGGGTGGTGTCGGAGCCCTATATCTAGCACTTGTGGTTTACCTCAGGGTTCTGCCCTTTTTTCTCCTCTGTTTAAAATGTATATCCTGCCTTTTCTTAAACTTAATCACTCTTTTGGTTTTCAGTGCTATTCCTGCAGGGATGACACCCAGACCTTGATGCGGCATTGATCTGTCTCTTTCCACTACAGCCGAACACTGTCATTCTTGCCTGTCTGCTGTCCATTCATGGATGGGTAATAATTGGCTTCGCCTTAATGTTGAGAAAACTGAGGTTCTTATTGTTGGTACCTCCCACGACTCATCGCCGTGGTCATCAGCTTTTTAGCCATCTGAACTTGGCCCACTTCCTCTGCCATCTTCAGAATTTAAGGACCTGGGTGTGAAGCCGTCTGCTTCGCTGTCTACGCAGACCCAGGTGAGTGCTGTGTGTCAGGCAATTTATTTTAAATGAAGCATTCTGTGCAAAGTGATGCCTTATCACACATCCCAGCTTTGCCCCTTGGTTGTTTCCTCCCTTAGACTACTGCAATCCTCTCTATCTCGCACAACCGGTCTATCTTTTGCAACGCTTGCAAATTCTTCAAAACTCTGCAGCTAGGTTGGCCACTGGCGCAAAACGCTTTACTTCGGTTTCTGTGATTCTAACATCTCTTCATTGGCTGTCTGTGCCCAAATGGATACATTTTAAAATCCTGTGTATCATCCATCTGGCTTTCTGCAAAACTGGGCCTGAGTATCTTGAGGCTAAAATTGTTAGTATGTTCCTGCCCGTCCACTTCACTCGACCACTGCTTTACGCATCCTGTTCCCCACTTTAAGCGCTCAAATGTCGGTGGCCGGTCCTTTTGTGTTGCAGTCACGCAAATTTGGAATTCCCTTCCACTTTCCCTTCTCAGCATTAGTCATCATATACCTTCCTGGCACGCCCTGAAGACTTTTTTGTTGTAACCTGATTGGGATTGCTTCCTTATCCCTTTTCTCCGTCTTGCTCTCCTAGCACCATCATGCCCTTGTCGGTGTAGGCTGCACTTTAAAAATGAATATAACATAACAGTCCAGAAAATAATAAGATCATTATAGAGTACAGATTTATGAATCTCATTTCTATACATATCCCAACCAAGTAATTGTTACTTTATTATTTTATTAGAATTTAATGTGTGTTTACATAAAACATTAGGAATAAACAACAGGGCAAATTATGGTCTCTTCGGGCCAGAAAAAGTTAATGTCATCCCTAACCGTAGGGTTATCGTGGTACACAAAAACGGTTATATGGGGAAACTGGTGTCGGAAGGGTGAATTACCCACATAATATCATCAGGTTACAGAGGTCCAAAGTGAAGGACGCTAGATTGAAGAATGTTTTGCAAGATGACAGCCACCCATCAAGTCATAGGTTGCTTCGAGAGGGACAATATCTCTCGGCGTGATGACTCAAGCGTCTAGTAACTGGCATGAATGGTTTAAGGGCATTGGGATTTCATGTGCTGACTTTATTGACCCAAATGTCTAGAAATCATTTTCATGCGGGTGATTGTCTGGATAAAATATTTGCTAAAAGCAAGGTGATACAAGTAATCACATTGATGGTTTGTTGCAAAAGCCAAAACAAATTGCTTGTTCCGCACTGAAGGTGCTAGAAACCCATTAGTTACTGGGTTGCGGTCTTGAGGAGGAGGTATCAAGATACTTTTGCTTTTGCAACAAACCATCAATGTGATTACTTGTATCACATGGATGTGTGATATTCTGGAATCAGTTGGTCTGGCAATGGCATAAAGGCAACTGGCTCCACAAAACACCTGGAATCTGATTGGGGAGATATAAATATGTGCTGTGGTAGTGTTCACATGGGTTCGCAGCTGAAGAGAGACAGCATTACCAAACCACTAAATAAGCAAGGCATATTTTGCCTGCCGAATGGGGCCCAACCATGTTGAATGGTAAAATAAAGGACAATATGTTGAGTATGTGATCACACAATGTTCTCTCTTACGCTTCAGTCAGATTACACTAGGAGCCCTAACATAGAGATAAAGGATGTGAATGTGAATACCAGTTGTAGCCGAGTAACATGGTTGACAAGCAAGAATATAGAGATTTTTAATGACCAGTTGGGGATACTCTTGAACACAGGGCTGTCATGGTGGGTGACACATTTGATACTTTCAAAAGTCTTATTAAAGGAACTATATCAGTGGGCAGAAGATATATATTTAGAGAGGATTCTAACCAGAAAATAGCCTATGACCCCGTAATCAGGGTGGAAAAGTGTCGACTAAGGTAGCAAATATCTATATGTATAAAAGGGAAAATGTGTGTGTGTCAGTTTGAAATGTTCTGCATACTTCCCAACATGCTACAAACCTGAAATTTGGCATGTGGGTAGGTTCTATGGTGTAGACAAAGTTAAAAGTATAACATATACATTTTTCTAAAAAATATTTTTTAAGCAGTCTGCAATGCTTACCCCCACCATATGTGAATATGTGTGTATATCTGTTCAAAATGTTCAGCATACTTTCCAACATGCTACAAACCTGAAATGTGGCTTGTGGGTAGGCTCCATCCTGTAGACAAGATAAAAAGTATACGATATGTATTTTAGTCATTTTGTTTATTTTAAGCGGTCTGCAATGCTCCCGTGCCATACGTTGATATGTGTGTATTTGTGCCTGTTCCTAATGTACAGCATTCTTCCCAACATGCTACAAATCTGGAATTTGGCATGTGTATTTGTATTTGAATTTATTTATTTATAGAGCGCACCATGCCCGAGGGCATCCGGGCGCGTATTTAGTTACAACATGATAGGCAGACGTGGCAATACAGTTACAGTTTAAATTACGGTTTCAAATTACAGTAACATTTGTAAACATATATACATAATGCAGTTACGGGTGAGCAGGAGGACATAGCCTATGTACAAGAGGTGAGGGCAGGTAGCTAGCGCATGGGAGGTGGTTGGCAAATAGGTGATGGGTCTTGGGCGGTTAGCCAGGCTTTAGCCGTGTTTTTGAAACTGTGGAAGGATGGTTCAGATCTTAGCACGTTGGGAAGCAAGTTCCAGAGTTTTGCCGCCATTACTGGGAAGCTGGCTCCACCAGATGTTTAAAGGTTGAAGCGTGGTATAGAGAGGCAGTTAGTCTGAGCAGTTCTGCAAGGTCTGTTAGTGTTGTGGAGGGTGAATCTGTTGGCTAAATAGAAGGGTGCTTGGTTGCATAAGCATTTATGAGTGAGAGCAAGTGTTTTCAGTGTAATTCGTTGAGGGATGGAGAGCCAGCGTAAATTGCGTCTGGTGTCTGAGATGTGTTGGTTCCTAGGGATGTTGAGAGCGGCTCTAATAGCATTTTGTTGGATGGTTTGTAACTTGTTTAAGTTACATCTGTTGGTGCCCAAATAGAGGGTATTACAATAGTCAATTTTTGACAACACGAGAGTCCTGGCAAGTGTGACACAGTTGGCTGGTGATAGGAAAGGGCGGCTGGCTGTGATAAGCTTGCAGGTGTATGCCGCTGCACAGAAAACTGCATTTGTTTGTCTGGCCAAGGATAAAGTAGAGTCGAGGTAGATCCCTAACGTTTTAGTGTCCTTAGAGGCCTTGATAGTGTTACCATCAATGATGAAGGAATTGAACTCGGGGGCCAGTTTGGATAGTTTTTGAGGGGAGCTGAGAATGAGGAGCTCTGTCTTGTCGTCATTTAGACAGTGTCTGTGTTGCGCCATCCAGGCTTGGATGACTAGGTAGAGAGTCAGCGACGTAGTCTCCAGAGATTGGGATGAGTATCTGGGTGTCGTCAGCATAATTAGTATATGTGACACCCAGATAATCCAAAATATCAAATAGAGGTTTTGTGAACACGTTGTACAACATGGGAGAGACACAAGAACCGTGTGGTACCCCACAGGTGACGGGTGCCGGCGATGCTGCTGCTAGTGGAGAGAAGGCACGCATCGATCTATTGTCCAAGAATTAACTGATCCAGGCTGTGGCTTTATCAGAAAAATGGGCGGCTAGTTTAAGGTGCCGACACAGAATTTGATGATTGACGAGATCAAAAGCCGCAGAGAGATCGAGAAGAAGTAGTAGGGCAAGTTTACCCCTGTCTCTTAAATCTTCGATCTGTGTTTTGAGGTCGATTTGGGCAGTTTCAGTTGCGTGACGGGGCCAGAACCCAGATTGCCTTAGACCAAGGAGTTTATTGGGTTCAAGATAGTCTTGGATCTGTAGGTATGCAGCTCGGTCAAGGATTTTTAGTAGGAACGGCACTGTGGTGATGGGCCTGTAATTTGTAGGTATATTGGCATCCAAGGTTGTTTTTTTTAGAAGCGGGATAACCCAGGCATCCTTCAAATTGTCCGGTACAGTCCCTGTGCTGAAGGAGGAATTGATGAGAGTAGTGATGAATGGAGCTAGCTCGTGGGCCGCTTCCTTGATGATGGGCACTGGGCAGAGGTCCCCTTGTCAGTTAGAAGGTTTAAGGCCATTGATAATATTTTCCACTTCCGTGATAGATAGGGGTGAGAAGCTGAATGGAGTCAATGAATCTGGGATTGAGTTGTTTATAGTTGGGGGAGAGTTGGGTTGCAAGTTGGATTGTACACCAGTCTGTTTATCGTTAATTCTGCCTTGGAGAGCGGCTATCTTACCAAGGAGAGCATTTTGTATATTAGTGCACCAGTTGCTATCTTTGATGGAAGTGTCAGGTGCAGTGACAGGGGTTTCCAGTTCTTTCAAGATTCTGAAGAGTTCTTTAGTATTGGAATTAGCTTGCTCAATGCATTTGTTGTAAGTGTCTTTTTTCGCCTGGAGTATAGCTTCCTTATAATTTAATGTAGCTAGAGTGATGCTAGATTTATTAACTTCTGTAGGGTTACTCTTCCAGTGTGATTCAGTGATTCGTTTTTCTTTACGAAGAATTCTTAGTTGAGGTGTAAACCAGGAGTTGAGGTGAGCTTGTGGTTTAGGTTTTCTCAGTTTTCAAGGGGCAATGAGGTCAAGGGCTTTGAGCATAGTATGGTTGAAGGTGTCAACCAGGGCAGTAGGGTCCATGCATAATAGCGCTTGTTCATTCAGGACTGGAAGGATGAGAGGGAGGAGTTTGTCACAGGTTATGTCGTGCTTACTTCGTGTGGGATAGCAGGCGCAACGTCTGGAGTGGAACTGATGGTTTTGGCGGGGATGTTGAAGGTGATTAAGTGGTGGTCAGTCCAGGCACAGGGTTGGTTAGCTACCACATTGATTCCGCAATTGAGGTCAGCTATCCAATCAAGGATTCTACCTGTGTAGTGTGTAGAGGTGTTGATATGCTGGGTAAAGCCTACGTTAGTGAGAAGGTTGTCAATCATCAGGGCAGCCGTGTCATTGGGGTCTGTGAGTCCCAGGTTAAAGTCACCTAGTACAATAATTTGGGAGTTGGTTTTAGTGTTGTCTGTCAGAATGTTGGAGAGGTCTTCAGCGAATGTGGACAATGGCCCTGGGGGTCTGTAGAGTAGGTGGAGTGAAATGATGTGGTTGGGGGTGAGGGTGAATTTGGCTGTTAGGGCTTCCATAGATGAGATTTGATGAACAGTGGAGAGGCGGAAGTTGAGGGAGTTTTTGTGGATGATGGCAATGCCACCACCTTTAGATTGGCTAGTATTGCGTTCATGTCTGATGATATTATAGCTTGTTGGAATGGCTAACGAGAGTAGAGGTCCAGAGGCTGCATGAAGCCAGGTTTCCGTGACGGCCATAAAGTCCAGGTCATGGGTTAGGATGAGGTCCGCCACCTCTGTGGCGTGAGCTGTAAGAGATCTTGCATTAATTAATGCCCCTTTGATGATGTTCACAACAGGGTTAATAGGTTGGGATGTCGGTGTGTGTGGAGAGGAAGAACTTCTGGTGATAGGTTGTGGGTATTTATTTTGGTGGAGGGAAGTCAGATGGCGGTAGGAGACGTGAGTGAGTCTGGTGCCAAGTCTGGTGTTTCTCATGGCAAGTGAGCATGGTTGGATAGGAATGTGTTTAGATGCAAAGTGTTGGAGCCATAGGGCAGGGTTGTTGAGGTATGGATTGGTGTTAAGGGTAGACATAGGCATGGTTGTAGTGTTATGGTAACGTGAGTGTGGTAAAAGAGTCGTGATGTGTTTGAATGTGGGCACTAGGTGGATGGTAAGGTAAAGTGAGCTAACCAAGGCTAGGGCAAATCATTTTTGGAGAGGAGACATGAAGGAGTGAAAGACTGTTGGGGGCTAGTGCATGGTGGCAAAATTCAACAGGCCTTGCAGGCAATTGCAATCATAAAATGCAAAGGGCCGTATTGTATGGCAATAAGTATGCCAAACCCTCATCTAAAGTGAGGTAAGCTGAATAGATAATATCAAGATAATATCACAAATGGTTTGGGGGCATCGCTACTGCTACAATACAATTTGTTAGGGTCAGTCAAGGTGCAAGTACAGGGACTAACAGCTCGGTATGCTAAGTGACATAACATGCAGACAGGCCGGCTAGTGCACTAGATACTGACAGTAGGTTACCAACGGAGTGGGTAGGTTCCATGATGTAGACAATGTAACAAGTATAAAATATACATGTTCCTATTTGTTTATTTTTAAGCGGTCCGCAATGCTTACCCCTGCCATATGTGGATATGTGTGTGTTACTTTTCAAAATATTCAGCATACTTCCCAACATGCTACAAACCTGAAATATGGCATGTGGGTAGGTTCCATGATGTAGACAATGTAAAATATATTAAAGATAAGCAGTCTTTAATGCTTACCCATGCAATACGTGGATATGTGTGTTTGTCTATTCAAAATGTTCAGCATACTTCCCAATATGATATAAACCTAAAATGTGGCATGGCTGTAGGTTCCAAGGTGTAGACAATGTTAAAAGTATAAGATATACATTTTTCTAAAAATTCTTATTAAGCGGTCTGCAATGCTTATCCCTGCCATATGTGGATATGTGTGTGTGTCTGTATGAAATGTTCGGCATACTTCCCAACAAGCTACAAACCTGAAATTTGGCATATGGGTAAGTTCCATGGTGTAGACAATGTAAAAAGTATACATTGTACATTCTCTTAATTTTTTTATGCAGTCTGCAACAATTACCTCTTCCATGTGGCTCTTCGTACCATAGTTCTACATAAACCTCAGCACTTCATTGTTCTTAAACTTTCGCACTCTCAGCATTCTAGGTGACATTAGCGGCAGTCACTTTTGAAGTCATGCGTCTAACAAAAAACTGTGCTTTTGTAGTAATGCAGGTGACAGGAAATGGTGCATGTCTCTTCAATAGTGCCCGCAATGACGTTGTCCCTCACATCATGACTAATCTCTCATAATAATTAAAGGAACTTCATTTCCCACGGAAGTTGATGAAGGTATGCCATCTCAACAGTACAAAGCTTACATGCTTCAACCGTACAGTACTTATGTTGAGGTCGCTGCTTCCTTGGCTGTAGATCAGAACACCAATAATGTTGCTCTGCAATCTCAATGCTCCAACCCAAAGTAGCTGGAAATAATTTATGAAATTCACGCTTTTCACATGATCAGCTTTATGTGGCTTGCTCTAGAGTTAGAAACAAGCATATTTGGTTCAGACTAGCTCCTACAGGAAACACTATCAATATTGTCTACAAAGAAGCTTTGATTTAGATAATTTAATAACATTTCAAACTTGGACTGAAGTAGGGATTACCGTTCAAAGCACAAGTGCACCTACTAGTCAGGTATATATTAAAACAAGATATGGCCACGGATTTGAAGATCTCCTTAATTAAAATTAAGAAAAACACCTATAGAAACTGGTTAATAAAGTGGCACACGAGTACGTTCATCCCGTACGGATTTGCAGCAAGGAATATAATTAACCCCATCAATGAACATACCTGGGCATAACATATATTAATAACATTTAGCAGTAACAGTCAGGAGTTAACTCAAATCAAGAACCGTGGTCCATATAACTTAACTATTGATAAGTCTGAGATCATTGAGAAGATCAGGAAATTAAAGGACTCCCGGGCCAGAGGGGATACCAAATTTGGTACTAAAATACAGTCCTGAGCTGTGGGGTCATTTCATATGGTAGTCATTTAGGTCGGAATGTAGAGAGGAGGAATTGGCAGAAAGCTGGACAATAGTCACATTAATCCCCATCTACAAGAAACATCATCAAAACAATCCCCTGAATTATAGACTGCTGATAGTGCATGCTAGATGCGACGGGTAAACTGTTTAGGAATATAATCCTTGACAGGTTAAAGAAGTGGGTATCTGGGCGCCAAATCATTAGCCCGTTTCATTGGCTTTAGAGCCGGTTCTGGCACTTCGCATGGTTTGTGGTTACTGAACATGCTCACTAATAAACTGAGGTCTTGCTCTAGTCCACCTATCCATGCATTGTTCCTGGACTTCAAATCACCATTCGATATGCTAAATCAGGACATATTATGGTGGAAATTGGAAAGATGGTGGATTTCGGTCGATTTGCTGCATGTGATAAAAGAATTCCACTTGGACAGCACCGTCCAGGTCAGGCTGGACAACATAGGAGCCTGCACTAACATACCCATAAGGAAAAGATTAAAACAGGGGTGTGTACTGGCACCCACACTTTTCAACCTGTATATGGCGGACTTCCCAGTGGAACTGGCAGAGTTAAGCAATTTTCCACTGAGAATTGGAACCCAAGGTATTGGATGGTTTTGCTACGCAGACGATCTGGTCCTTTTGGACCAGATGATTGTGGGCCTAAATCGCTCAGCGGATTATTTGCATACATTTGCCAAGCAGAATGAGGTCAAACTGAATTATTAAAAGACCAAACACATGACGTATGCCTCTAACAAAAAGGGAAAAGCGGCCATTGCTACGTGAATGGCACCTGTATTGAGTGGGTGACAGAATACAAATATTTTGGGGTACATCTTAAAGAACACATTAACTAAAAGAAAAACAAGATTAACGACAAGAAAAACGCCTCAAAGCACAGGCTCTTAACGTCATTAAAAAGAAGTTTGCTAATCAAACAGCAGGTTTTAGCCTTATTGGAATTTCCAGTTTATAAACACTTTATTGTGCCGGCACCCTGGAAACACTGTTTCAAGGAAACATGATCTGGCTCAGTATAGCGGATGGTAAGAGTTGGAGAGGAATTTTGGGGTTACGAGAGACTTACCCAGAGTCTTAAGCCCACTATCTTTCACAGAGAAGAAATATCCCAAACATATCAGTCTTTGTCCTGCCCTGGACTATTGTCTGGCAGAGGGATTCCCAGGATCCCATTGTTAATTTGCATATTTAAGTAACTTTGGGTCCAAGTTACTAGGGGAATCCAGACGTGGACCCCTTGCTCACTATTCTTAGAGAGGCACAGATCCACCCTACCGATGAGGTCCAACTAGACCGAAACACGTGTCTGGGGTTTCTGTTGCTACTCTTGTTCAGAGGAAAATAGCCTAGCATTTCGGTGCTGGACTGCCCCAGGGCAGGACAAAGACTGATATGTTTGGGCTATTTCTTCTCTGTGAAAGATAGTGAGCTAAAGACTCTGGGTAAGTCTCTCATAACCAGGACTAATGTCTGGCAGAGGGACTCCCAGGACTCCCTTGTTAATTTGCATTATTTAGATGACATTCTGATCTTTTCCTCCGCACTAGCGGATCACCAGTGACATGTTCCACGGGTTCTTCGTTGTCTTGAAATTAATCATCTGTATGCTAAACCTACGAATTGTCTGTTTCACCAGAGAAAGATTGACTTTTAGGTCATATCATCAGCAAGCAAAGGGTACAAATGGATGATGCCAAAGTCCTGGCTATAAAGACATGGCAGCGCCCCAAAGACCATAAGGCAGCTCAACGGTTCTTGGGTTTCACAAATTGTTATTGTGAATTCACAGCTGATTTCGCCTGGATGACCCTGGATATCACATGTTTACTGGAGATCAATCAACCATAGCGTTGGGATGAAGCAGCCAAAGCTGCCTTTCGAAAACTTTAAAAAGCCTTCATGTCTGCACCCATTCGCTGTCATCCTGATGACACCATACCTTTCCTTATTAAAACTGATGCTTCCGACAAAGCCGTTACAAACCAATCCCAAAACCTCTGCTGAACATCCAGTTGCTTATTACTCACGGAAACTGCCTTTATATGAAGTGAACTATGCTGTCATCGAGAAGGTGCTCTTGGCGATTAAGGGATGTTTCGAGCAATGGAGGCATCAAATACTGGGAGCACTGATCACCATGATCTGCAACACCTACAATCTCTTCAGTGTTGGAAAATAGTCGACAGTCTCGCTGGGCCTTCTTTTTCACTCAATATGATTTTGTCTTGACCCATATCCCTGGTTCCTCCAACATCCGTGCTGATGCCCTCTCTAGGTCTTTGACTCCTGACTCCATGCCGAAGCATTATCCTACTGGTTGCTACCCAAGAAACACTCTGTGGGAGTCATATAGTCATTCCTGGAACAAGTTCGGCACGCAACTTCTTCAGATCCTACAGTAATCTGGCTTCTTGAACTCCAAGAAACAAGCATCAAGAATGGTTTATTTTTCTTTTCGAAATGACTATACATTCCGTCCCAGGCTCTATGTGAACTGCTCTTGTCCGGCTTTCATGACGTCCGCAAGCATGGCACAGAGGTGTGAAATCCATGCAAGAACTGCTTTCACGTGGTTTCTGGTGGCCTGGCCTAAACAAATAAGTAGCCACCTTTGTCACATCCTATCCGATCTGTGCCCAGACCAAGACTTCTAGACAGAGAGCTGTATGCCTATTGCAACAGATCGAAACACTGCTCAGACCATGGCACACAGTCGCAGTGGATTTTATTGTTGAACTACCAAGATCTAACAACAAAACATGTATCATGGTGGTAGTTCACTATTTCTCTAAACTGGCCAATTTCATACCCATGGCAGGCTTACCCACCGTGGTTCGCATAGCCATTGTGTTTCTCCATGAAATCTATTTTATACATGGCCTTCCCATACAGATCATCTCAGACCGTGTATCGAAGTTCATCGCACGCTTCTCGGCACAGTTATGTAAACATCTAAACATTCACTGCAGACTCAGTTCTGGATACCATCCCCAAACCAACGGCCAGACCGAGAGAACCAATCAGACTCCGGAGCAGTACCTCTGCTACTACACCAACACCACTCATGATAACTGATCATCTTACCTGGATATGGCAGAAGTCACCTAAAATAATGCCTGTCATTCCTCGAAAAGACAATCGCCGTCTTATGTTACTTATGGCCAACATTCTAAGGTGTTACCCCTGGAGTGAGTTCTGGCTACCCCTACCCCCTCAGCAGATGCCATGGTACTACATGTACATCAGATTCACCGACTGACAAAGATGCTGTTACAAGATTCTCAATCCCGATCCAAACAGCAGGCTGACAAACACTGTTGTCTAGAACCCATCTACTAGGTTGGTCAACGAGTATGGTTGTTTTAGAAGAATTTGCCTCTCTGCAATCTGCCCACCAAGCTTGCCCCCAAATACCTGGGTCCATTTTCTGTGCTTCGCAGGATATCAACGGTGGCCTACAAATTGCGGTTACCTACCACATGGTGAGTGCATCGTGACTTTAATGTATCCTTATTGAAGAAATGTGTGCTGGACCTTTGCAGATGCCTGCCTACCTGTCCTGCTACTATGGACATCGGTGGTCATGCTGAATATGAGGTCCATTCCTTCTGTGACTCAAAGTTTCATAGGGATCACCTGTATTACCTGATCGATTGGGTTGGCTATGCACCTTCTCACCGCACCTGGGAACCAGCCTTGCAAGTCCATGCCCCGCTGTTGGTCTGCCGATTTCATCACTTGTAGCCATGGAAACCGGACGTTTGGCCTTCCCAGAGGGAGGGGCAGAGTGTCATGTCCCGTGGCCACTTACTTGCTGCATGGCGTCACCGCTCGACCACAGGCAGTTGGCGGCTGTGTCCACGTTGGCGCTGGCAACTGCTCTCCACTCTCCTACTGCCGGGAAGGCTGCGGGAGGCACAATGATTGTCTGGGATGTCCTCCGGTCATGACTGGCAATGTGCCTACATCATGACACTGTCCTGTGATCTCGGTTAACGTAACGGCAGCCCACGCCAGACCCATTAGGATTCCACTATATAAGGCCGGCAGACTACAGGAACGTTGTGTCTTAACGCTCCTGTTTAGCAGCGTTTGTCTTGCTCTCTTTCCTTGCCTTGCTCTGCCTCAGGGTGGCCCCTTTTTGGTTCCTTAACTTAGCTAAGGTTGCTGTTGTATGTAATCCACATCTGGCATTAGGTGAATTGTCGTAGTTAGCCTTGGGGCTTTTCCCCTTTATCTGGGAAAGTAAAATCTGCGTGTTTTGCAGTTCTTTTGTGTATGAAAATTATGCTTTTCCCCTCTTTCTAAGAAAGTAAAATCTGAGGGTTTTTGCATTTCTTTTGTGTATGAAAATAAGGCTTTTGCCTCTATCTAGGAAAGTTAACTATAAGTCTTTTTGCATTTCTTTGGTGTATGAAAATTAGTCTCTTTCCCCCCATCTAGGAAAGTCAAATCTGAATGTTTTTGCATTTGATTTTGTGTATGAAAATTCGGTTTTCCCCCATATCTAGGAAAGTCAAATCTCAGTTTTTCCATTTGCTTGTGTATGAAAATGAGGCTTTTTCCCTCTATCTGGGAAAGTAAAATCGGAGCGCTTTGCATTGCTTTTGCACTTGAAAATTGGCTTTTTTCCTCTATTCTGTTATCAAGGATCTCTTCCCTATATCCAGACATCTTGCTTCTAGGTCTCTTGCTTCTGTTTTTGCTGAACCCTCAGCTTTTCCCTTCTCCTGGACACTTAATTCTAGATTGTTGCTATGCTCTGTGTTGTACTTTGGTCTTGTGAACTGCAGTTCTCCCTCTCTCCCCCTCCTTCTCTCTGTGCCCTCCCTCCATGGTGTTTTAAATCTCTCCATTATTTCTCTAACTGCTACTCTATCACCTATCCTATCTCTCTTTTGAAATCTGGAAGGAAAAGGTTCAAGAAGGATCTCCTGGTTTCCAGTCCGGGCCTGTCCATCGCTGACACCTATGTCAATGCTTCTTCCAGGGAGACTGTCACAGACATCCTCTTTGTTGTTCCCTCCACAGACCTTTGGATTCCCCATATGGTCTCAGTGCTCTCCCCTGTCTCTTCCTCTCCCATTAATGGTGGCACCCATTGGGAAATACTCTTGGCATACTTCCTCTCCGCTAGCGAAATCATTAATGTCTACCAAAATGGCACTGTTGTGGTCCAGGGCTCTCATCCTAACCTCCTCCTTCTTGATAGGCGTCCTCCGTCTCAAATCAACTTCCTCCCTTCTCCTGCCACTCCTTCTGCCTCTCCTCGGTCCCCTCTGTCACCACCAACGGGTGTACCACATTCCTATATCTCTCCTAGGAAGACCTTCAAAAGTGGAAAGCAGCTCCACTTAGCTATCCTCAACTCTCGCTCTGCTGTCAAATACTCCTCTGACATCTGCCACCCCCTTGAAGATCTCGACCTCAACATCCTCACTCTCACCGAGGTGTGGTTCACGGTCAGCTCTGTCATGAGTCTTGACACTCTCCTCCCAGAGGGCTATAAGATCCTCTCCAAGCACAGGCCTAACCGGTCTGGTGGCTGAGTGGCCCTGCTACTATCATACCCACTCAGCCCTACTCCTCCTTCGAGTGCCTTGACTGCAGGCTTGGTGTCTCTTCTATCCTCTCACAGACTCTGGCCACCATCTACAGGCCACCTGGCCCGGTCTCCCTCCCTCTTCCTCTGAGAGTGGCCTGACCTCACCTCTTGTCTCCTGGCCTCCACCTCCCAGCTTCTGCTCCTAGGCAGGGAAGCCATTTGGGGGTCGCCAGAATTCTTTGTCTTTGAAAAGTTTTTTTTGCAACCAAAAAAAAAAACAGGAGCTCCTGCTGTAGCTGGACCCCCTGCAGCACGGGGGCCCCCACTAAACCAGGTGTGCTCAGTCCCCGGCCCAGTCCTCACCCATCAGGGAGAAGACTGGGCCGGGGAGGCACTCAGTAGGGGTTGGAGCTGACTGACATGTGGCACATGTCACATGCCACGTTCAGCTCCAACCCCTTCTCCCTCGGCTTCCTTGCAGCTCACTGACAGAAACCAGGCAGCTCTCGCAGCTTCCTGGTCCCTGTTGGTGAGCAGCATGGAGGGGGCCTGGAGGACAGACCGAATCTGCATGAAAAAGGTAAGAAGGCTTTTTTGATGTTGTAATATGATGTGTATTTTGCATGTGTGAAGTGCGTGTCAGATGTATGTATGTAAATGGTGGGTAAATGAGAAGTGTTGTGATGAGTGTTTTTGAATTTTATGGGTGGGTGTGTATGAGCCTGTCTAGAGAAATTAATGAGTAGATGTAAGAGACGTCGTGAGTGATGTGTGTTTTTTTAATGTTCTGGGTGAGTGGGTGTGTGCCTGTGAAGAGAATGAATGCAATGAGTGGATGGGTGTGTGCCTGTGTAGAGAATGCAATGAGTGGATGTAAGGGCAGGTGTGAGTGAGTGACTAGTGGGTGAATGAGTATGAATGTGATGGGTGTGTGCCTGTGTAGAGAATACAATGAATGCATTTAAAATAAGGTGTGAGTGACTGGTGGGTGAATAAGTATACAAGTGGTAGTGTGTTTTTAAATGTTCTGGGTGGGGTTAGGTGTGTGCCTGTGTGGTGAATCTAGTGAAAGTGAATGCGAGATAGGAGTTATGGGTGAGTGATCAGTGGGTGAAAGGCGATGCATGTCTGTGTAAGTCCCTGGGAGACTGGGGATCACTGGAGCTTTTTTGCCACATCCTTTATTGACTTTGCATGATTTACTGGTATTTTTGGGCAGAGCCAAGTTCCCTGGATAGACTGGCATTTTGGTGCAGTCAGTCTAGCCATTGCTTACTGTGGAATGGCACTTATTACTCAGCATCTTTAAAAAAGCAAGCATGATAAGTAGTGTTACCTCGCTAGACTGATGTTTTGTTATAGAGGCCTCTATATTTTTACTGTAGCATGACATTTTATTAACTGAGCAATTATGATGAATCAAGCATGATAAGTGTTCTTATTGGTCTAAGACTGGCTTACATATGAACCAGCTTGGACAGCTTTTCATATTGTGACATGTCACTTTTAATGGCCAAACCAACGGGAGTATTTTCTTACATAGGAGTACTGGCATATACTGGCAGAGCCAGTTTTGTGCCCAGTGCCAGTAATGATACTATAAAGAAAAACATCTTAAAGAGCGAGGACCCAGGGAGGGACGGTGTGACCACCAAGTGGAGCCAATGGGGCCCCTCTTGGAAAGCAGCATGGAGGAGGAGGCTTGCTGGGAGTACTCAGGTCCAGTGCCCCCTGGAGGGGGTGGTGGCTGCCTTGATATGTAGGTCCAGTGAGGTGCTGGACGTCAGTGGTGAGGTGTGGGCCCCCGAGCTAGAAGAGGGGCGTGTGCCCGCCTCACAACAACACTCTTGGATCTGCCAAAGGAGGGTGCTAAGAGGATAAAAAGAGAGTGTACCTGTGCACACCAGATGTGGGGGAGTGGTGGAGCATCTATGTGGAGCCCCGCAGACAACAGAGAGGCCGGTGATGGCGAAGAGGGGAGCCCTGACCTGACTCTCTGGGTCCCAACTCATCTGCCCAGTTGAAGAGTGGGCAGTGGACAAGGTGGTGCCGGGTCACCAAGGTCAGGTGGCCTCAGAGTACCATCGAAGAGGGGAGACCGAAGACTGTTCATGGCGGAGGTGGGCTGCATCGGTTTCCAAGCAATTGAGCCAGGAGGAATAAGCCAGGCAGGCCATCGAAGGGGCTTCAGAGGGTCCTGGGGGCCTGGAAAGAAATGAGTTGGAGAACATCCCTAGAGAAATTCCAATTCGAAGCCCCCCTATCGAGTAAATATTTGACTGCACCCACTCAGGACGGAAGTATGGAGGAAGTCCCAGTGTCCACCAAGAAGTTCATTGCCGCCTTGATGGAGGAAATCAGGGTTATGCTCTCAGCACTGGGCCTCTGGCTAGACAAAATGGACCAGAGAATGGACTCAATGGATGAAAGAGTTCAATGTCTGGAGGACGACGGAAAAGATTTGAGGCTATCAGAACTGGAAAGAAGGGTGTCTGAAGTGAAGCTTAAGATGGATGACTTCAAGAATAGGGAGCGCAGGAACAATCTCTGCTTCTTCAGAATCCCGGAAAGGGAGAGATAAACTGACGATTGACCTCTTGATGTCCCCCTCGAAGTGCTGAGGCTCCATTTTGGCTTAGACATAATCGATGAGCTTACAATTGATCGGGCCCATCGGGCGGGGGAGGAGCAGGGGGGCGCAGGAAAGTGCTGTTGAGGTTTCACTACTTCCCGGAAAAGGTGAAGATACTGGAGAGAGCAAGAAAAGCAGGTCCAGTGGCAGGGGAGTTGCTAGGTCTGGAAAGGACCCGGGGCTAAGCTGATGTCAATACTGTTGGGACTGGGGGCTAGCTAGTCTTTTGGCTGTAGATCCTGAGATTCTATCCGGGGCTACAACCAAAAGATCAGGGGCTATAGCCCCCTTAGCCCACCCCTAGCAACGCCCCTGTCCAGTGGCCTATGGCACCGCCAAAATAACAATCTACCAAGATCTGTATGCCTTAACACTTGTGAGAAGGAAACAATGCAGCCCCTGACGAAACGGCTCACCGACAAGGGAGTGAGGTATTGATGGGGCTTCCATTTCTCCATTTCCTATGAGCATGAGGGGTACTTGTACCAGTTAATTACGAAGGATTATATTCAAAGGGTGATTACTGAATTTATGGGGTACTGCGGACCCCCGCCTCAGGGCCCTGGTGAACCGATGGAAGTAGCATGCAGCATTGGCCAGTTGAAAGATAGACAAAAGATCCCCAGAGCACGGAAGTTCAAAAAACATAGGGAATCCGTGAACATTGCTGGGGATGGTCCTGCAGGGGCCTCCTGCTTGGTTGGGAAGATGGGAGGGCAGAAAGGAGGTTCAGGGGAAGGGGTTTGCAGTATATTGTGGTGGGGGTCTCAGGGAAAAGAGCTTTGTTTAACTGGTCCTGGGTTTGGTGATTTGATCCCATTTTAGGGGATGAATCTGGGTGGCGTTGGATGGCGAGGGGGGTGGGAAGGGGAGTACGGGTTAGTTGTTTTATATGTAGTTCAGAGTGCGCTGATTCAAAGCTTGTTCAGTTTTCCATGGATTTCATGGACAAGGGTCCATAGATGGAATTGTTTTGGGGGCGTGGTGGGTTATATGGTGTTTAGGCAGCGAAGTAGTGTCTGGTTTGGGTGAAATGCTGGTTGGCTCCCTCAATGTACGAGGCTTCAACTCGCCAAATTAGAGGTCCATGGTGCTCCATGAATTCAAGAAGTCATGACTTGATTGGATGTGTTCCCAGGAAACACACTGACTGAGGGGCTGGTGACCCTGATTGCGGTATTGGGAGGTGGGAGAAGTGTTCATGGCCTCTGATGTGAGGAAACAGAGTGTGGTGGTGGTTTTGGTCTCAGCCCGATTGGGATTTCTGGTGTAATCAGTTCTTGCCGATCCAAATGGTAGGTATTGTCAGGAGGGGTCTGAGGGTAGAGGTGTGCCCACTAAGCCAAAGGGAGAAAGGCACACAAGAAGCTGTATTATAAGGAGTCCTGCAGACAAGAAAGGATAGGCAATAGAGGCTGTGAACAAAAAGGGGCAGGGAATACAAACATAACAAACACGTTGGGTTCCCTCTTGGGGGATTACTCAGAATGGGGAAAGAGTGTTGCACGGAACTTGGGAAACTCCAGCAGCCTTCTGAACAGTTTGCTAGTACAGGGGCCCACTCTGAATGCTTATGGCTTTGAGCAACAAAAGTGGGTGTCTGTATCTGAACCCTAAGGCACGAACAAGGCAACAGTACTCAAAAGACTGAAGCCTGTACAGGTACAGCAGGAACCGAACAATGACTGCTTCCTGAAACAAGAACCAGTTTACTGTAAACAATGACACGAAGTACAACACTGAAACGCGACAAGGGAAGGGGCAGAGATTGCCTGCTGGAAATCCAGCAGCCAAACTCCTTACATAGGAATTACATAAAACACAAGTGAACACAAGAACAGAAATATCCACGGAAAAGGAAGTCAAAGAGAGCAAGGTTCAGGGCAGAGAACCGGAAGAAAGTAAGGGCAAAAAACTAGTATCTAAATGCAGGGAATGTCGACTGGAAAACAGTGCACGGGAATCAAGAACGGTAACTCAGGGCTGGAAAGACAAGAGAAAGCTAGCAGGGAGAAATTAAGGAAACAGTACAACTGAAGCGGATAACCAAAGGGGAGGACTGAAGACTCAAGGAAGTCAAGGACAGGAATCATGAACAGAGGGCTGCAGGCAAGGAAGAGAGCAAGGGAGCAGTAGCCAGGAAACAGAGGGCTTCAAACAATAAAGAGCAAGGGGGCTGTAGCCAGGGAACAGAGGGCTGCAAACAAGGAAGAGGGCAAGGGAGCTGTAGCCAGGGAACCGAGGGCTGCAAACAAGGAAGCAGGGCTGCAGTATGGGAAGCACAGAGGTGCAGGCAAAAGGCAGGGGAGAGAAGGCTGAAAAGCAGGACTGCAAGGCAGGAAGCACAGGGCTCTGGAACAAGAGCAGGAACTGGAAACCACGGGACACAGCACATTTCCAAGGAACAAGGCAAAAAAGGGCTGGTAGAAAGCTCAATGCAAGAAACCTGCGCTCCTGCAGGCAGCTGCTTAAATATTGACCTGCCCTGTGCTGAAGTAGGCTAATTAGCAGCACACCAGAATGTAATTGGCCTCCGCCCTCTCTATTCATGGAAAAGTGAAAGCTGCACTGTTCTCTAAGGCTTCTGGGGATTGTAGTGCTAGAACTGCTGCATGGGAATAGCCAGGACATGGGAACTGCCACAAGGTGCATTATGGGACATGTAGTTTGTAAAAGTAAATAAGAAAGTTCCAAAGCCTTGCAAGCGGAAAGTAAAGACAATAATATGAATAGGTGTTGTCCAGGGAGTATTACGGAAACAAATGAGTCCCAAATAGTCCACGATGGGTGACAATAAGTGCGCCAGTGGCACAATCGTGAAAGGTATGTGTTTGTTAAGGGTCTGTTACTAGGTGCCCGACTCACTCTGGGTTCTGTGCATGCTCCAAATGTGGGTCAGTGCAAATTTTGGGAGGAGGTGAGGGACATATTGATTGCATTTGTGGATGGTCAATTGGTGGTTGGGGGGGATTTTAATATTGTGTTAGACCCTGTGAGGGACCGTAAAACAGGGTCGGATTGGCCCCTCAGCCTTTCGGCCCTGTGGAGTGGGGGCCGGTTTCTGGCCAAACCTAGGCCGGTTTGAAAAAGAAAATTGAAAACATTTTTTTTTTCACATATATATATTTTTTTTTTCAAAAAGCCTTTCATCCTTCTTAGGTCAATAAATGAGTACCAACACATGCTGGGTGATGTTGTATGCATATTTGTTCTATAAAAAAGAGCTTAAGCGTAAGTGCTATACAATAACATATTATCATTTGGCCTTGGACGCCTGCTTGGATTCACAGTAATTTGACAATATGGATCTATAAAAACAATACTAATGATAACAACTGGCCCTCTTGCACCCATCACACAATCCACCCACCCTACATGCCAACCCACCGCCTGCAACTGCAACCCACGCGACTTTCGACTCGTTCACACCAATAACAACTGACCAATTTCTCAAAAATCTCTCCGCCCGGAAACCATCCGGCTCCCCGCTATACCTCTGCCCAGCCTCAACTCTCAAAGAAATATGTGCATCTATCTGCGCAGGAGAATACGTGACAACCATCATAAACGACTCCCTCTCCTCGAGAATCTTTCCCGACATGTTCAAAACTGCTCATGTCAAGCCCCTTCTAAAGAAACGTTCCCTCGACCCTCTCGACTCCAAAAACTAACGCCCCATCTCAAACACCAAGTTCCTTGCTAAACTCATCGATCAAACCGATTACTCCCAACTAAATGCCTTTGTCGAAGCCAACAATCTCTAGACCCCGCTCAATCAGGTTTCAGACCCCGACACGGAACCGAAACCACCCTGACCTCAATCTGGGATGACCTTAAAAACACTGCAGACTCTGCAGGATGCGCTGCACTAATCCTTCTTGACCTATCCGCTGCCTTTGACACAATCAACCACTCAATCCTCCTCGACCACCTCCACTCCCTAGGAATCCATGGAAACGCTCTCAAGTGGATAGCATCCTTCATCAAAAATAGGAACCGAATAACCCTCCTCTCCTCCTTTGTTTCCGCCACCCAACCAGTCAATAACGGAGTTCCACACGAAGCGTGCCTATCAGCCCTCCTGTTCAACCTCTATATGTTCACCCTCCCACGAATAATCCGCTCGCACAATATCCTGTGCTACAACTACGCCAACGACACCCAACTAATCCTAAAACTCCTTAACTCAAAACCCAGCTGCCACCTGTCCTCGCTGCCTGCCTCCTTGACATTGATCACTGGATGACCACAAACCATCTCCTTTTAAACCCCACCAAAACTGAAATCATGGTGTGTGACAACACCAAACTTCTTCCACACCCTCTACCCTGGCCATCATCCATGGGCAATCCCCCGACAACCTCAACCTCAGTAAAAGAACCTTGTATGCACTCTCGACTCTGACCTAACCCTCTCGCACCAAGTCAGCAACGTCTCTAAATCCTGTCACTAACACCTCAAAATTCTTAGGCACATTTTTCCAGACCTCTCCGTTCCCAACATACTCGCCGCGGTCCAATCAATTGTAATGTCAAGACTGGACTATGCTAACTCCCTCTACCTTGGAGTCCAAGCATACCACCTGACTAAAATACAAAGAGCACAAAATGCTGCAGCCAAACTGCTACTAGCACTTGGCCCAAAAGATCACACCTCCCCAGCTCTCAAAACTCTCCACTGGCTCCCGGTTGGACGAAGGGTGATCTTCAAAACCTTATGCATCTCTCACTGAGCAATGCATCAAACCGGACCTCAATACCTTCCGGACAAGCTAAAACCCTACCATCCACTGCACACTCTAAGATCAAGCTCTGCCCGCCTCCTAGTGATAGCAAACACCAACTCAGTCAGTTTAGGTGAATCATCATTCTCAGCCTTGGCCCCCCACTCTGTGGAACTCACTTCCACCCCACATTCGACTCACCGAAGACCTCATGTCTTTTCGCAAATTACTGAAAACATGGCTCTTCCCTAAAAAATTGACTCTTAGCACAAACAGAATAAACAACCACAATAAACAGAAACCCAAGGTTGCTGAATCAAAGATAAAAATCCAGCACAGAGACCCGACCGAACAAACAGAAAACTAAAATGGCCAGTGTAAATAAAATGGATAAACTGAGTAGAACGAATGAAGTGGATGAAACGAATGAAGTGGATGGAATGGATGAAGTGGATGGAACGGGTGAAGTGGACGGAACAGATGAAGTGGATGGAGCAGACGAAGTGGGTGGAACGGATGAAGTGGATGGAACAGATGGAACGGATGAAATGGGTGGAACGGATGAAATAGGTGATACGGATGAAATGGGTGAAACGGAAGAAGAGGATGGAACAGAATAAGTGGATGGAACGGAAGAAGTGGATGGAACAGAAGAAGTAGATGGAACAGAAGAAATGGATGGAACGGAAGAAATGGATGGAACGGAAGAAGTGGATGGAACCGGAAGAAGTGGATGGAACCGAAAGAAATGGTTAGAACAGAAGAATAGAACGGAATAAAAGAAGAACTGGATGAAATAGAAGAATTGTATGGAACGGAAGAACTGGAGGGAACGGAAGAAGAGGGGGAATAGAAGAAGTATCCTGAGCAGATGAAATGTAAGGAACGGATGAAATATAACGAACGGATGAAATATAAAGAACGGATGAAGTAGACGGAAAAGTAGATCGAATGTGTGGAAAGGATGGAGCGGATGGATAAAGTGGATAAAGGAATGAAGTGGATGGAAAAGGTGAATGAATTGAGCGGGGGGAGTAGATGGAACAAAAGGAGTGGATAGAACGAATTAAATGGATGGTACGGATGGAGCGGACAGAACAGATGAAGTGGATAGAACGGATAAAGTGGATGGAACGGATGGAATGGATGCAGTGGATGGAATGGATACATTAGATAAAACGGATGGAATGAATGAAACACGTAGAGTGGATGGAACGGAAGGAGTGGATGGAACGGATGGAATAGATGGAACGGGTGGAGTGGATGGAATGGAATGGATGGAACAGATGAGTGGATGGAACAGATGGAGTGGAAGGAACAGACAGAGTAGATGATAGGGATGGAACGGATAGAATGGATAGAACGGATGAGTGGATTGAAAGGAAGTGACGAACGAGCAGATTGAACAGATGGAAAGGATGAGTAGTTTTAATGAATGGAACAGTTGGAGTGTTTGGAACAGATAGAGCAGATGGAACAAATAGAGCGGATGGAGTGGATGGAACAGATCGAGTGGATGGAACACATCGAGTGGATGGAACAGATGGAGTGTATGGAACGATGGAGCGGATGGAACGGATTGAGTGGATGGAACTGATGGAGTGGGTGGAACACACAGAGCTGATTGAATGAATAGGAAGGATGGAACGGATAGAACACATTAAACTGATGGGAAGGATGAAATGGGTCTACGGAATGGATGGAGTAGAACATGTGGATGATGGGTTGAGTGGATGGAATGATGGAAGGACTAGTAGATTAAATGGATGAAACAGACAAAATATATGAACAGATGAAGTGGAATAAACAGACAGAGTAAATAAAATGGATAGAATAGATGGTACAGATGGAGTGCTCGATCTCAAGCGCCTTACTGATAACCACCATATCACACTACCACGCTTACTCTCTCCTATACACCACCACTCAACTAGAACACAGCAATACTATGGCACATTCGGTATAGCTGTTCTCATACTAACACCCGCCACATACTCCTCATCATTCTAATTAAACACAGCTAGCTGAGCACACACCGCTAGATTAAGCATCTCCTCAGGCCTAACGCAGCCACAAATCAGTCTGGGTGTCATCCGTCCAGAATCAACACATATACCTGACCTCCCAACCACCACACCTACCGCTAAGAAGCAGCTATTATTTAACTGCCACACCGGCTGCACACATATCCGGTGCACCCACGCACCTTATGACTCTCTCTTTCTCTACTGACTCGAACTACGGTTCCCGAGGGCGTTCAACCTACCAGCGCTTTGGGATCATACCAATGATACATAAGGAGCTATATAAATGCCAAGTAACATATACATATGGCGATCCATTCTTGTATGAAATGTATATCACATTAGTGAAATCATGACCATATTTGTCATAGTGTACTTAGGAACAATGCCATTTGATGCCACTTCTTGTTTTGTCAATTGGTGAAAGGTCGTGTTTCATCGCTTCACGGGATGTCACTTTGGGGTGGGATCAAATGACATCACTTCCGCTGATGTCAGAGGTCAAGGGTCATGAGGCGAGGGGTGGGCAACTTTTTTGAGGCGAGGGGTGGGCCACTTTGTTTTGGGTGACAGGGCCTATTTCTTGTCCCAGTACGACCCTGCCGCAAGAGAATGGGGGAAGGACTGGCAGTAAGGTAAGGTGCTGTAAACTTAGTACGGTTTAGACAAGCAAATGAGGTTTTGGGCTTGGATGACTCCCTCTCTCCCACCCTGGAAGGCAACAGGCTGTTTACATACTTCTCAGCGATACATAATTCATACTCACGCATAGACCTGATTTTGATAGATACAACTTTGAAGGTGCAAGTTTGGGACTCTCAGGTCACCCCAATGCCATGGTCAGGACCACGATATGGTAAAGTTCAACTTCTCAGTGAGTACGGGACGGACACCAGGCCCTAGGGGGAGTTGGAGGTGCAACAACTTTCTGCTGAAGGATAGGGAGGTGAAACAGGAACTGATCTTGGGAATCAAGGAATATTTTCTCTTTAATGACACCTGGGAGGTGGGGATTCAATCCCTCTGGGAAGGCTTTAAGGCGACGATCCAGGGGATATTGATTAGATAGGCTCCCAGAAGAAAAAAGAGAGGAGGAAGAAGGAAAGCGCACTATGCCAAAAGATTGCGCAAATACAACCGCGGGGGGGGCACAGGGGAGGTACATGTCTCCTCGGCAAGTGAAGGAACTCCAATTCAGGATACAGAAAAGAAACTTCTGTTCTTGAAACAGAAATATCATGAAGAAGGGGATAGGGTTGACAAGATTCTCGCATGGAGACTGAGGGAAGAAAGGAAGCAGAGAATGATTGGAGGTATAAAGACAGAGGAGGGCGTGTCCATCTTCGACCCAAAAGGCATTGGAAATGAGTTTGCTAAGTATTATAGCAACCTCTATGTGTCGGAATGGAAGAGTGAGGAGGCACAGATGGGGCTTCCGGGGCTCTTCCAGCAATAGTGGAGATTCTTGAGCACCCTATAATGGTAGAGTAGGTCCTGAAGGCCATAAAGGGTATGAAGTCCGGGACAGCTCCAGGGGAGATTGGCTTCTCAATGAAGTTCTACAAACTTTTTAGATCATTGTTAGCCCCATGCTTAGTAAAAGTGTTTAACGCCTGCCTACAGGGGGAGGCCGTGCCCTCTACAATGTTGTTGGCAATGATAGTAGCAATTACCAAGGAGGGGAAAGATCCTACCAAGTATTTTTCATACAGACCCATTCCCTCCTGAACAGTGATGTAAACATTCTGGCGAAAGCCCTGCAAAAGAGATTGGAGGGGGGGCTGCCTAATCTGGTGCGCGGTCACCAGTTGGGATTTCATAAGAGGAAGACAATGATTGGATGATATTCAGAAAACCTTAAATCTGATTCACTGTGCACAGACGGGGGACCAGGGTGCCTGTTTGGTATCTCTGGACTCAGAGAAAGCATTTGCCAGGGTCTAATGGCCCTGAATGAGGAAGGTCCTGACAAAGATGGGGTTTGGAACAAGCTTTCTGAGATGGATAGCAGAACTCTACAATAAGCCCAGGACTTATCAAGCCCAGGGACTGCATCTCTCCAGCCCTAGACTCTCTCCACTGGATCCCAGTTGCTGCGAGGAACAAGTTCAAGACCCTCTGCATCATCCACAAGGCTTTCTGATCCCTGAGACCCTGCTTCATCCAACCCTCTCATCTAGCTTCAACTCTCTGCAGATCAGTTACCTTTCAAGGCAGAGAGTGGGAAGAGATCCAT